>NC_091255.1:21840681-22143712 GCF_042477335.2 Ovis canadensis | reverse complement strand
TGGTCATAACTTTCCTTCCAAGGAGTAAGCGTCTTTTAATTTCATGGCTGCAGTCACCATCTGCAGTGATTTTGGAGCCTGAAAAACTAAAGTCTGACACTGTTTCCACTGTTTCCCCATCTATTCCCCATGAAGTGATGGGACCAGATCCATGATATTAGTTTCCTGAATGTTGAGCTTCAAGCCAACTTTTTCACTCTCCTCTTTCACTTTCATCAAGAGGCTTTTCACTTTCTGCCATAAGGGTGGTGTCATCTGCATATCTATGAGATTATTGATATTTCTCCCGGCAATCTTGATTTCAGCTTGTGCTTCTTCCAGCCCAGCGTTTCTCATGATGTACTCTGCATATAAATTAAATAAGCAGGGTGACAATATACAGCCTTGACGTACTCCTTTTCCTATTTAGAACCAGTCTGTTGTTCCATGTCCAGTTATAACTGTTGCTTCCTGACCTGCATATAGGTTTCTCAAGAGGCAGGTCAGGTGGTCTGGTATTCCCATCTCTTTCAGAATTTTCCACAGTTTACTGTGATCCACACAAAGGCTTTGGCATAGTCAATAAAGCAGAAATAGATGTTTTTTTGGAACTCTCTTGCTTTTTCCATGATCCAATGGATGTTGGCCATTTGATCTCTGGTTCCTCTGCCTTTTCTAAAACCAGCTTGAACATCTGGAAGTTCATGGTTCATGTGTTGCTGAAGCCTGTCTTGGAGAATTTTGAGCATTACTTTACTAGCGTGTGAGATGAGTGCAACTGTTTGGTAGTTTGAGCATTCTTTGGCATTGCCTTTCTTTGGGATTGGAATGAAAACACCTTTTCCAGTCGTGTGGCCACTGCTGAGTTTTCCAAATTTGCTGGCATATTGAGCGCAGCACTTTCACAGCATCATATTCCAGGATTTGATATAGCTCAACTGGAATTCCATCACCTCCACTAGCTTTGTTCGTAGTGATGTTTTCTAAGGCCCACTTGATTTCACATTCCAGGATGTCTGGGTCTAGGTGAGTGATCACACCATTGTGATTATCTTGGTCCTGAAGATCTTTTTTGTACAATTCTGTGTATTCTTGCCACCTCTTCTTAATATCTTCTGCTTCTGTTAGGTCCACATCATTTCTGTCTTTTATCGAGCCCTAGTGATGCTAATATGCAACTTGGATTAAGAACTACTGCCATAAATGATTTAAAACTATTCAATAATTATGGGAAAAATTTTAAATTAAAGAAAAATGCTGATACTTACATTGAAACTTCCTAAGGTTGATTAATCCATGGTCTCTTATAATTCTAGAATGAAAAACATAATTACCTATGATAATTAATTTCACATTTAACAATGTCTTCCACAAGCAGCTTTCATTAGACACCGTAAACACTACGGGGGGAATACTGAGGTCCAAAGAAGCCACTCCCCTCAAAGTTCTGCAGCTCAGTGAGTCACTAATTTTAGGCTCTCAAGTATCATGTATTTTTCCTCCCCTTGGGCAATGAAGAATCTCAGTAACTATTTGCTGGATGAATCAATGAGCACCCACAAATATAACTTAGATGAAACAGAAGGGAATCTGTGTCCATGGCATAAAAACTATCTATTCAGCTTTAGGGAAATGATAAGTGAGAATAACCATTTAAGGGCAATCTGCTAACCATGAAGGGTGCCATGATCACACATTCCATGTTTACAACTGTACATTCACAGAATGCCTTGAAGCTGTTTGAAATAAATCTTTTGCAAGTTTAATGGAAGGGCATCATAAAACACAAGATCTAATAGAGATCTCAACAACTGAGTTCTACAATACTGTCTAGTTCTAACTGCATTAAGAAGAACAGAATTTAGGTAAACCATGCAGAGTTCCATGTCTGGAACCTTTGATTTCTATTGCCTAGCAATGAAGCGTCTCTCAAGAATAGCTGAATAATCTTCAGCGCTCACTGGAAGCTAACTCCAGATATGCAGAGAGTAAGTTTTAGTTCAGATCATGTCTCTGTCTCTCCAGAGCATCTCCTAAGTCCTATTTCTTTTTCTCATTGTGATGCCACCATGTCTCTAGTTAGTAACATGCCTACGCATATATACACACACACCTGTGAGTACCCATCCCTGAACTGTTATAAGTCTCTGTAATCCAGCAGAGATCTGGGATCCATAATTTCTCAGTCTGAATGTATGGTTTTTGTTCTGTTGCAAAGAGAAGGAAAAATCAAGAGTGCCTAAAACTTGCTCATGATTCCTTTGAAATCCTTTTAGATAAGATTTCTCATAAAAACTCAGCAGTCAGAATGGAGCATTAGAAAAAGCATAACAACTTAATAATATCTTGAATTTTTCTTGTTGCTTTTTACCTTAAAAGAACATACCCTTATTATTCATTGGTCATAACAATAAGGAAGGCGTAAGGAAGGAGGAGGTAAAAAAAAGCAAAAAAAAGGAGAATTAATATTAACTTTTAACAGTTGGGAAAACTGAGAGTCAAGGAAGTTAAGGGTATTCCTCAAGGTCATAAGATAAGCCACAAGTGGAACTTGTTCTTATGGGCTATGTGTGGTCAAAAATCCAAAGCCAAAAGAAGGCAGGATGGTTTCCCAGACTTACTTTTTTCGTCTTTGTCGCTCCTTTAACCTGGAATGATAGATATCCACTACAGCCATCTTCAAAGCTATAAACAAACACACACTTACATATAAATATAGCCAAGGCAAGAAGAAGTCTTTTGCCCAAGCTGTTCTAAACTTTTAACCTCGTACTGCTAACTACTCCACATTCACTGGTCTAAGAAATCTGTCTCTTGGAAACAAAAAAATATCCTAGGATACTGAATTTCTGAATCAGTAAGTTACAATGAAATTCTTTTTCCTAAGTATATGTTTACAAAGGATTACCCTATGGATAACAAATTCTGCTTTCTACTAAACATCTACTTTGACCATGCCCTGCTATGTATATTAAATTTCAGATAACAGTTCAATAAGGAGTCTGAACTTCAGTAAAACATGGGCTAGAAATTACACATATCAGAATTTCAGATTAGGAGAGAGAAATACTGAAATCTAACATCCTGGGCTATAAGCAGATGCATTATAGCTGTATACAACTTCAGTCGCTGGGAAATGACCAGGAATACTTTATCCAGGCCATCCTCCCTTGGGTCTGAGATAAAAATAACAAATTCTAGCTGGATGATCTCAAGAGATAACTGAATGCAGTATTTTTTAAACTTCAGTTATTTTTTTAAAAAAGTATTAGGTATCAGATTTGTTGTCATTCGTTTCTAACAAGTTCAAAAATTTAAACAACGTTGCTTCATTTTTCCTCATCACAACCCACAAACTAAAAATAATTCAATAATATCAGGTCCAAGATTTAAGGCAATGGATTTCAAACCTTTTTTTCAGGTTGCAGAACTCTTTCTCTGCATGAACTCCTTCTCGATTTATACATGTTCCTTATAGAAGCAAAGGTATCACAGGATGCCCAGGCCCTGCCAGTGCTCCCTAATACACCTGCTGTGGAAGGACAGGTCCTAGAACACTTCTGGGGGGGACAGGCCTCATGTAAGTCTATGGTGGAAGTGGCAGGAGGAATGGGAAGGAGACGACCTGTTTTGACATGCACTACGTGTACAAGAGATGGGAACCGTCTGCCCGCATGGTCCTGCTGAAGGGCTCTGACAAGGATGGCTTCCACTTCTTCACTAACTTCGAGAGTCGAAAGGGAAAAGAGCTGGTGAGGGTTCACGATAAATCCTTCCTGGGCCTGCAGGGTCCAGCCCTGGCTTCTTGGTTGCCTACTCATGCCACCCCTGCCCCCGTCCACTTGCCAGCCGTGCTCAGGCACTGTCCTGACTAGAGGCCTTTGCACGTGCCTTCTCTCTGCCGTGAATGAGGACAAGCTTTAACTCTCAGGTTAAAGCATCTGCCTGTAATGCAGGAGACCTGGGTTCGATCCCTGAGTTGGGAAGATCCCCTGGAGAAGGAAATGGCAACCCACTCCAGTACTCTTGCCTGGAGAATCCCATGGACGCAGGAGCCTGGTGGGCTACAGTCCACGGGGTCGTAAAGAGTTGGACACGACTGAGAGACTTCACATCACAACCAAATAAAAGTTTTAGCATGGACTCTACCTTCCTTCTTAGGAGAAAGAGAATTAGGAAGTCAACAGTTCAAGGCAGAAAGAGAAGCAAATAGAACAAATAAGAAGCAAATAGGTAAAGAGCTAACATACACTGAGTATTTATCACGATCCAGTCTCTTTAGGTGCCTTATCTCATTTATCCACTGAAAAACAAGATGAGTTCAATAGGAAAGAAACTACCCGAAAATCCAGTGGGGAGGTTAGTGCTAATTTTGACAAAACAGTTCTGTAACTTTTCTAATATATTAACATATCATGTTGTTTCCTAAGATTTGTGTGGGAAAGAATTAAAACAGAGAAAAAAAACTGAAGAGACTGTGTTACAAAAACCTCTATAAATAAATCCTGCTGATAAACGGTTCTGGTGCTTGATCAATTCAGTAGTGGAAGCTTGTACAACCAGCTCTGAAGAACAGAGGGGAGAAAGGGAACACAGAGCAACAAATGCAAGGAGAACTGGAATTCTCCCAGGGAAAAAATTTCACAGTTGAAGCTCTCTCTTGTCTTGATGAAGCAACAGATCGCAACAACTGATTATAAGGTCTTAACGGCATGAAAAACCCAGGGAGGACACAGCACAGCAGGCAGAACAGAAATGAGAAGGAGACACTCAATGAAGGACAATCACACGCTCACACTCTTCTTAAAGGGGCTGGAGAGTTGAGTAGAGCAGGCACACAAAGACCCAGAGCTCCTTAAAAACCAACCAACCCAAACCACCCATAACCTCTCCACTACTGCCAGGCCTCTGAAATCCCAGTCTGGGGGGATGACTAGTCTCCCTGTGATTACACTGGGGACTGATAACAAAGTCTCCAAATGGCTGCCTTAAAATACTGCAAGAAGTGGGCAGCAGTCAGAGGCAGCTCCTTCCCACTGCAGTGTATTTCTAACATTGTTCAAAATAGCTGGCAACATGTTTCTGTTTTCCTGACAGAAGGCACTTACTGCTTTCTTGGCAGGAAAAGCAACGCAGAGGCCTTAACTGTGGGGAAACCAATCAAAACCCCTACTTGCAAGCACACGAGCACAAACCTGTGAATCAGGTATTCCCCAGAATGAAGCTTCTTAAAAGTCATTCCCCTGCCCCTGAAGCTTTTGGCCGAGATGGACACAATCAGGGCTATGAAAAAAGGATGACTATGTGACCTCACGGTCAAAGTCAGCAACCAGGAAGCCTTAGGCAAGTCGTTTCACTCCTTAGTACACTTCCCTGAAGGCAGAATGGGAAAATGACTATTTCCACTTCTCAGGAATGTGATTAAGTCATAGATTATAAAAAATGTGAAATCTAAAAAGAAAAAAAAGGTTCAAGATGGTAGATACAGTAAGTCTAGTAGTATTAAGAGCACAGATATATTAAGCACAGTAGTATTAAAAGCTTGAGATGGCGCTGCCACTTGCAGGTTATAACTTGACCTTGATATTTCCATTCCTCAATTTCCCCATTTATAAAATGGGCATAGTAACGCCCAACTCAAAGAGTTTTGTGAGGATTAAGTGAGTTCACACGTATCAAAAACTTAAATGGTACCTGGCAAACAGTGAGTCCTGTATGTATTAATTATTATTATTTAGAGCCTTTAACAGTTAGAAGATCAGAGGTCCAGCCTGGTCACTGTGCCTACTCACTTACCTACTGGCAGTTTCTTTCCCTTGATGGTGATTTGGCTGCTATGTGCTTAAGACTGTTTAGACATAAATACCATTAAGACTGAAAATTGCTGTTTAGTTGCTCTGTCGTGTCCAACTCTTGTGCAACCCCATGGACAGAGAGCCCACCAAGGATTTCCCAGGCAAGAATACTGTAGTAGGATGCCATTTACTGCTCCAGGGGATCTTCCCGACCCAAGGACTGAACCCGCATCTCCTGCACTGGCAGGTGGATTCTTTCCCACTGAGCCACCTGGGAGGACCAAAGGCTGACAATATGGACCAAAGAAAGAAAATCGGGGGCATGAAGGGGAACATACCCATATCTGATCAAGAAAGTTGGCTGAAATTAGCTTTCCAAATGCAAAGTAAATTTCTCTGGTGTGCAACCCTGAGAAGTGCTGAGAACACAGACCCAACACAGAGAAAGGAGCTCATGACAACTCCTGCTTGCCCAGGTTACTGGCTGGCAATGATTAGAAGATGCTGTGCTAAGGCTTACCCCCTGGAAAACTCAGTCCACAAAAAGAAAGACCAGTCCACAAATTTAGGAGAGATTTTCCCAATAAAAGCAGATGGGGAGCAACGTTCCCTGAGGAAAAGGGAAACGCACTGTATGTCAGCACTGGCGTCTCACAACATACTGCGACAGAGGGGGCACTGAGTTTCGGGTCTTCTGCATCTCCCTCTCCAGACCAGTAATTTCAATAAAGTATAAAGAGGTTTCATTTAGCGATCCCAGAACTTCCTTACTGTCTTCCTCAGACATTACTTCACGTGCAGTATCTTTTGGGGGCCCATTCTGAAAGATGTTTGGTATGGCTGGAATGTAATCATCTATTCCTCCACTGTGTCCTAGGCCTCTATAATGGACCATTTAAACCTCCTTCATTAGACAAATTCCATGAATCATAGCAAAAGTCTTGGGAAAGAAAAAGACCTTGGTGGCATCACCCCATCTTCTAGATGCCTGGGAACAGGATACAAAACCCAGCCAAACAATTTACTTCCTTCTAGTAGTTGTGAGTGAGGAAACATAAAAGGAATGTTATAAATGCTCAGTAATAATAAGAGTGTGTAATAGTATAATGGAATGGTAATAACATCAATCTGAATTATGAACCCTCTTCCATTGGAGACATTCACCCTGACTAGTCAGTGTCATCCTTCTTTGTTGGCCAGGGACACAAAGAAATTGCAAGCAGGATTCCAAGTGACTCAGAAGCAAGCCCGAGATTGAATCACTGTCCTGATCTACAGAAAACAGGTGCCCCCCCCCTCTGCTCTGAGTGTGCATAAAAAGCTCCTTCTCATTTCTCCCTACCTCCTTAGGCTTCTAGTCCCCTTCACTTGAGTGTTCTGGGAGAAACTGCTCAGCTCAAGGGCAATATGCCCCACTGGACAGTGGGGTCATGCTGCCAGAGGAGGCATATGAGAACCTAGAGCCATCGACAAAGCATCCCTTTGATCTCCAGTCCTGCCAACCCTCTCAATGATGTCATCACCTTTCAAAAAGCACCTATCTAAACATCTTATAGTTCACTACTAGACATGGTGGGAAAGCGGAGGCAGAGATTATTAGTTTTAATTAAAACTACTTATGTATAACAATAACTGAAGCTTCAGTTGTAGTTTGAATGAATTAGAATCAAGTAACTTAAAAGGTTGCAGAATCTGTAGAAAGAACACAAATAACTAAAGTATGCTATAGGTTTGAAATGCTAACTAAAATAAAACTTGCTAATCAATTGCTTCTTTTTGATTTTTTTTTTCCTTTTGCCCCACTTAATTATAGGAAGGACCATGAATGCACCAGAAGAAACTACAAATCCTGCTTTCACAAAGAATGCAGAGTAAAATAAAATACCAACCATCACTATAGTTTTCTTAATAATGTTGAGGCTTACGAATGAAGACCTTGGACTAAGGCCTAGACATGTGATTCAACAAGTCCTTTACATAGTTGAGACATTACTGACATTAGAGATTTCGACTTTCAGAAGTTCAGTACTTCTGAATAGCATCTAAAAAAATGATACTTATAAAACTGCTTTTTTGCATTCTGGATAAGAATGATACAAGCCAGGAAATAATACCATTTTAATTAAAGCTGGCATGTATGAGGAGAAATACTGAATGGCAATCTGCACACTACCTTCAAGGGGACACCACCATGAGGTGAGAACAGACAATAACACAAGTTACCAGGGCTGAAAAGCAGAGATCGACATGGAAGACTGAACAAGTACAACGGCTCTAGTGAACACTAAAGTAGTTTGCCTGCAAGCTTTCCTCTTTTAGTTCAATCTGCGTCACTTTGACTTTTCCTTAAAGTTGTGTGGGAGAAAAGGAGAGAAATGAAATTTTGCAAAGAAAACTGTTCAAGAAGTATGTAGAGAAAAAAATTCTAAAGGTAAAATTTTTATGAGGACTCTTTCTTGGTCCCAGATCTGGTGTAACAAATACCTCAACAGCTCTTCTATGAAGGGAAGAGTAAAATTTCCCCTTCAAGGGACAGAGGACCAGTTAATGCAACCTGAAGGGTCGATTTATAAATCAACAAGGAGTCTAACTTGCCCTTCCTACCTGGCATATACAGTTAAGAGAAATAACAAAGATGTTGTTTAGGAAATATAGAATCGAAGGGATTCACCTACTACATATATCACCCTTAATTCTGGACTGAAATGAAACAGAAGATTTAGGATTATTTTAAATACATAGTTCATTGAAAATAGAAAGAAAAGGAAAAAAAGATATTCCAGTAAAAGTCTAACCATCCACTTTTAAGAGCCTTATTGACATTAACCATTTACTTATAACAAAAGACCAACAGCAGGCTAATCTTAAGAATTCAGAAGTGCTAAAAATCCAACAGTTCTGAGAAAGAAGAAATTTTCAGTCTTGGTCTAAAAACTCTTGAACTTCCATTCTTTTCCCCTGCTATGAGAAATCTGGGGTAACAAATTACAATGAACATTTAGTATCAGTAGTTGCTGTTGAAGTCCCAGGTTTTCACTCTGATTCCTTTTCTTTTAAGGAGGCAGTGAGGACCATTTAACCAATTACCTCAGCATAGGCTTGTCTCAAAAGAAAGCTCACATAGTCCAAGAGATGGGATATTCCCAACTACCATTATATGATCAACATTCTCACCATCATCACAAATGATCTTCTCATTATGGTCAAATCCCGGCAACAGGATATGTTCAGCATCTTAACCACTATACTTTCAGTCCCATAAGGGGCAGGAGACTATCTTATTCATTCTTACATTCCTAGCAGCCAGCACTGTCTCATTACAGGTTGCAATCAATAGAAACACTTATTGAAATAAAATGTTACCGTGTAAAATGTCCGAGTCATCTTCGACAAAATCAATATCTCTCAAGTCCCACTCCGCATAATTGTCAAACTCCTGTTTGGGGAAAAAAATTCCCACCTCAGATCCATCAGCTTTGAGTAATGCCTTTATAGGAGTCATGCATTAAAAGCAAACAGCAAATATACAAACACTTGTTAAAAAGTACTGAATGGGGTACAAGGCCAGGATAACTGCCATAAGTAATAAATCACGGGAAAAATCTGAGAGGCTTTCAGGCAATACTGACAGCAAAAAAATGAGAACGCTATGAGTCCAGGAATAAATATTTGGTTCTAAAAGTAGTCTGTTCATAAAATGTAAATCAAGAAAATCTCACTCTGACTAGTCCTTCAAGTATTTAGGTAAGAAAATTGTGTGCATTAATTCATCTACCTTTCTACCACCACCTGAGGGCTCTATTTATTCCAGAATATTGGTTATACAGCTCAGTGGGTAGATTTGTTCATATTCTGTTCAGTGAGGACAATACGCAGGGGTAGTGTCTACGAGGGAGCTCTACAACAGCAGCTGCCAAGAACAAAATGCTGACCTGGGTGTGGCCAGCAAAACTGTTTGTAGTTTGCTAAACTTTAATTACCTCCAGGAGTGCTGTAATTGTGGATGAGGTGGTAAATCAAGAGACATGTGACTGCATTCACATGGCTTTATGGCTGCAAGAACAGGTAGCTTTTCCACCCATTCATCATTCTTCATACACTTGTGAATATAATACAGAAGACAGCAAACTACAGCCTACAGACCAAATTCAGCCCACTGCCTATTTTTGTAAATAAAGTTTTACTGGTGCACCAGCATGCTCATTTGTTTACTATTATCTATGCTGCTTTCTGCACAATTATGGCAAAGTTTAGTTCCAACAGAGACTTTATGGTCTATAAAATCTAAAATATTTACTATCAGGACCTTAATAGAAAAAGTTTCCCACCCCCCTGACATAATACAACCTTGGAACCCTCTAGGTATGGAATGCGAATCAGACTACAGAAACCCTATACTTACTAAGGAAATGGGACTTAAGAAATAAGTTCTTAAGGGGCCTTCCCAGGTAGCACTAGTGGTAAAGAAATAAGTTCTTGGTCTGAAGAACTTCTACCTTTCCAAAAAAAAAAAAGTTTACAAATGAGAAAAGGCACTCAGAGAAAATGAGACTGCCTAAGGCCCTACAAATTACAGTGTTTTGAAAAGCTTTTTAGTGGTATGGAACCTACAGGTGAGAGATACGGCCTCATCCGAAACAAAAACAAGTTTCTCCTACCTCAATGAAATCTGCTCGAGCTGGCATGTATCCTGCCATGTCCCGAGAAAGCAAGGAGTCAAAGGTAGGTCGGGGAGGGTCATCTGCAGCTGAAAGAATTTCGAGTTTTTCTTAATACCTTAATAAAATATTGGCATAAAAAAAGTAACACAAAAAAAGTTCTCATTTAGATTCTGAAATATTTTTATTTGGAGAAAGATAGTGTCTGAGAGAATAAATAAAATTCAAAAGATTTTTATAAAGGAAAGTAAAAAAGTAAAGTATTATGGAAACAAACTGACTTCTTAAAAAAGAAATTAAGGGGACTTCCCTGGTGGTCTAGTGGTTAAGACTGCACTTCCTCTGCAAGGGACATGGGTTCGATTCCTGGTTGGGGAACTAAGACCCCACATGCTACAAGGGGCAGGGAAAAGAAAAAAAAAAAAAGAAAGAAAGAAACTAAGATTTAGGGAACCCTCTAAGTAAATATGGAAAATTCCCTCTGCTTTTTACTTCCCTAATAGAAAATCAAAGATCTTTTCTGTAGCATTATAGAACTTCAAGTATTTACTCTGTCTGCTTCAGCTCCCTTCTCAGTTATCAATTTACAAATCCCATCCAACTGACAGGCAAAAACACCACTGGATTTGGAGTGAGCTGGAATTGAGTCACTAGTCCTGTGATCTTGCACAAATTATTTAACCTTTCTGAATTTCAGGTTCCTTGTGTGCAAAACCAAAGCACTTGCTCTTTCTGTCTCACTGCATTGCCATGAGGAAGAAATGGTCTAAACCATTTGAGAACAAAGCGCTAACATCCGAAGGGCTATCCAAACAGGAGATAGCCCCAGGTTTTGAGTTAGTCAGCTATGAAACTGTCTCCAGAAAGTATGAGGAAATAGGCAGGGGAAAGAAAAATAATCATATCTCATTATTTGTGCCCTGGGAGTCATTCAGAAAGGATGCCCACTTATAATTCATCATGGGTTTGGTTATGTTTTGTTAGACCCATGAGTCCCTAAGTCACATGAGATTGAAAAAAAAAATAAAAGTTGGCTATAATTGCCACAACCAAGTGAATGAAAATAACAAACTGCTTCTTGGGCTTAATACTGGGATGGTTAATTATAATGATTTCTACACTAGACTGTCTTACTGATACAGGGAGGTACTTACAGTGAAATGGAATGGCTGTATCAGCAGTTTTTGCCTCCTCTGCTTGCTTCAGATTCAGCAGGGTAGATGCAAACAGAGGGTTATTGATGAAATGCTTCATATAGTGCTTCTCACATTCCTCCTTGGTCTTGGTGCACATCTGATTGGCTACATCCTGCCTAGAGTGTGGAAAGTGAGAAAAGGAAGCAGAGTTTTCATTATACATAATGGTCAAAGTATGGTTTGTTTTTTCCATATTTTAAGCCCCAATGATACAATGTGTGGAATTTGATACCCCCAAACTGATATCATGCAGCTATTGGCAGAACAGTGAGACAAATATAAACATAGCATTGGTATAATCCGATGTTTCAAATCCTGCTATTCCATGATAGAGGTGCCAATATCTAAAAAGGTCCTTTTCTTTTCAACAAAATAAGGAAGATTATTAGAAAATCTGTGAATTTCCCTGTGAGCTAGGCTCTATCAAAAGAATTGCTATAATTAATAATAAGCCAGAACATTTATATTTGCATATTTTATAGTTTAAAAAACACTTCATATGAACAAACATTTCTTTACTAGAGCTCTCATGACAGACCAAGCTCTAAGCTGGAAATATGTACAGTCAATCAATGCTAGTATTAACTGTGTAGTGTATTTACTATCTCAGTTTCACAGATGAAAAAAATGAGGCCCAAAGAAGTTAACAAACTTGCTTAAGAACACAAAACACGGAAGTGTCAAAGCCACTTAATTTGTACTGAAGAACCCTGACTCCTGGCCCAGATGATGCAGAAGTCGAGGTGAAATCTCTCAAAGTCCCCTCTCAACCTCTCTCTTCCACGACACTTCACTTGTATTGTGCCTCCTAAAGCACGTGCCTCCACTTCACTTGCCTCCTGAGGCATCACTATGCTCTGATTTATGTACTTCAACCAACTGTACATTTATGCTGATTCCCCTACTAGACTACAAGCTTCCTGGAGACAGGATACATGTCATAATTCTTGGCTCCAGCATCCTCACCACCAAGCTTAGTGCCTTACCCACAGCGGAGAGACAAACGATGGTCTTTGCTAAGGAAGGGGTACAAAGAGGAATAGCCCCTTTTAGACAAAAAATGAAAAACTAGGCCAAAGAAGCCTAGCAAGAAAATGATCACTTTTTTCTATCTTCGGTATTCCTATAGTAAACAAAATTTTATGATGCTTGATAAATATAAGCAAAATATGAATAGAACTCAAATCTGTTTCTTCAAGGCCCTGGATATAAGGGAGGCAGCATAGTATATTTTATCAACATCTGACAGAGGATATACTCTAGGAAGTCAGGATAAGGAAGAGCTATTTCAGGGTCCTCTGGTAACATTAATAAACTATGTGGTCATAAGAAGTCATTTTTTAACTTCCTAAGCTTCAGATTCTTCATGAACAAAATATACTCAATAATGCCTCTGCTATCTAGTTCATAAAAAGAAACCATCAGTTTGAAATAAGAACGAAAGTAGCAGTATCATTATTAAGCAGTGTTACCTCATAAGGCAACTGAACGCTGTTCAATTCTGCCATGCTAGGACTAAGCAAGTATATACAAGCTAAAACCAGAAAACGTGAATAGGTAATCTATCAAATTTGAATCTCAGGCAAGCTATGGCCATTTATCTAAAGTCTGACTCACTTAAATGACAAGGCCATCTACAGCCAAGAAAAGTTTACAAAATCAGAAAGGAAGAATAACTAATAGTGTCTACGCTTCCCCACTATTCAGAGAGGAATAATCAACCGTCCGTGGTGTTGATATGTCCAAAGTGGTCTTTTAGAGCTGGTGAGTCACAGACCACTAAACATCCCGTAGCCCTGTGAGGCATTTCAGCCTTGGAAAAACACGTGTAGAAGGGAAAAGGACTTGTCTCTAAGTCATGGGTCAAGAGAAAAGCAACATATGGCCCCTAACTCCTTTTTCTGAGGTTCCTCCTCTTAATTCAACAGCACTGTCTCTTTGGAGACTGCCAGGGCAGCACAACCCCTCCTCCCAAGCTCTTACCAATTTCCAAAGCCACAGTCCATCACAGCTTCTAAAAGAGCCATTTCTTCTTGAGCAGTCCAGCTGGGATCAAGAACAGGAAAATCTGAGGTCTGAGGAAGAAAAAGTTCTGCCTAAGAACAGATAGAGAAATAGAACCCAGCAACCCCAAATGTAATTCTAATTAAGTCCAATGGCTATCATTCTCATGGTGTTGAGAGACGCCTGAAGAACGTCCTCATTAGTTGTTCGCACTCCCCACCTCTAGTTCTACCGTTAGGATCTCCAGTAAACATTATCAACCACAAATGCCATTTAGATCATGTAGAAATACGTTTCTTAAACTTAGCACAGAGGTAGAGGTAAGTATAATAGTGTGTTCCCACTTCGCTAAGAGAGGAATACAAATGTGTCTATTTCTATCTATTAAAATGCAAGATTAAACCATATATTAGGACCAAAGTTATCTACTGGGGAGTGAGGGAGAAGACAGGATGGAAAGGACAAGGATAAAAGCTGGTCCTTCTGAATATTCCTTTTTTGTAGACCTGACTTTGAAAACATAAATACTGTACACTAAGTATTAAATTTTAAAATCACAAGAAGCAAAAGTAGAATGTAACAAATTAACCTATGGATTAATTTTAAGGCATAATCACACAGAAAGAAGCAATCCCAGGTGACTTTAAAACACAATAATTTGACTACATATTTATCGTAGAATATACTTTAAAAAGTAAAACGAACTGCCAAAAAAATCAAGTAGTGATTGACAACTATTATTTTCAAATAGTGTTGGTAGAGTTATTCTGAGATTATTATATGTTGATGTAGTGTGGGATAAAGCTGTTAAGCAACTGTACTGGTGTCACTGGACAGTGGGATTTGGGGCTTGGGGGAAAAAAAAGGTGATCCATGAGGTTATGTAAAACCATGTGGTCTTGTATTTGATTTAGTATGAACTCTGTATTTTGTCTTAAAAGAAAAATTTCCAATACAGAGCACAAACTAGTAATTACCAGTATATATGTAGGGGGTAAAATATAGGAGTGAAGGAGTGGGAGGTACAAACTATTGGGTGTAAGATAGGCTACAAAGATGTATTGTACAACACAAGGAACACAGCCAATATTTTGTAATAACTGTAAATGAAGTGTAACCTTTAAAAACTGTATAAGAAATTTCAAAAAAAAAAACACAAGAAAAGTGTCCTAACACTGTTCAGTGAAAAGATCTAGAAAAAATGACTAATCCAACAACAATGAATACTTCTAGTGCCCTGTGTGTGGTCTTTAAGTACAATTTTCCACTAAAGGAACCAGGGCTCTTTCAAGAAAACACTCATTTTAGTTTTGGGGAGGAAACGTACAAGATGAGACTGGAACATTTTGTTATACTGGAAAGCAAAGAAACTCTCAAAGAATATAAGCGTTATGTCAAAAGGATTCAGAGGTCAACTTGTAGAGGTTCCCACTAACTAAAAATGAAACATTTTGAACATTAAAAAGAATAACAATTGCAAAGCTTTAAAACATGGCAAACATCCTCAATGTCTAGAGGATGCCAGAGAAGGAACTCATACATTCAAAACTGGTAAACAAAGGGAAATAATTTATCCTGCCTTTCGGTACAAACTTTACCTCAGTGGGATGTTTCTTTTTATAGAAATTTTTTAACCCCTAAATTAAAAGAAGTGATAGAATTAGAAGAGAACTATGTATTTTGCAATCCTAGATGAACAAATCTAGACAATGATCGTGAATGAATCTGATATAGCCAATATATGTTCCTACTAATTTGTAGGAAGCACAGAACTCAGATGAACATGTTAATCAGCAAAATCTAGACTGTGCTAACATCTATAAGACAAACAACGCAGGTTTTTAAACAATCAAACTATATGAAACAAGAGAAATAGTGAGGGAGGGAGGGGTAGGAAGGAGAGGAAGAACCCACAGAATAAATATATGAGGTAACCAACCTAGAATAGTTTAAAAAAAAAACAACAAATGTCACACAAGAGCCTGGGCTTCCCTGGTGGCTCAGCAGGTGAAGAATCTGTCTACAATGCAGGAGACACACAGGACATGGGTTCAATACCTGGGTGGGGAACACCCTCTGGAGAAGAAAATGGCAGCCCACTCCAGTATTCTTGTCTGGGAATCCCATGGACAGAGGAGCCTGGCAGGCTATAGTCCATGGGTTGCAAAGAGTTGGACACTTCCTGAGTACTTCCTAGCACATACGCACACGCACACACACGAGATCTTTAGGAATTCTCCTAGTGGTCCAGTGGCTAGGACTCTGCTCTCAACATAGGGGGTGCAATTTCAAACTCTGGTCAAGAAGCTGGCATGCTGCAACTAAGAGTTCACCTGCCACGACGACGAGAGAAGATCCCCACAACTAAGACCCGGCAGGGCCAAATGAATAAACAAACAGAAGCGCGATCCTTCAATCACACAGTTGTTTAGAAATTGTTCTATCTTCTGTTAATCACACACACACATAAAAAACCCTCTGTGGTCTATCAAATTATATTACTAAGAAGCAATACATTTTATCTGAGCACCTACTAGGAATATGCCTCACGTGAGGTACTATGAGATCCAAATGAGAAATTTCAGAGGCTGTATCTGTATTAAATTCAACATAATCAATCTGGAAAGTACCATAAATACAGGCAAATACAACAACTCATAGTTGAAAAGCCTGTATTTCTGAAAGTGTATTTTCTAATATTAATTAGCCCTTACCAACTTTACTATAAGATAAACCAGAAACACTTTCTACACCAAAGCTAAATGGGCATATAAGGCAGTTTTTCTTAAAGCTGAATCAGTGTTTTTCAATTTCTGAACCCAATTTTGGCCCTACACAAGAATCTCTAATAGCAAGGTCTAGGAATCTTTAATATTAAGAAGCTCCCAGGTGATTCTTATGCACCAAAGTTTAAGAATCACTGGTATAAAGGGTGTGGCAAAAAGAGGTGCCTTGACTTGTTCACGGTTCTAAGAATTATAAGACAAAAATAGGCAAAGAACTCAGAAATCTTGATTAATGCACCACCCACCACAGCATGAGTAACTTCTAAAAATACAGCACTGTGAGATGGCAAAAGTACTGAAAACCATTTAAAGTTTTCTGAGGCTTCATATGGGAAAAAAAAAAAATCAAGGTTTTAGTGGCTTCATGTACAGAAAACCAAAATTTGGTCATCATTCCTATGGAAGGAGATTCATCTTTTCCTTATCTGGGAGTAAAGACTAGAAGAATAAAAAAAAGAGCATTAGTAATCTCCAAAAATGCTATAAAATAGAGAACAGAATTCTGAAATGTGTTTGAATGGGTGTAGAATATATGAGAAAAGAAGGATGTAATCTGAAGTTAGATGGACTTGGAGACAAACTGTGTGCCATCAGCATTAGGCAGAAGGCATGGTGCCCAGAACAGCTAAAGCGAGTGCATGGTCAGTCTCCCTGCAGAGGACAATCTCCATCCACTTAAAGCACACTGAATCACAATTCAAATTAAGTATGTATTCTGCTTCTTAGCATTCTTGTGTGAATCTGGGACGAATAAAGCTAACTTTTGAAGATGGGATAACCTTAGTGAAATGAACTCAGAGCCACAGCTACTCTGACCACACTCTTCCTCCAATCCTGCATTCATTTTGCAATTAACAAAAGGGAAACAGAAGGGAAAAAAAAATTCATATTTCATATATTCCATATCATATGTTGTCCGAGAAATGCAAGTTAAAATGAGACGGCACCATATACCTATCAGAATGGCCAAAACCCAGAACACTGACAGCACCAAATGCTGGCAAGGGTGTGGAGCAACAGGAACTCTCTTCCACAGCTGGTGGGAACATAAAATGGCACAGCCACTCTGGGCAGCTTGCTGGTTTCTTACAAAACAAACCCTTACCATATGATCCAGCAACCATGTTTCTTGGTTTTTACCCAAAGGAACTGAAAACTCAGGTCTGAAGAAAAACCTGTATGTGGATATCTATAGTTGCTTTATTCTTAATTGTCAAAACTTGGAAGCAACCAAGATATCCTTCCGTAGGTGGATGAATAAACTGTGGTACATCTAGACAACAGACTATTATTCAGGGCTAAAAAAGAAACAAGCTATCAAGCCATGAAAAGATATGCAGGAAACTTACATACATATTACTTAGTGAAAGAAGCCGATCTGAAAAGGGTACACTCTATACGATCCCAACTCTGACACTTTGGAAAAGGCAAAACCATGGAGGTCGTAAAAAGATCCATGGTCGCCAGGAGTTAGGGGGAGGGGTGGATGAAGAGGCAGAACACAGAAGACTTTTAAGACCATGAAACTACTCCGTATGATACTATAACGGTAGATACAAGTCACTCTGTATTTCCACAAATCTACAGAATGTGTTAATACACAGAGTGAACCATAACATAAACTACGGACTTTGGGTGATAATGAGGGTCAATGTAGGTTCCTCAGTGATAATTTATGTGCAGTTCTGCTGGGGGATGCTGATAATGGGGGATGCTGATAATAGGGGAGGCTATGCATTTGTAGGGGCAGAGGATACACGCGAAATTTCTGTACTTTGTACTTGATTTTGCTGTCAACTTATAACTGATCTAAAAATCAAAGCCTAATATTAAAAAATATATTCCAAACCTTATAATTAGTGAAGAAAATACTTAGAAGACTGAGGGTGTTTAGAGAGAGGTAGGGGAAGCCTAGACAGTTGGCTGCCAAGAACTCTTACTAAGGAGCATTTCTTGGACTAATTCATTATGGACCATGACCTGACTCTTGGCATTACAGGCCCAGAAATTCACTCAAGGCTTCACAAATAAGACCTGGAGATGCTGAGTTGCCCTTTTCAAACTTCTCAACAACAGAAGTAGACATGCTACGGCACTATGGTGGACAGAATTCTAAAGATGCCCCCCACTCCCCAAAGAGTCTTGTCCCCTGATTAGCCAAACACTAACTAAATATTCCTGCGAAGGGACTATGCTGACCAGGTACTAATTAACTGACTGTAAAATAGGGGGATTATGCAGGTAAATCCACTGTAATCACACAGGCCTGAAGAGAGAGAGAAGAGTCAGAGAGATCCAGCACAGGAGTCATGAACCAGGAGAGGTCAGAGAGGCCAAGTATTTCATCAATAACCTTCAAGGCCTCCCTGCTGTTGGTGGCTTTGAATATGGACAAAGGGGGTCAGGAACCTCTAGAGGCTGAGAGCAAGTCCCGGCCAACAATCAAGAAGGAAACAGTATCATCACTCCTACAACCTCCAGGCAGTGAATTCTGTCAACAACTTGAATGAGAATGGGAAGGAAGTGAAAGTGGATTCTCCCCAAGGGTCTCCAGATAAAAATCCAGTCAGACCAACACTTCCATTTCGGCCTTATGGAATCTGGAGCAAATCAATTAACATAATTGGTCTTCTGACCAACAGAACTGTGAGATGATAAATTCCTGTTGTCTTAAGCTGCCTCATTTTTGATAGTTATTATGGCAGCAAGAGAAAACTACACAAGTATCAATCGGTTAATCCGTGACGTGAAACTACTGTCAAGAAGATGCCCAACCAGCATTCCTTCCTTTAAGAAAAACCAACAGAGGCCAAATGTAAGAAAACTACTTGGTGAACCAGGCGATAGGCTCTGATAACAGACAAAGGTACTGTATACACGCCTGCCAAGCATACCAGATATTTACTTTGGCTTAGTAAAGTACCCACTCCTCTGGCTAGATATTGGAATGCATGCTGTCACTTCAGTCGTGTCTGACTCTATGCGACCCTGCCAGCTGTCCATGGGATTCTCCAGGCAGGAATACTGGAATGGGTTCACATTTCCTTCTCCAAGATACTGGAAGGACACTACTAATAGTATCCATCCGTCTCTCATTCCTTCTTTACAGGTGTGGAAAAAAATCGATCAAATTATAGCCAAGTCTTACTCTGGCCTATGAGTCAATCCATCTCTTCAAAGTGATTTTATGTATTACTATATCATTCACCTTATATTCATTTTACAACTTAACTCTCCGAGGGTAACCAATTTCTCCAAGGCCAAGAAGATGGAGTGCCAGACATAAATCTCACCACTGCCCACATGAACCACATAAAAATACCATTAGCCAAACACAGCAACAATACATTTACTATGTTTATAAATGAACCTAGAAAGCAGCAACCTCTGATCCTTACATAGTAAATCTTAAAGAATACTTTCTTTAAATCCCTTCTGCTGCTGCTAAGTCACCTCAGTCATGTCCAACTGTGTGTGAACCCATAGACAGCAGCCCACCAGGCTCCCCCATCCCTGGGATTCTCCAGGCAAGAACACTGGAGTGGGTTGCCATTTCCTTCTCCAATGCATGAAAGTGAAAAGTGAAAGTGAAGTCGCTCAGTCGTGTCCGACTCTTAGCGACCCCATGCACTGCAGCCCACCAGGCTCCTCTGTCCATGGGGTATTCCAGGCAAGAGTGCTGGAGTGGGGTGCCATTGCCTTCTCTGTTAAATTCTTTCTGAATTAAACCAAAAATCTGAGTATATAAAATGATTTTCAGACTTGAATGCTTTAGTAAATCCATAAAATCCTAAAAAGCTTATTGGACAATGATTACCTAATTCAGACTTGAGGGAAAGAAAAGGGAGATACTTGCAGATGAAGAAAGACTAATATCCAGTATAGAATCTGAAAATGAAGGGCAATTCCTACAACTTCATTACCATTATTTCGTAAGTATGATCACTTTGATGTTTCTTGTACTCAAATCCTCGTGTGAAACACTGAAAAAGAAAGGAAAATTAAGTTACCAAAAAGTTATATATTTTGAAATGCTTTCTTAAAGGACAGAAGATGACTTGGGGGTATTTTACCCTTGAATGAGTTTTTAAGAATTCATTTTCTCTTGTTTGCAGCCACAACTCAAGGTTAGGTTCATGATCACAGCTTTTCAATGGCCCTCATAGAGAAAAAACAACAATCTGGGAAAAAAGACTTACTCCTAGGACAACTCCTCCTTGTAGGAAAGCATAAGCCCAGGAAGCAGACAGTCTAAAATTGAATCCTTGCTCTTAGTATATTTGAGCAATTCTAAGATAGAGCTTGTCATATTTTAAAACTCTGAAATGTGGATTCATCTTATAATAAAAAGTATATTAGAGCTTCCATCAGCCATCTTTACACTTAAATATCTCTGAAATTGGGATGTTTCTTTTAATTAATAGCATTTTGGATCTGATAAAATATGGTGTTTGCTGTGTGACCCTGAAGTAATTATTTAACCTTTGTCCAAGTTTCCCCTGTAAAATAGGAGTACGAATCATTACTTAACTTCCTAGGGCTGGCTGCAGTGATGATTTAAAAGTTAGTTCATGCAAAGTACTCAAAACAGAGCCTGGCAGGGAGTAAGCACTTATCAGTACTGCTATTACTATCATCATCGACACTTCAGGAACACTTTGTTCCTTTGTCACCTGCCCAAACATCGCTCTTCAATAAGATTAAAAAAAGGTGTCACGGGGGTATCAAAAGGAATAATCCTCCAATTCTATTTCCTGTAGTCCCAATACTTGAAATCTACTGGCAAAAACAGCATTAGGTTGATACAGGAGGAAGTGGAATATTCAACAGACTATCTCATCCATCTTGCTCTGTTCTCCAATTTTTCACTGGTAAAATGTGTAATTAAAGACTGACTAGAAAAAATAGATTTAACAAGGTACGGTCCTTCTGAGCAACTGACAATCATCACTGAATTTACTATGCCTATAAAACTAGGCAAAATGAGAGTGAAAGTGAAGTCATGTCCGACTCTTTGCGACCCCGTGGACTGTAGCCCATCAGGCTCCTCCGTCCATGGGATTCTCCAGGCAAGAATACTGGCCTCCCCTTAATGAGTTACCTGTAAGCAGAGGAAAAAAGGAGGTGGACCACATTCTGCACACTTGATATAAGGCTCCATGAGGTAGGAGGAGCAGCCTCGGCAAGGCGGTTTATCAGAGGGATCATCTAGAACAGAAAGAAAAATTACCAGCTTTAAAACACCGTACGACTACCTTCAGCACCAGAAACCAGAAATCTGCAAATGATTGTATCACTTCAGAAAAGTTAATGGAGATAAGATGAGCTCATTCCAAATAGGAAAACACAAAAATGATGTTCCTTTTTATTTCAGGGCGGCTTTGTTCCTTCCTACAGTACCTACTATTTCAAGCATTTGAGTAGATATGACACCTGCAGGGAAACAAACACAAGTTTTAACTGGAAGTCTCAGAATGCACACAATTTATTTTCCCATGGAAAAATAATGTCACATACCTACTTAACACATACAGTTACAAATAAAGACCATCTGACAAAATGTTAATAACTGCTCTATCTGGGTAATGGGCTACAAATAATCAATGTACTGTTGTTTCAAATTCTTTACAAGTTTGAAATTTTTCATAATAAAAAGTTGGGAGCAAAAACTCTTCAATTATACACCTTGGGATGTACTAATTTATACCTGAGTTGGGAGTTAAACCTAGAACAACTCCCTCCCTTTCTCCCACAGTACGCAGAGAACAGAGCAGACCTTCCTCCAGTTCCAATGACAGTACTGCCTCTGAAATACCAAGGCAAGGAGTACAACCCAAACTCTCTAAAGTTATAAAAATGCACACGTGTGTCCCTGGTTGTCCCAAACTGCCACTCTCAAGTCAGGGCAACATAGCAGTTGTTCTCTGTGGTCCACAGGAATCTAAGAACACAGGCTTTGAAGGTAGAGAAGGGATTTAATCTGTTTGGCCTGGGGCAAACATTTCTCACATTCTGTAATGGAACGAAAACCCAAGAAACACTCTTCAAGGCTCCTTTAAGTGGTGATTATTATTCTTTTGTTTCTAAATGAAGACCTGTAGAAAGGTGACAGGAAAGAAAGGTATTCTTTCTGGCCATAGCTTCAAAGTAAATATCTGGAACAGAAACTACCCCATTTCTCCCATTTAAAACAAAAATAATTTTATATTAAATGTCAATTTTTATCAAATTACCTTCTCCCTCACATCCTTTTAATGATATGTTTTTGTCCTCAAACTTCAATGATAACAACAAAAAAACTGACCAATGACTGACCTAGTTTTAAAACTTTTGTGTCAATAATTGTTTTAAAAAAAATAATCCAACTTATAGTTTAAAAAATTTTAGACAATAAAAGAATGTCACCCTCTAATAACATTCTGATTTCCAGCCCTTCTTCCTTGTGCGTGTATATATTTAATGAAAGTGAGATACCACACGTTTTATAAAGCCCATTTTTTTTCCATTTGACAATATATTCTCAACATCTATCATGACGGTACACACAGAACTCCCTCATTTTTTTTAATGGATGAATAATATTCCAGTATATCAATTTCCTAACCAAGTGGTTTTCAACTGCCTCCTAGGAAAGCATTGTGTAAATCTGAGGAGATGCTTTCTTGTTGCCATGATGACTAGGGAGCACTACTGCACTTAGCAGGCAGGGACCAGGGATGCTAGACCTCCTACGGCACTCAAGATACTACTACACACCACAGAACTGGCCTGTCTACTGCACAACTTTCAAATGTCCCACCAGATGTTCAAGTAGGTGAAAACTTGCTCATAATTACATGACCTGAAACCTAATTACACATAAGACAAAATGTTTCTGATAGTTCTAATAGGTACTGAATTTTCCAGGAAGGCAGCTGCATTACTTCAAGAGGAGATTTTATCTTGTTTTGTTCAGAATTTTACGAGGACTTCAGTTGTGGTATTTCTGAGTCACCAATGCAACACGCGTGAATCACTGTGCATTTGCAGTTGTAGTATGCACAGTGACTCCACATATGAATACAAGCATCTGACTACTAAGGCCTTATGCCTTCCACTGTAACGACTACACACACTGCTGCTGCTGCTGCTGCTGCTAAGTCGCTTCAGTCGTGTCCGACTCTGTGCGACCCCACAGACCGCAGCCCACCAGGCTCCCCCGTCCCTGGGATTCTCCAGGCAAGAACACTGGAGTGGGTTGCCATTTCCTTCTCCAGTGCAGGAAAGTGAAAAGTGAAAGTGAAGTTGCTCAGCCGTGTTCGACTGTAGCGACCCCGTGGACTGCAGCCTACCAGGCTCCTCCGTCCATGGTATTTTCCAGGCAAAAGTACTGGAGTGGGGTGCCATTGCCTTCTCTGTATTGATATAGGTATTATTTTGTTATAAATTATATTACTTTATTATATATTACTTCTTTTATTTATCCTTTACAGTATAGTTAGGGCATTATTTTTATTTCTTTGAAATCATGGGCATTTCATTTCCAAATAGTAAAAGAGGCTTTGAAAACACAAAAATCAAACATTGAGTCTCATAAGATTGAGAACCACTAGTCTAACCAGTTCCCTATTGCTGGGCATTTATGTTGTTTCCAATTTTTCACTATTATAAAAAATGCTGAAGTCAATGTTCCTGTACATTAGGTTGGTGCAAAAGTAGCTACAGTTTTGCACTACTGAACCTGCCATTTGATACTGGATTCTTAAATAAATGTGGTTATACAACATTTTAATGCATATTTTTTGCTTTATGTTTTTTTGCTAATGACTTAACACTTGCTATTTATTTTATATTTATTTTAGACTATAGAAATAATAGACAAAAAAGCAAACTCAAGTGATTTTTTTATTCAAGTTCAAAATGGTTCGTAGAGCAGCAGAGACAATGCGCAACGCCCACACCGCATTTGGCCCAGGAACTGCTAATGAACATACAGTGCAGTGGTGGTTCAGGAAGTTCTGCACGGAAAACAAGAGGCTCGCAGATGAGGAGCACAGTGGCTGGCTATCGGAAGTCGACAGCCGACTGAGAGCCATCACTGAAGCTGATCCTCTGACGACTACACAAGAAGTTGCTGAAGAACTCCACGTCGACCACTCTAAGGTCGCTCAGCATTGGAAGCAAATTGGAAAGGTGAAAAAGCTTGGTGAGTATGTGCCTCATGAACCGACTGAAATAAAAAAAATCATCATTTTGAAGTGTCATCTTATCTTATTCTAAGCAAAAACGAACCATTTCTTGATTAGACTATGACATGCAACAAAAAGTGGATTGTATACAACAACCAGCAACAACCAGTTCAGTGGCCGGACCAAGAAGCAGCTCCAAAGCGCTTCCCAAAGCCAAACTCCCACCCAAAAAAGGTCATGGTCACCGGTGGTCTGCTGCCAGTCTGATGATCTACAGCTTTCTGAATCTCAGCAAAACCATTACATCTGAGAAGTATGCTCAGTTTACTGATGAAATGCACCAGAAACTAAAATGCCTGGTATTGGTCAACAGAAAGGACCCAATTTTTCTTCATGACAATGTCTGACTGCACATCGCACAACCAAGGCCTCAAAAGTTGGACGAATTGGGCTACAAGATTTTGCCTCATC
Source organism: Ovis canadensis (assembly GCF_042477335.2). Lineage (NCBI taxonomy): Eukaryota > Metazoa > Chordata > Mammalia > Artiodactyla > Bovidae > Ovis > Ovis canadensis. The sequence goes on along the minus strand of NC_091255.1, from coordinate 22,118,655 downwards.
TGCCATATTCACCTGACCTCCTGCCAACTGACTACCATTTCTTCAAGAATCTTGACAACTTTTTGCAGGAAAAATGTTTTCATAACCAGCAAGAGACAGAAAGTGCTTCCCAAGAGTTTGTTGAATCCCGAAACATGGATTTTTATATTGTAAGAATAAATAAACTTATTTCTTGTTGTCAAAAATATGTTGATTGCAATGCTTCCTATTCTGACTAATAAAGATAACTTTGAGCCTAGCTATAATGATTTAAAATTCACGGTCCAAAACTGCAATTATGTTTGCACCAACCTAATACATAACACTTCACATTTTGTTCCTCAGGATTTCTATTTTCTTATAGCTACAGCTGTTGAGCATGCAGAAGGTTTCTGATACATATAGCCAAACTATCCCTCACAAAGGATCCAGAACTTTTCTGTAACCTAGGAGGAGGGAAAGACTTTTTTTAACAATCATTCAAAATCCAGAGGCAATAAAAGAGTAATACATTTGACTACATAGACAAAATAAACAAAAATCTTTTTGGCAAAAAAAAAAAATTCATAATATAGAAACTATAAACATAATATAGAAATAAACATAATATAGAAACAATAAACTAGAAGAAAATATTTGCAAACATATCATAGACAAAGGGCTAACATTCTTAACATAGAAAGAACCTTTAAAAACTGAGAGAAAGGAACTTCCCAGGTGGCACAGTTGGTAAGAATCTGCCTGCCAATGCGGAGGTCAAGGGTTCGATCCCTAGGCCAGTAAGACTCCATGTGCCACAACTACTGGGCCCACGTGCTGCAACTACTGGAAACCCATGTACTTCCAGAGCCTGTGCTCTGCAACGAAAGAACCATGGCAATGAGAAGTCTGCACACCACAACAAAGAGTAGCCTCCACTTGCTGCAGGTAGAGAAAGCCTAAGAAAAGCAACAAAGACCCAGCTCAGCCAAAATAATTAATTTAAAAAAAACTGAGAGGGAAAAAAAAGAACCAAAAATTCTATTGTGAAAGTCATGAAGACATAATTAAGAAAAAGAAAGATGAATATGGACCTTAAACATGAAAAGACATTCAACTTCACTCATAATAAGAGCAATCTACAGAAAGTTCTCACCCATCAGACAGGCAAAAATTCAAAAGCTTGATAATACAGTTTCTCAACAAGCTGTGGGGAAATAGGCATCTTCATATATTGCTTATGGAAATGCAAAATGGCACAACTCCTATATAAGGGAATTCAGCAGTATCTAAATATCCATTTATCTTTGGACACAGGAATTCCACTTCTAAAAATTTACCTGAATATACACCTCCAACAATACAAGGTTATGCATTAGAATATTAACTGTAACTGCAAAAAACTATATTGATGTCCAAGTACTGGACAGAAGTTGATCAAATTATGGTATATCCACATAATGGAGTAGTATGCAACTATTAAAAAAAAAACTCTAATAAAGTAATATAGTATTTCCAGGAGATACTATTAAATGGGGAAGAAAAAAAAAAAGGTGCAAAGATACATAGTATGTTATCTTTCCAGTAAGAAATTAAGAAAAACAAAAATATATTCATTTCATGAACCTCAATGCTCACTGAAGCACTATTTACAACAGACAGGACATGGAAGCAACCCATATGTCCATGGACAGATGAATGGATAAACAAGTTGTGGTACATATATATAGAATGGAATATTACTCAGCCATAAAAAGGAACAAATTTGAGTCAGTTCTAGTGAGGCAGATGAAACTAAGAGCCTATTACAAACAGTGAAGTAAGTCAGAAATGGAAAAACAAATATTGTATAGTAATGCATACACATGGAATCTAGAAAAATGGTACCGATGAACCTATTTGCAGGGCAAGAATAGAGACTCAGACAGGCAACAGACTTATGGATGCAGGAGAGGGTGGGATGAATTGAGGATGTAGCACTGAAATATATACATTACCATATGTAAAACAGATAGCTAATGGGAGTTGCTATACAACACAGCGAGCTCAAACTGGTGCTCTGTGACAACCTAGAGGGGTGTGATGGGGTGGGAGGAGGTTCAAGAGGGAGGGGACATATGTATCCCTATGGCTGATTCATGCTGATGTACGGCAGAAACCAACGCTACATTGTAAAGCAATTATCTTCCAATTAAAAATATATATATACATGCCTATTTGTCTTTGTGAAAAGAAATAAAGGACAGGTAAACTAGAAAACAGTGAGGCTGGAAACCTATGAAGGGCTGAATGAGGGAATGAAATGGAGTGAAAGAGACGTAAGGAGTAACATATATATATATATATATATATATATATAAAAAATCTCCATAGTTTTGACTTTTGGAAACATATTTATGTTCTACAAATTAAAAAATTAAATCAGTAAATATGGGAAGGAAAAACTGAAAGCAGAACGAACAGATAAACCCAAAAGTATTTCAAAAGAATACTGTAACCACACTACAAAGGGGAAAAAAAAGAACCAATCCAAGTAATTTATGAATATTTAACAACAGACCTTCAGCACTGGGTGATGCAGAGAATTGTAAACAAATCCTGAATTTGTTGAAGTAGCTCTGCTTTATGTAGTGGTACTCACAAAGCAATTCTGAAATAATTTTGGATGTATTAAAAGACAGCAAATGTGCTGATGTTTTGGGAGCCAGGGTTTTCACTGATGAAAGGACACAAAATAAGGAAAAAAATCTATGAAGATAAACTGGAGGTATCAATGTGAACTCATGATTTCTTAAGAAGTGTTACCTATAGGTATATACATGTATATGTGAATATATATATTGGCATATATGTTTATAGCATACACACACATATATTTCTGAGCTCTGTGGACCAAAAAAGCCAAGATGCCAACACACTCTAGCAGCAATAAGCAATGACCAGATCTTGGTTTCTAATGTCATTTCTCTCTAAAAGGACCAAGGACTCCTCAGAGAAGTGGTTAATTTCAGAGCTGGGTAATAGGAGCTAAGATGCACCTGGAACGTGTAGCCATACCAAAAAGTAAAGAGATGCTCAACAAAATGATGAAGGGTAGGGGCAAGTCACAAGGCTGCAAGAGACACCTTGAAGGGACTCTCACAGCAGTCAAATTAGGACAATCTGAGAACCAAAATAACTAAGTATGACAATGAATTATAAATCACTGAAACAGCAATTGATACGTCCATACTTAAATAAATAAGTGAAACAACAAGTCTCTTGACTACAATAAAATGCCAACTAATAAATAGATAGAGTGCTGGAGTGCTGGGGTCTAGGGACCCCATTTTGTAACCATCATAGCAAATGCCAACTAATAAATAGATAGAGTGCTGGAGTGCTGGGGTCTAGGGACCCCATTTTGTAACCATCATAGCAAATGCAAAAATCATCAATGGATGCTAACTAGGGAGAAATTCTGATGAAGAACAAAATATTTTATGGTCTGAGAAGTGTCTCCTTATGAGTTGCTTATTATACATAAGAGAAAAAAAATTATACAGTGAAGAACTTAAATGCACACCTTGACTGGGTTTTCAAAATTAATATCACTAATGAGGGACAGAGCAAGACCAGACAAACCCACAACAGACACCTCTATTTTTAAAAAGGGAGGAAAAGGCCTGATTCCCCAAAAGTGTCAGTCACTAAAGACAAAGGCTGTGAAAATGTTTCAGTTTAAAGGAGTTAAAACTTAATCCAAAACATGACCTCTGACTGTATCCTGTATGGGAAAGAAAGAAAAAAACAACAAAAAGGACCTTACTGAGTCAGATGACAAAACTGGAATACAGATGGTGGGTTAGAGAAAAATATTTTATCAACGTTATCTTACAAAAGTTGGTAACTCTACTGAGGTTAGAAAACAATATCTCTAATCTTAGGAAATAAACACTAAACTACTTGAGGGTAAAGGCCATGACGAATGTCCCTTAGCCTCAAATGATTCTGGGAAAAAAAAATGGAGTATGTCTACTTATATATACATACTTACGTAAGTAACTGTGTATATTTATAGAGATAATATATGCAAATAAGGTAAAAGGTTTACAAAAGGTGTATGGGGATTCTTTGTACTATCCTTCCAACCTTCCTATGAGTTTGAAATTATTTCCAAATCATATTTTTAAAGTTTAGTTTATAATTTATTTTTAAATTTTAAAAATTATTTTTAAAAGGTAGACTGGTTTCAGTTTACACTCCCAGAATGGGGATAATTCATTTAGATTTTCTTTGTATATAAAATAAGATTTAAACTAGATGTGCTTGAAAACTCCGTTCTGTCCTAAATTTATACAGGGAGTGTGATGAGTGAGCAAATTAGATTTCCCCTTAAGAAATCGCTGAGCAGTCTACACTCCAAATGCGCCTTTCCAATTCGTCTCATTGGGACGCTACTAACATCTAACAGTGGGTTTCTATTTCTGCCAAATATCTTCGGAATCAGAGAAAAAGTAATAATTTTTTTCCTCCACAGTTATGGCTGCCTGGATTTATTTCACACATACTCCATAATTCTCTGCACTGTTATTACACTGTAGCTTACTCGGAGAATACAAATTCTGCTAAAAACAGAGGGCAGGAGCATTTCCTTTATTCCACCACTGACAGTATTTCTTACCAAGGCACCTGAAATATGTTATTGGTTCTAAAGCTAAATTCCAACTGCTTTTTTCAGTTGAACTATGGGTTAATCATACTATGCATGGTCCATTTGAGCTTAGTTTTCTTATAAGACCTAGGGTGATATGTTTTTGTCAAGTGTTCAGTGGCCAATCAGTAGTATTGGTTGATTTTCTTTTGATTTGATATTCTCATTCTTTTAGGGTCAGATTCACATGATTTTAACTTCAAAGTACTTATTTTTCTTCTTTGATCAACTTCCACTTTAGTTTACTATGACTATTAACCTGGGACTTGTTCCCACAGTACTTACTGCTAAAGGAACCCAATCGGTCCATTCCCCAGTTGGCAAAGACTCTGTTGCTTTGATCTTCTTTAATCTGAGTTGCTTCAAGGAGATTTCAGAACCTACCAACAGATACACACCAAAGCTGATGACTGCTCCCTGTGAACAAACAGAAGTGGCACCTGGATAAGGAAATAATTCAAAGGGACAAGATAAAGAGAAAACAATGCAATGTACTCAATTGTACCACATCCTAGTTTTGTTAAGGCTAAGCAAATTATTCATCTCTATAAGCTCGTTTCCTCCTCTGTAAAATGGATACGCTACAATCATACCTACTTCCTAGAGCTGTTGAGGGTTAAACATCAAAAGCCACATAAATAATATACCATAGTGCCTGGCCCATAGTAAGTCCTCGATAAAGGCTGCTGCTGCTGCTGCTAAGTCGCTTCAGTTGGGTCCGACTCTGTGTGACCCCATAGACGGCAGCCCACCAGGCTCCCCCGTCCCTGGGATTCTCCAGGCAAGAACACTGGAGTGGGTTGCCATTTCCTTCTCCAATGCGTGAAAGTGAAGCCGCTCAGTCGCCCGACTCTTAGCCACCCCATGGACTGCAGCCTACCAGGCTACTCCGTCCATGGGATTTTCCAGGCAAGAGTACTGGAGTGGGCTGCCATTGCCTTCTCTGCTATAAAGGCTACACAGTTCTAATAAACAACTGATTTTCTCTGCCTGGCATCACTTCTCTCCTTAGCCCTCCATCCTTTGGAAAACGGACTCTCCCACATCTCCTAATGCTTTGGTGAGATTGTGAATCACAATACTCTATCCTCCTCCTCTACAGCAGCTAAAGCAATCCAATCTGGTCTTACAGAAACCTGAATATTGAGTAAGATACACAAGGACAGAGGGTAGTTGGAGCTCAGTCATTCACTAGCCAGAGAATCTGGTCCATGAGATCTGGCCCTTCGAGGTTCCCAACCCCAAGGGTGGCCCAACTGTTCAAGCTTCTTTTTCCCCCTCATTTCTCTATCTTTCCAATAATACTTTAACCTGAATGAACTTCTATTACTAGAAAACTTAGGACTCCTATCACAACATACATTTTGTTCACTAATTTATTATTTGAACGAATTTTTTTTTTCCTGTATTTATTTATTTGATGGTGTTAGGTCTTAGTTGAGGCCTGCAGGATCTAGGTCCCTGACTAGGGATCGAACCTGGGCTCCCTGTATTGAGAATGCAGAGTCTTAGCCATTGGACCTCTAGGGAAGTAGGTATGTACAATATACCAAGTCATCTTTTTGAAGACATAAATGAACTCCTATTTCACACTAAGCAAAGAAAAAATCCCCCCTTTCTAATCTTCCACAGCCTTTTCTCTCTCTCTTTTTTTCGGCATTGTTTACATTCTCCTTTGTGAGAATTACTTCTGAATGCGTATTCTTCCCACTTCTAAACTAACGAAAGCAAGGATCGCATCAAATACAAATCTGTATGTCTTAAAGTACTTGGTACCTAGTGCCAAGCAGAAAGAATTCAATAAACACAAATGTAATGGACAAATGAGGGCTTCCCAGGTGACTCAATGGTTAAGAATCTGCCTCCTAATGTCAGAGATATGGGTTCAAGTCTGCCAATGACTCAGTAACTAAACAAGAACAACAGACAAATAAGTATTAGTTCTACAAAAAGGTTACCTTTAGTTCTCTGACAGCGACTTTTTTCACCTGACAGTTTTAGCTTGGAATAAGTCATCAAGTGTTGGCACCCCACTCCAGTACTCTTGCCTGGAGGATCCATGGATGGAGGAGCCTGGAGGGCTGCAGTCCATGGGGTCGCTGCGAGTCGGACACAACTGAGCGACTTCCCTTTCACTTTTCACTTTCATGCATTGGAGAAGGAAATGGCAACCCACTCCAGTGTTCTCACCTGTAGAATCCCAGGGACGGGGGAGCCTGGTGGGCTGCCATCTATGGGGTCGCACAGAGTAGGACACAACTGAAGTGACTTAGCAGTAGCAGTAAGTGTATACAACGCTCAGATAACACTGTCAATGAACTTGTCTTTTTCAGGATGAGTCGGAGTGGTTCTCCCTCTGCTCTAGACCCGAAAAAATGAGTTTGAACAAACACGAGTTCAGTAAGAGGGATTATGCACTCAGTAACAAAATATTGTGTTAGTTGCTCAGTCATGTCCGACTCTGCAACCCCATGGCCTATAGCCCACCAGGTTCCTCTGTCCGTGGGATTTTCCAGGCAGGAATACTGGAGTGGGTTGCCATTCTCTTCTCCACGGGACCTTCCCCACCCAGGGATTGAACCCAGGCCTTCTGCATTGCAGGTAGATTCTTTACCGTCTGGGCCACAAATAGCGAACACTTATTGACGTTTAAGCTAGACACTGTGGCACCACTGTATGTGGATTATCTGTGAATCCTTACAATCTTCTGAGGCATGGAGCTTTTTCAAGGAGGGAAAGAAGCCCTGAAAGATTATTTGCAGTATGTTTTACAGTTAGTGAACAGCAGCGTCACTTCAACAGAGATTAATAGAGATAGTCAACTAAAGGATGTACATAGCCTCATAAATGCTCCATGTTCTAAGCACAAATTCTTTCTCCACTCCGTTCTTCTCACTGGAGACATTTCTGACGCTAACATTCACGAAAGGGTGGCTGCTACCTCCAAGTTAACATTTGCCAAAGTCCAAGAAGTTATTGGGAGGAGGAGGAAAGGGGCGTGAAGAGCCTTTCCTCGTCGGTGTGGTGCAGAGGACAGGGGCAGGCTTGGAAGAGATTCGCAGACAAGATTCGAAGCCTCACTTGGTCCCTCATTAATTATATGATCTTGGGCGTAATTTTACTGGAGACTCAGACAACCTCAGCTCTGAAGATACGAAATATCTACTTGGAAGGCCTATCTGAAAACAAGGGGTCACGTCGGCCCTTTGTAAACAACGGGATTTCGCGCTCCACCGCGGCAGCGACAGGAATGCCGAGGCGGGGACCCGGCGGGCCGTTCAGGGGGCGGGGCGCGGCCCCAGGGCTCAGTCCCGGCCCGCGCAGCCCTCCCCCACCGCGCGGCGTGGCCCGCGCCGCACGCCCCCCGCCCGCCCCTCTCGCCCGTGACGCCGCCCGGGCCCGCAGCCCGCCCGCAACCTGGCCGCCCCTCGCGGTCCCCGCCTCCCACCTCGTCCCGCGAGTGGGGCTCACGGCCCGCGAACAGCCGCCCCGCAGCGCCTCGTGCCTCACCTCAGCGCGTTCCCCCTCCTCCGCGCCGAGGAAACGCCAGCCGCGCGCGCGCCCGAGCTTGCGTGCGCGCTCCCTGCGGCGGCGCAGGCGCGAGCGGGCCGCGCGCCCGCCTCCTCCGCCCAGTCCCCGCCCCGGCCGTCGAAGCCCGGTCGCGGGTGGCGCGTCTGCCGCCGCCCCTGGCTCGGCCCCCGTCCGGGGCTCTCGCCGCGCGGCCGCCGCCGGCCTCTTGCAGAGAGGCCTGAGAGGCTGGGACTCTGAGCCGCCTGCCCGAGTTTTGAGTGGGACCAGTAATTACTTTTTCCTGAGGGCGTGCTGCTGGTCGCCGTAGGCTGGCTGGTGCCTGATGCCGCCGTTTTATCCGCTCCAGAGTGCGCTGAGCCGGAGCGGGCCAGTACTGCCCCGCTTTTGTGTTTTCTGACATTCCCACTCCCACCCTTGTTACCGCCTCGAAGGAGATCGAGGCTAAGCGCCTGGGCCCAAGGACGGCGAGCGGGGGTGGCCTCTCGAAGCCGGGTCTTGCAGTGCCGCTCGTGGATTAATCAGACTGCCTGAATGGTTTAAGGGTACACGGGGTACGTTTGATTCAGATGCTCCTGGAACGTCGAAACTATCATCTTTGGAAAGAACCATCCCCTCTTTGGGCTTCAGGGGCCCAGATTGAGGCGCAATGATGAGAGGATGTGGTGGTCCACTCTGATGTCAATCTTGAGGGCTAGGTATGTCCCGGCATCTCTTGTTACTACTACTAATTATTGTAATAGCTGCCATTTGTTGGGTATTTACTGCATGCCAGGTATTGTACAAAGGAGGCTGCAAACATGGTCTCATTTAATATTCAGAAACAACCTTGTGGGGTAGACACTCATTGTTACCATCCCCATTTTCCAGGTGAAAACCTTTAGACGCTACCTTGTGAATAATTTGGGATTACATGCTAGATCACATATGAAAGGGGATTCACACAGTTGCTGAGCTTAACCATTATGCTACTACATCTGTTTAAGTCTTTCATTCATAAATTTACCCAACCTCTTATAGAATTCATTTACACTTTTCTGCCAGCGTGGCCTCTTTATTCTTTTTTTTTTTTTAGTATCTGAGTCATACAAGTTAGTTCTAAAAAAAAAAAAAGAATATTTGCATGAGCAAAAATAATGTGAAAAGCAGCTCCCCCCATGTAATTTAACATTTTGCTATACACTCTTTTAGATATTTTTTATGCTTCATGTCAATAAATATAGAATAGTTTTACATATGTTGTATCCTGAAAATCTGTTTATTCATTCATTAATCAAATATTTAATGAGAAGACACTGTTGTACATGCTGGGAATTCAGCAGTGAATAAAAGTTTCTGCCTCATATAATAATGGGGGAGATTGACAATAAGCAATACATAAACTATATTACTATGTAATAGCTAATGCCCGATAATGTGGCAGGTTTTTAAAAAAATCAAGACAAAGGGATAAGAGGGATGGGCTGATGCTATATTAGATGGGGCAGACAAGAAAGGCCTCTACATCATAAGCTGAAATCTAATCATTAATGAGGGAGGTAGCTGTGTGGATTTCTAGAGAGAAACTGTTCTTGGAGAAAAGAAATAGCAATTAAAATAGCCCTGATGGCTTGGCACCTTGGAGAAGAAGCTAGAAATTAGAGAAAGAAGTTGGGAAATAGGCAGCAGCCAGATCATGTATCTGGTAAGCCACATTGGACTTTGGATTTTATTAGAACGTGACAGAATATCACGGAAGTGTTGAGAACAAAGGAATCATCAGATTTGTTTTAATTGCAGCCTTGAATTAGTGAAAGTGAAAGTTGCTCAGTCCTGTCTGACTCTTTGCAACCCCATGGACTGTACAGTCCGTGGGATTCTCTAGGCCAAGAATACTGCAGTGGGTAGCCTTTCCCTTCTCCAGGGCATCTTCCCAACCACGGAATTGAATCCAGGTCTCCTGCATTGCAGGCGGATTGTTTATCAGATTTGCTCTAAAAAGAATCACTGGCAGTTGTATGGAGAATAGATAGTAGAAGCATTAAAATTGCCCTTTCAATCATCCATTTTTAACAGTGTACTGGTGTTTCACGTACACCTTTACAACCGCTCTCACCTCCACAAACGGAAACTGGCATCAAACCTTTAGGACTTATCTTCATGTTTTTTCCTCCTAAACTGAAAGTTTTTGATACTGGCTAGGGTGTATATCCAGATCTGGACGTCATCATTGTCAACAAACTAATATGAGTCATCAGTGTTGTACTGTTGAAAAACAGTCCCACGTGATACAGGGATCTATTCATTAGCAACATAGCATTCAAGCACCTGGAAATTACCCTTCCTCTTCAATCGATGTTAGGCCCTCATTAGAATTCTAGGCCCCAATTTAGTCATTGTGCTTAAGAAAGATGTGGAGAAATTAAAAATGCATAGTGAGGGGAAGGATAACAGTGACGAAAGCAGTGTTTTTCTCAGTTTCTGCCTTCAGCATTGCAGTGGCATCAGTTATAACATGAGGAACACAAATTTGGAGGAGAAATGAAAGGTTCTGTTTCAGATCTGCTTTGCAACCTGCATATGGGAATGACATAAAAGTTTGAAGCTAAGAGGAGAGACCAGGGCTAAAACGGTTTTAACTGTATTAGAACTGTTTCTTTGGATGTAGGTTTTCTTTGTAACCTCAGTACCCAGAAGAACCTCCTGGACAAATATTTGCAAAATGAGCGGGTAAAAGCAAAGGCATGCATGAAGTCCTCAGGCAAAAGATTGTGTAAGGTAAAAAGAGGTGATGTCCGGTTTATGCTTTCACCAGAGGGCCACACACCTGAACATCACCTCTGAGTAGGGTGATAAGTCCCGATTTGCTCAGAACAGTCCTGGTTTATACCTATTATCCTCATATAATTAGTGAGGTTGCATTTCACTCTTAGAAGTGTCTGTATACTCTTAGAATTGTACAGTAAATTATATGGTCACTCTTTGAAGAAGGCCCTTCAGGGTCCAATGTCTTTCTCTTTCTTTGTCATTATTGCCCCCATCTTGCTCTTCATTCTCCCACCAGGTAGAAGTACCTCCTTTTGCCCCTAGGCACTACTTCCAAGTTTCCTTTGCTAAGGTACCTTCACTTCAACTTAGACTTCATTTCCTCAGGTCCATCTCTTCTGACCTCCCCAAGTCTGGATCTAGTACCCCTCTTACATGCTTCCAGTGCACCCTGAGTTTAACCTGTGCTAGGAGAGACGACTCAGTACCTTGTTGCTCCCTCACTAAGCGTTGTCTGTCAGGGAACCTGAAAAAAACAACTCTTGTCCTCCTGAAGACAGAAAGTTACATTGATAATATTAAGACCAGTCCCTGTTGAACTAATATTTTTAAAGAGTGACCCTCAGGACAGGCTAATAGCACCTTCTCCAAGCCCTTCCATTCTTCACTAACTGAGGAGGCTGACATTTGAACTCAAATCCCAACAAGGAAAATTCCATCCTCCCATCAGACTCTGTAATGTGGCTACCATCGATTGAGTCCAAAATCTGCCCAAAACTCCTCTCCCACTACTTAATCGCAGTGGTTAGAATCCGAAGTGCAGTTTCTGAGCCTTCCTCCCTATGAAAATGATAGTCATCTCTAGTTACTATGTCCTGAGTGCTGAAAAACTAGAAACTTGATCTCCTCTTTTATTTATTTTTCCTGTATCTAAGGTGGCTGTTTGTAGTGTGGTATACAAACAGATAAAAACAAAACATCTAAAAATCTAGCCATGCTTTCCCCATTTCAACTTTCTTCCCTTTAAACTCAGATAATGCCAGTCAATGTAAATTAGCCAGAGATTTAGTTCCAGGAGCAGAGCTCTGTGCCAAATACAAGGTCTCTTAAAGGCAAGGGGTTTCCTGTGATGCATTCAGTAGACAGGGCTCCACTCCACCAAAGGCCTGAGCCCAGGGATTGCAGCTCCTTAGGGCTCAGCTCTTGAGTTCACACACTAGGAGCCTAGAGTGCTGCAGTCCATGGGGTCACAAAGAGTTGGACATGACTTAACAACTGAACAACAACAACAAAAAACCAACTCCACCAGGGCCCAGCTCAGGGCTGGTCCAGCCTCTTTGGCCTCTGTTGCTGCCTCTTCCATTCAGGAGTGTTTCAATCCTCTTGTTTTCATTTGCTCCATCCCTCCATATCTTTCTCCTTTTGTGGCCACCCTAGTCAACAGAGTTAGGGAATAATAGTATTCCTTCTAGGAGGTTCCTAGATTGCTTTTTCTTTTTTTAATTAATTAGTTTTTAAATTATTTATTTATTTTTGGCTGCACTGGGTCTTGGTTACTTCGGGTGGATCTTCTGTAGTTGCCTCGAGAGGAAGGCTTCTCACTTCTGTGGTTGCGGAGCACACGCTCTAGGGCTCAAGGGCTTCAATAGTTGCAGCACACAGGCTCAGTTGTTTCGTGGCATGTGGGATCTTGCAGAACCAGGGATTGAACCTGTGTCCCTTGCCTTGACAGGCAGATTCTTAACCATTGGACCACCGGGGAAGTCCCTTTTTTTAAAAAAAAATTTACTTTTATTGAAGTATGGTTGAATTACAGTGTTGTGTTAATTACTGCTGTATAGCAAGGTGACTCTGTTACACATATATATACATACATACATTCTTTTTCATATTCTTTTCTATTACATTTTATCAGAGTATTGAATATAGTTCTCTCTGCTATACAGAAGGACCTTGTTAATTTATCCATCCTATATATACTAATTTGTATCTGCTAATCCCAAACTCCCACTCTTATTCTTTTCCTGCCTACCCCCACTTCGCCACCGCCAGTGTATTCCCCATGTCCCTGATTTAGATTCATTTGCTAGACTGCTCTTCTCATTTGATCACCCTCAACCATGACCATTCTGCCAAGGAAGGACTGAAGTACTTTTGCTAATCTACTTAAAGAAATGTAAGGTCTGCATACAGTTGTTTCTCTACACAGCGGTATATCTGGGGTGCTTCTGCATAAGTAAGGACGCTCTAAGGTTTCCAGGTGGCGCTAGTGGTAAAGAACCCGCCTGCCAATGCAGGAGACGTAAGAGACATGGTTTTGATCCCTGGGTTGAGAAGATCCCCTGGAGAAGGACATGGCAAACCCACTCCAGTATTCTTGCCTGGAGAATCCCATGGACAGAGGAGCCTGGTGGGCTAAAGTCCATAGGGTCACACAGAGTCAGACACAACTGAAGTGGCTTAGCACTCATGCAGAGATCTCAAAGGTGAGGAAGAAGGGGACAAGTTCTGCTAAAGGACCCCACTGCAACCCATTCTTCAGATAAGGATAAATGAGGCACAGAGAGGTAAAACCTCTTACCCTAAGTCCTTCAGTTCCTAGGTAGTACAGCCAGAATTAAAATCAGGTCTGTCCAAATGTAACTAATAAACTCCCTCTGGCTATTCAAGCTAAAAAGTTTGCAAGTTTTAGGATTTTCATAATCCCAGGGCCATTAAGCCTGATTTTCATGAATCTAGCCCTTTGCTACCCATCTCTTCTGCCTCTTCCTCACCTCACTGACATTTTAGTTTTTGGCCACACTGTGTAGCTTGTGGGATCTTAGTTCTCCTGTCAGGGATGGAACCCGGGCCCTGGCAGTGAGAGCACCGAGTCCTATCCATTGGACTGGCAGGCAGTTCCCTCCCTGTCTTCTTTTCAATCTCTGCAACACATAGGATGTCTGTCTCTTGGAACAGCAGGTCTGGGGTAGGATCTAAAAAGCTAGGTGAACCAGAAATGTCTTATTGCTGAATGACTCCTGTTTACCTGGAAAATTTTAAATACCTACTAGGCAGCCTAGCTGCATGCCTTTCAGCCTGATGGACAAGGCCTCCACCTTTTGGCTTTCCAAACAGACTCCTAAAGTGTTCTGTGTAATTTGATGACAGGCAACCAACTCTTGGAACCAACAGGTAAATGTTTGAAACATGAATTGTTAGAAACCAATTAATATAATGGAAAAGGTATGTAGTTTGAAAGAAGGCTTCAGGAAAGAAGCCTTTCCTGAATTTGAATCCTGTTCCACCCTTGACAACCTTCAAGCATGTAGGCAAATTATTACCTTTTTGTGCATCTTTTCCCCTCATACATAAAATGAAAATAATACCTAATTTATAAGACTCTTATGAGGATATGATGGTGTATATATAGTACCTAGTTCATGGTGGAGGTCAAATAAATTATAATTGTGGTTTTAATTTTAATTCCAAAAGTGCTCCATAGTATGACCTTGGGACTTGCTTAGAAGTTATTTTAGGCTATGTTGGCTAGTCGTCAGCTTTAGAATATTTTTGTTATTTGAATCAAGAACTATCTTCTGGAAACCTGTGGGTTTCTTAAACACTGAGCAAGTTAAACAGAATTTTCTTTTGCTGCCTGCTTCTTTTTCTTTAAAAAAAATTTAGTAATGAGTTTGACTGGAGTGGGTAGCATTTCCTTTCTCCAGGGAATCTTCCCAACCTAGGGATCAAACCCAGGTCTCCCACATTGCGGGCAGATTCTTTACCAGCTGAGCCACAAGGGAAGCCCAAGAATACTGGAGTGGGTAGCCTATCCTTTCTTCAGCAGATCTTCCCAACCCAGGAATCGAACCAGGGTTTCCTGCATTACAGGCGGATTCTTGACCAATTGAGCTATCAGGGGAGCCCTTTGTTTAAGTCGTTATTCATTTATTTTGGCTGCACTGAGTCTTCGTTGTTGAATAGGCTTTCTCTAGTTGTGGAGAGCAGGGCTACTCTCTAGTTGCAGCGTGAGGGCTTCTCATTGCGGTGGCTTCTCTGGTTGCAGAGCATGAGCTTTAGAGCGCGCAGGCTTCAGCGGTTGTGTGGCCTAGGCTGAGTAGCTGTGGCTCTCAGGCTCTAGAGTGAAGGCTCCACAGTCTCTGTGCATGGGCTCAGTTGCCCCGAGGCATGTGGAACCTTCCTGGACCAGGGATCGAACCCATGTCCCCTGCATTGGCAGGTGGATTCTTAACCATTGGACCACCAAGGAGGTCTCGCTGCCTTCTTCTTTAGCATCTTCCTCACTATACAAAACTAAAGAAGGTGTACGTTATCTTGCAGGTCATAGGGCAAACGTATAGTTGCAATCAAGGATAGATAATCAGGCTTGCCTCAAATGCAGGACACACTCAGGAGCTCTGTCTCATTTAATTGATGTAAATAGTGTACAGACTTATGCATTACAAGCAATTAACTATAAAAATGTTCTATTGAGTACTACTGTAATCAAATAAAACTCACAAGGTTAATCTGATGCATATTTAATGATATATATAATTGTTATTGTGCTGCATGATAATTAAACCTTAAATGTTAAGCTTTTACATAAATGGTCTAACCAGTTGTTTTTATGCAGCCAAACACGTTTTTTAGTGTTTGCTCACTTTATTAATTTTCTGGAATCTATAATCATGCCAAGGACAGCAGTTTTCCCTGAAGCACTTTACTATTAAATCATGCACTCATATACACACACAAACATACTCTTCAAAATGACACAGCAGCATTGTCTCCTGACTTAACACTAAAAATAGCTACTTTGCAAGGTTCTTCGTAGGCTTCTCAGGTGGCACTAGTGGTAAAGAACCCGCCTGCCAATGCAGGAGACCCAAGAGATGCGAGTTCAATCTCGGGATCAGGAAGATCCCCTGGAGTAGGAAACAGGATTCTTGCCTGGAAAATTCCATAAGCAGAGCAGCCCGATGGGCTACAGTCTATGGGGTCATAAAGAGTCAGACACGACTTAGCACACACACAGTGCAAGGCTCTCTGTATATACTTTCTCATTTCAGTCCTTAAAAATCTCTTAAGGGAGGTGTTGTTACTCCCATTTTTACTGGTGCCGAAATTGATGCTCAGAGAATGGAAGCAGGCGGCGTAGGAAAGACTTCTGTTACCAGCCTCTAGGCTTTACACAACCTGAGGTGATGCATCCCAGCAGAGATATGGCAGGTTTTCTTTTTGCTTTTTTTTTTTTTTTAGGAAATAGAATGGCTCTTTAGAAATATGGAATATGTACACACATCCAAAGGGAGAAGAAGTCAGTCTTCAAGAGGGAGGGATTAGTTAGTAATGGAAGAACTGGAACCTGTTGAAGCTGATTTTCTTCTGCCCATTCAAGGAAGAGAGTCTTAGCCAACAAATTTTAAGCATTATATATATATATATAGATAGATATAGATATACATATACATATATGGGCCTCCCAGGTGGCGCTAGTGGTAAAGAACCCACCTGCCAACGCAGGAGACTTAAGAGATGCAGGTTTGATCCCTGGGTGGGAAAAATCTCCTGGAGGAGGGCATGGCAACCCACTCCAGTATTCTTGCCTGGAGAATCCCATGGACAGAAGAGCCTGGTAGACTACAGTCCTTGGCGTTGCAGTAGAGTGACTGAGTGACTAAGGACACACACACACACACACACACACATAATAAAACAGGCTCTGCCCTCGAAAAGAAGCTCAGTGTCCAGTGGAGAGATGGGCAGCAGATAGTTACAATACAAGGTAATATGTGCTATAACAGTGATACGCTAGTACACTGAGGGCTCCGAGAAGAGATCGGCCAATTCTAGGGAGAATTCAGGGGTAGGTCTCTGGGAAGCGATGAGTTAAGTCTTAGAGAAGAATGGGAAGGAAATTCCAAACAGATCAAATTATCCAAAGAAGCATGAGATAGCACGATCGGTTTGGTCTGTGTGACTGGAGTACAGAGAGCAAGAAAGGAGAGCCGTTGACCGTGAGGCTGTGAGGTACATAGGGGTCAGACCAGAGCAGGCTTCAGATGTTACTCCAGAGGCTGTGGCGAGCCAGTAGGGTGTTTTGAGTTGGGGAGTGGTAGTAACTAATCTGGTTTTAGATCTACCTGTCTGGCAGTGATGTGGACTAAAAGGTGGCAAAAGGAAAGACCAGGAATTTCAGAAGTCCAAGTAAGAGATGATGAGGGCCTGAACTAACATGGTTGGAATGGGGATCAGGAAAAGTAAGTGGATTTAAGGTGTTTAAGAAGTAATTGAGGGGAATTCCATGGTGCTTCTGTGGCCTACGTCTTTGTGCTCTCAGCTGCCATGGGCCCAAGTTTGATCCCCGGTTGGGAAACTAAAATCCTACAGGTCGAGTGTTGTGTCTAAAATAGTAATAGTTAATAACAATAGTGTGGGGTGGGGAGGAGTAAGTTGGTAGGATTAAAGATGATTCTCAAACGTCTAACTCGGCTAACTGGGTGGATGATGGCACTGCTCACCAAGAGAGGGACCACAGGGCAAACAGACACAAAGGGGGAAAGGGCAGGTTTGTTCTGTAAACTCTGAGTTTGAGGTGTTTGCAGGCTGTTCAGGTGATGTTCAGTAGGCAGACTCAAAAGCTAAAAGAGAGGACTTCCTGGTGGCCCGGAGGTTAATTATCCTCCCAGTACAGGGAACATGGGTTCAACCCCTGGTCCGGAAAGAACCCTCAAGCCCCAGAGCGACTAGGCCTTTGTGCCGCAACTACTGTGCCAGTGCTCCAGAGTCCACAGGCTGCAGCTGCCGAAGGCCTTGTGCCTGGAGCCTGTGCTCCGCAGCGGGAGAAGCCACAGCAATGAGAAGTCTGCGACTGCAGCTGGCAAGCAGTCCCTGCTCTCTGCAGCTTGAGAAAACCCACGCCCAGGAACGAAGACCCAGTGCAACTGAAAAGAAATTAAAAATTAAAAGCTAAAGGAGAGATCTGGGTCAGAGACACAGATTAGGAAATCAGCACAAATCCGGGAATTTTGAAGTCATGGGAGAGGATGAGATTGTCTGAGCTCATTGAATAGGAAAAGAAAAGAAAGGCGAAGGGTAGCAACTTGAATGACAACGACAGGAAAGACACAGAGGGAGAGCCCTTAGTCTAGAAAAGGAGAAGTAGATTGAAGAGAGAGAAGCGATGGTAAAGATGGGGAGTGGGAGGCAGTCAGCAGAGCATTAAGACCCTCTAGGCTCTAGGGGCTTCCCTGGTGGTCCAGTGGTTAAGAATCTGCCTTGCAATGAAGGGGACATGGATTTGATCCCTGGTCGGGGAACTCAGACCCCACATGCCTCGGGGCAACTAAGCCCAAGCCACAACTATAGACTCCATGCCCTGCAATGGAAGATCCCATGTGACACAACTAAGACCCAACCCAGTCAAATTAATTAGTTAATTAATAACTTTAAAAAGACCATTTAGGCTCTAAATAACTGAAAATATAGTGCTTCCCATGTAATTTAAAACAAAAATATTGAGAGTTCCCTGGCGGCCCAGTGGTTAGGACTCAGTGCTTTCACTGCCATGAACCAGAGTTCAATCCCTGGTCAGGAAACAGATCCTGCAAGCCACGTGACATGGCCTAAATAAATAAATCTGTAAGAAATAAATTTATAAGCTTTAGGGACTTCCCTGGTGGTCCAGTGGCTAAGAACTCCATGCTCCCAATGCAGGGGCCCATGTTTGATCCCTGATCAGGGAACTAGATCCCACGGGACACAGATAAAAATCCCGAATGCCACAACTAAGACCAGGCACAGCTAATAAATAAATAAGCAAATATTTAAAATATTATAAGTTATAAAATAGGTGCAAAGGAAGTCCAACAAAGTTCTGATTTTTCTGTGGTGACCTCTTTGATTGTATCCTCACTGTCTTTATTTCAGTGCTCTTGATCTTCTAGTGCCCTAAGTACATGCTTATACACCTTCTCAGTAATCTAACAGTATAGCACTGAGAATACATCAAAGTGGATTGGTCAATGATGCCAAGTGCCACAGAGAAGTCAAAGATAAATGATAAAATGTGCCCACTGGAACAGAAAGAAACAGTACCAATTATTCCAGCATATGAATAGACTCCCGTACTAGTGGAAGAGTAAAGTCCACAAGTAAACCAAAATACATACAGGAATTAGTATATGCTAAAGATGGACTACTCAATAAATGGCATAGACAATGGACGACCATCTGGGGTAAAAATAAATGTCAGTTTATCTCACACCAGGGTAAACTCCAAATGGATTAAATATTGAAATAAAAATTAAAAACTGTAAAAGAAAATATGAGAAAATTCCTTTATAACCTTACTGTGGGGAAGGGAAATCTTTCTAACTGTGACCCAGAATGTAGAAGGCATAAAAGGAGAGGTTAATAATTTCACCACACAACACTCAAAATTTCTGCAGAGTGACATAACACTTTAAAGCAATGTCAAAACATATATAGGAGATGGAAAAGAATGTTTGCAACTCATATCATAAAGAATAGTCCCCCTAATATAAGGAAATAGATAAGAGATCAGCCACCCAAGACAAATATCAATGAAGATATAAATCGAAAGGGCTTATGTGTTGTGATTAAGAGCATAGAGATTAAGGTCAATGAGTTATATTGGAATCCCAGCTGTCTCCACTTACTCACTCTGTGACCTTGGGCAAGTCTCAGATCATCAGTTTTCTATAAAATGCAGGTAATAATTGTAGCTACTTCAGAGGTTTAAGTGAGATTAAGGCCAGGCTAGTGACTCATGGTGATAGAAGGAAGGACACAGGGGAGATCTGGGTTCTAAATTTCTAGTATCTGGGATCCTTGAAATAAAGAGATTCAGGGAAGAGAAACTATTCAATCCCCATATGTCTCTTCTTCCATTAAGGGCAGTTATTAATATTTACTAAGCCCCTCTAAGTGTTAAACACAGCCGTAGGCCTAAGGATAGACGGTAAACGCAAGCAAGACAGACCTGGCCTTGGTCCTCAGTGTAGCTTGCTTCTGTGAGAGAGGTGTCAATCAAATGCCACAGAAATACATCATTACAAACAGATGCATACCATGAAGGAAATGGGGAACTTCCCTGGTGATTCAGTGGCTAAGACTGTGCTCCCAATGCAGGGGGCACGTTCAGTCCCAGATCAGGAAGCTAGATCCCACACGCTGCAATGAAAAAATCCTGCCTGCCATAGCTATGGCCAGCACAGCCCCCCAGAAAGCAGGAAAGTGGGGGCAGATAGTAGGAGAACCAGGTGGAGTTTGGGAGATCAAGGAGGGCTCTATTTTTTTTTTTTAATGACTGCATTGCAAAACTTGTGAATCCCCCTAATATAAGGAAATAGATAAGAGATCAGCCACCCAAGAGAAATATCAATGAAGATATAAATTGACAGGGCTCTGTCAAGTAGTACCCTGAACAGAGATTGAACCTGAGCCACTGCAGTGAAAGCGTCGAGTCCTAACCACTGGACCACTAGGAAAGTCCCAAGGGGGGCTCTAATAAGGAGATTCTATCAATCCATGAAATTAAAAGATGCTTGCTGCTTGGCAGAAAAGCTATGACAAACCTAGACAGCGTATTAAAAAGCAGAGACATCACCTTGCTGACAAAGATCCATCTAGTCAAAGCTATGGTTTTCCAGTGGTAATGTATGGATGTGAGAGTTGGACCATAAAGAAGGCTGAGCACCCAAGAATTGATGCTTTTGAACTGTGGAGTTGGAGAAGACTCTTGAGAGTCCCTTGGACAGCAAGGAGACTGAAGGAAATCAACCCTGAATATTCATTGGAAGGACTGATGCTGAAGATAAAGATCCAGTACTTTGGCCACCTGATGTGAAGAGCCAACTCATTGGAAAAGACCCTGATGCTGGGAAAGATTGAGGGCAGAAGGAGAAGGGGGCAACAGAGGATGAGATGATTGGATGGCATCACCGACTCAATGGACCGAGTTTGAGCAAACTCCGGGAGACAGTGGAGGACAGGGAAGCCTGGCATGCTGCAGTCCATGGGGTCGCAGAGTCAGATGTGACTTAGCAACTGAGCAATCAATCCAATATCTGAAATTTGAGTAGGTGTTGAATAGGCAAATAGTAAAGAAGGGGAAGGTGAGACGAGGGAGTGAACACAGTGTTCCAGGCAGAGGGGACAGTGGGGACCCTAAGGGAAGGAAGAAGGCAGCTAGTCCACTGTGGCTGTAGCTGAAGTGAAGGAATGAGTGAGGGGAGATGAGACTGGACAAGGGGGCAGACTGGACAATGGATGGCCTTGATGGTCTTAAAATATAATCTTTCTTATCGTGGCCTAGTTGATTAACATGGGCAGTCGACAGTATTAAGGATTTGGAGTTTTATCCTGAGAGCAGTGGCAAGTCCCTGGATGTTTTTTAGCCGAAGAGCAACAAGATCTAATTTGCACTGTGGATGGCTTACTCTGGCTGCAGGGTGGAGACCTGTGTTAGAGTTGAAGAGACACGTGGAAGTGGCCTTGGGAAGGCTGTGGTGGTTCAGACCCATGAGATGCTCCCTAGCCTACCTTTTCCCTAGTGGTACTTTAGCAGAAGACAAGCTTTAATTCTTACATAGTAAATCTGCATTGTGTGTTACCTATTATTATTATTATTTTCAGTGAGAGATGTGCTCAGTCACTCAGTCATACCCGACTCTTTGAGGCCCCATGGACTGTAGCCTGCCAGCCTCCTCTGCCCATGGAATTTTCCAGGGAAGAGTCCTAGAGTGGGATGCTATTTTCTACTCCAAGGAATCTTCTCAACCCAGGGATGGAACCTGCGTCTCTTGCGTCTCCTGCATTGTCAGGCAGATTCTTTACCTCTAGAACCACCTAGGAAGCTCTCATGTTAGAGGTAAAAGGCTTAAAATTAATCCACTAGGAAGAACAAGCACGTTGGAGTCATTTCATAGGAAGTATAGCCATGAGAAACAGGTGATTTTCTTTTAGATCGGAAGAAGAGAGCTAAAAGGGTAAACAGTGGTGATTTCACAACAGAGAGAAGACCAGAGAGAATTCTCTAATGTGATGTTGCTCTGGCACATAGGCTGTCTGTTCGGTCAAAGTTCACCTTCTCCATGCTTAGGCAAATAAAAACGTTAGGCAAAGGTCCTTTATGGCTCACTCTGGGAGCTCAGTGGTTTTTAGTGTGAAATAGGCCCAGGAGTTTAGATATTGCTACAGGTTGCATTTCTTTTCAATACCATGGAGTTGTTATAAATGCCTAGGAAAGCAATATCTGAATAAATCACTCTGGAATTGAACCTGTGTATTACTTAGCTGGTTTAATTTCAGAATTAGACAATGGCAGATACGAGTAGTTTTTTGAGAGCTGCCCTTTCTCTGCCTGCTGTAAAGAACTGAATAGAGTTGAGGCAGGCTGACGACCCAGCTGTCTTATTTTGTCACGGATGTGCTGGCAAAGAAGAGTCCTTCAAGGTGGGAATTCTTGAAGTCCTTCCAAGGAATATGTTCAGTTTTGTGGGACTTCAAAACATAAGCATCAATAGCTTTTTAAAAATTGTTTTAATTTTAAAAATTTATTTTATATTGGAGTATAACTGGTTAACACTGTTGTGATGGTTTCAGGTGGACAGCAAAGGGACTCAGCCATACGTATACATATATCCATCCTCTCCCAAACTCCCCTGCCATCCAGGCTGCCGCATAACACTGAGCATAGTTCCATGTGCTCTACGGGAGGTTCTTGTTGGTTATCTATTTAAAGTATAGCAATGTGTACACGTCCATCACAAACTTCCTAACTATCCCTTCCTCTTGTCCTTCCCCCTGGTGACCGTAAGCCTGTTCTCTAAGTCTGTGAGCCTGTTTCTGGTTTGTAAATAAGTTCATTTGTTTCATTTCTTTTTAGATTCCACATATAAGGGCTGTCATGTGACATGATATTTCCTTTTCTCTGTCTGACTTAATTCACTCAGGATGACAATCTCTAGGTCCATCCACGTTGCTGCAAACCAATAGCTTTTTAAATGCAGAAGTAAAAATGAAAACAGAATCTTGGAGCCAAATGGGACTCCCAGAGCTCCAGAGCCTAACAGGTGTTTATTTATTAATATGTGTAACTCTGCATGGAGGATTGTTTTATATTAGAAATATAGTTTTGATTATACCGTGTTTCACAGACAGAAGATTAGTATCCCGAAATACAGCCAGAAATACAGGACTTCTACGACTCAATTAAAAAAACATCAGCACAACAGAAGAAAAAGGAGAGGCTATAAGCAAGCAAGAGAAAAACTGAGGGCAAGTAAATATATAGAAAGATGCTCAACCTCACCGTGAAGCAGACAAATGTACATAGGAGCAATAATAAGAGACTACAGTCATCCACTGGCAAAAATTTTTAAGTCTGAGATTTCCAAATTAGGGAGGAGGTGGAACTAACTCTCACATCCATACATGACTACTAGAAAAATCATAGCTTTGACTATATGGTTCTTTGTCAGCAAAGTGATGTCTCTGCTTTTTAACATGCTAAGTTTGTCATAGCTTTTCTTCCAAGAAGCAAGCGACTTTTAAAATTTCATGGCTGGAGTCACCCTCCGCAGTGATTTTGGAGCCCAGGAAAATAAAATCTGTCACTGTTTCTGCTTTTTCCCCTCTGTTTGCATTGAAGTGGTGGGACTGGATGCTATGATCTTAGTTTTTTGAATGTTCAGTTTTAAGCCAGATTTTTCACTCCCCTCTTTCACCCTCATCAAGAGGCTCTTTAGATCCTCTTCACTTTCTGCCTTTAGAGTGGTATTATTTGCATATCTGAGGTTGTATAATCATTTATACACACTGCTTTTTTCAGAGGATGACATTAGCAACTTTAACCACTGGATGGCGCAAATTCATAACAGTCTGGTGAAAGTGTGTGTGTGTGGTGTTAGTCGCTCAGTCATGTCGAACTCTGTGACCCCATGGACTGAAGCTCACCAGCCTCCTCTGTCCGTAGAATTCTCCAGGCAAGAATACTGGTGTGGGTAGTATAGACCAAGGTACAGCAGGTAAAAGAGGGTCAGCCTGTGAAAAGTCTTCTGGAGACTGAAACTCATGTACTATAGACACGAAATCAAATTCCCTAGCATTGCAGATTAAGAGACTTTTTTAATATTGGATGACACAGAAAAAGGGAAAGGAAAAAGAAAAGTGTTGGAAGAAGGAGCAGGGAAAGAAAGATAAAGAGACAAAGGAGCATTGAGATAAAAGACTGTGAGTCTAAGAACTTTCCTGGTATTCTGGTGACTAAGACTCCATGCTCCCAGTACAGGGGACCCAGGTTCAATCCCTGGTCAGGGAATTAGATCCCACATGCTGAAACTAAGAGTTCACATGCCACAACTAAAGATCCCGTGTGCTGTAACTAAGACCCAGCACAGCCAGATAAATGAGTGAAGATAAATATTTCTAAGAATATATATGTATATTCATTTTTAAAAAAGATTGTAAGTCTAGAGAGATGGATTCAAGTGTTACCAACAATTGCAGGTTGGGCCCTCATTGGTTTGCATCCACCTGGTGACCAGTAGCAACTTTGATGTAAAAGTAAAGGTTACCTCATTTTCTTCTATTAATAAAAAGTCAGTTATGCTACCCTCAGCTATCCATTTAGTGGTGTGGCATTGTCAACAATTTCTTTGAATGTGTACTATGATCATGGTGCTTTGTTAATAAGCACCAGGTAATACAGAGACATACAAGTTAACACGAGGTTTCCCAGGTGGCTCAGTGGTAAAGAATCCTCCTGGCAATGCAGGAGATGTGGGTTCGATCCCTGGGTTGAGAAGATTCCCCTGGAGAAGGAAATGGCTACTCACTCCAGTATTCTTTCCTGGGAAATCCCATGGGCAGAGAAGCCTGGCAGGACACAGTGCTTAGGGTTGCAGAAGAGTCAGACACGACTTAGTGACTAACAGCAACAAGTTAATACAAACATAACAGGCTTCAAACAGAAGAGCTGGAAAGTATGTATCAAAGGATAAAGAGCAGCCCCGCAGCATGATGGCTGTGGTGTGAACTTGGAAAGGAATCCTCTCTGAGAATTCAGGGGAAGGGCAGAGGCGGGAGAGGAGTTTCGGGGAGGAAGGAGAGGAGGAACCATAAAATCATCAACCTGAACAGGTCAAAACAAAGAAGGGTTTCTGGCTCTGGCGGTTCAGTGGTTAACACTCAGCGCTTCCCCTGCAGGGGGCATGGTTCCATACCTGGTTGGGGACCCATCCACGTGGTGTGGCCAAGAAAAAAGCTGTATATATTAATCGCAACTCTTCCTTAGAAAATGGCTAGTTTTGTAGATTTTTTTTTTTTAAGCAGATTATTTCGGGGGCACCACGCTGTGCAGCATGTGGGATCTTAGTTCCCCAGCCAGGGGTTGAGCCCATACCCCTTACAGTGGCGTCTCAGAGTCTTAACCACTGAACCACCAGGGAAGTCCTGGAAAATAGCTAGTTTGGGGCATGATGTAAGAAAAGTGCTTTAGATCAGAATCTACTGGACTGTGCTTAAGAAGTTTCCAAAATAAGAGGAAGGACTTGGGATGGGGGGAAATGTACAGGGCTAGAACCCCGCTATGTCCCTCTCTGATTAGTAACCCCTTGGACTAGCCTAGGGGTGCAGAGAAAGAGGGGTGCTAGTGGCCTGCTCAGGCCTGTCAGGGGCCCAAAGATTCCTAGGTCACTGATTTTTGTAATCACAGATATATCTTTATAAATGAAAAAATGGAAAAAACAAGGTATACAATTGTATATTTTAAGTGCTTATTTGAATAAAGTCATGCACATGTGCAGAAATACAGCTATTTACTTAACATCCTTTAGCAGTGGCAGCAAAAGTTAAATTGGAGATGTCTGTGAATGTGTTTTCTCTACCCGAAGCAACTGCCATCACTAGGCCTATCAAAAAGTACTGAGGGATTTCCCCAGTGGTCTAGTGGCTGACTCTGCATTCCCAATGCAAGGGGCCCAGATTTCATCCCCAGTCAGGGAACTAGATCCCACATGCCACAGCTAAAGAGGCCACATGCCTCAACTAAGACCCAGCATAACCAAAAAGTAAAAACAAAAAAAAAATTGGGATGACTCAGATTCTTAAAAAAGGTGGAATGACTTTAAGGCCTCTCTAGCCTATGACTTGAGAAAAACACAACTTAATACTTGTGCTAACTGAAAATATGGTAGTAATAGGAGGAGTAATTAGCTCCCCATAGGAATGGCATTTTATCAAGTTGAGTTTGTAGCTAAGCCTGTCGTGGTGACAGGAAGAATTGTGCCCCGGTGTGAAGCGGTCTGCAGAATACAGGTCACATCCCAAGGTCCGCCTGGGCATTCTCCCTTCCCTTCCTCTCTCTCCCCTATCTTTTGGTTTTCAAAGATCCCTAGTGGTTAAGAGAATAGGAGATTGAAAATTGGTAACTGATTAGGCAGTCAGAAAATCCTCAGAGGGACCTTTCTTTGTCTGGGGAAACAAGTCCCCAGAGCAGTGTAAACAATTTTGATTCCATCGGTGAATCTCTATAAAGAAAAGTCACTATACACGTTGCCTACATTATATTCTGGCAGAAGAGCTAATGAGTATAAATAGACTTTGCTGCAAGTTTTATTGCCTGTTTCTGGATGAAAGCACTTTCTCTGGTGGATAAGCCTGGGAAGGTGGAGATGACTGTAGGCATCAGTCCTAGAGCAAAAGCATGAAGTATGGAAAGCTTTTGATCATCCTCCCCAGTGGTCTTGGGAAGGAGCAGGCTTCTTCTCCCCTGCCCCACCCCTGCCGCTATTTCCTTGTTAGACTGAGCCACAGATGGCAGGATAAACTGGAGGTATTGTTGTGCACCAGTGGAGGGCAATGCTCATCTATTCTAGTGCCAGCCCCTGTGCCCTATCCTCTCCACCCAGCGTATTTTCAGAGAATGCTCTATGGAACTTTGGGGCACCCGCAGGATCTCTGGGCTTCCCCCGATGGCTCAGTAGTAAATAATCTGCCTGCAGTGCTGGAGACACGGGGCAGTGTGGGTTCAACCCTGGGTTGGGAAGATCCTCTGGAGGAGAAAATGTATTTCTTCCAGTATTCTTCTTTTATTTTTTGCTCCAGAATTCGTGCCTGGAGAATCCCCATGGACAGAGGAGCCTGGCAGGCTACAATCCAAAGGGTCACAAAGAATCAGACATGACTGAGCACAGAAGCACAGGATCTCTAGGGCTTCCTTGAAAACTAGCGTCTTCCATGCTTGGTTCCATCTCTTCAAGGCTCAGCTTGAGTATCAGATTGAGAGAGTCATTTCCTAGGCAGGTTGATAAGTCTAGGGGTCCCCAAGGAGAGTGGGGTCTGGAATTCTCAAGGAGGAAGAAAGCACAAACTTTTTTTTCCCTCTACATTCCTTAGGATTATATAACAATAATGTATCCTGCCTGAGGACAGTCTCTGGATTAAACCTTCTGGCTAATTCTGTTATCTTAAAATGTAAATTATGGGAGTGAAAGTGAAAGTGAGGTTGCTCAGTCATGTCCGACCCTTTGCAACCCTATGGACTGTAGACTATCAGGCTCCTCTGTCCGTGGAATTTTCCAGGTAAGAGTGCTGGAGTGGGTTGCCATTTGCTCCTCCAGGGTATCTTCCGGACCCAGGGATCAAACCCAGGTCTCCCACATTGCAGGCAGACGCTTTACCATCTGAGCCACCAGGGATTTACAACTTCCAGACATTGTTTGAATTCATTGGAGAGTATATAACTCCATTGCTAACACTAGCAAGCGTCTTTCTGATGTCTATGTCAGAAGCTTTCTCTGTCTCCTTTATACTTTAATAAAACTTTCTCACACAATTTACTTAGGTGCAGGTACATTTCACCAAAATGAAATGGAATGGTTTCAGACTCTTGAAAAGAAGCAGGACAAAAAAACAAATAGTAGGGGACCTCCCTGGTGGTCCCGTGGTTGACTCCATGCTTCCACTGCTGGGTGCACGGGTTCAATCTCTGGTTGGGGAACTAAGATCCCACACACTGCACAGTGTAGCCAAAAAATAAAACTCAAAAAATCATTTAAAAAATAGTAAAATAAAAGGGAAAAAAAAGGAAAAGAAGCAGGACAACACCCTTCTTATCCCTTCTGCCAGTCCTCTTTTCACCTAAACTCTGTTTTAAGGTCGGCTGTCTCATTCCATCATAAAAAAAGCATTTCCCAAAATGCAGTTTTTAGAGCACGAATTTGAGTTTTGTAATTTTGAATTTGTAAGATTAGTCTTTGCAAAAATTCATTGTTAGGTAATGCACAGTTGTCTTCACATTGAAAGTATCGATATGTTAGGTGACAGTTTTTCAGAAAAATCTCTTGAATAAAACAATTTTTAATGGTAAAGTAAATAAATTCTTTGCCATACAAAATAGATTGTTTATGTTGCGTTTTCATTGTCAAAACTCATATGCACTGTAACCCACAGTTGTGAGTTTCATGAATAATTAAATTACAATGTATAAGTGAAAATCTAATTTCATAGTAAATTCTGTACACTGAGCCTTTTTATCTTGGCTACATTGAGGCACACATGCCCTTTGGCATGGCACACAGCTCGTCTCAAGTTGTGGCTCGTGGGCTCCAGAGCTCAGGCTCAGTAGTTGCGGTGTAGCGGGCTCTCTGGTTTTGGGACTCAGGCTTAGTTGCCACGAGGCATGTGGAATCTTAGTTCCTCAACCAAGAATCAAACCGGCATCCCCTGCATTGGAAGGTGGATTCCTAACCACTGGACCACCAGGGAAGTTCCATATAAACTGAGCCTTTCTTGGACTCTTAGCTGAAGTAAGGGAAAGGAAGATACAACAGGTAAGAAATACAATAAATGTTGCATTAAGTTTTTCTTTTTTTTTAAATCAGCCTTTTCACTTTCTCACTAAACTCTGAGTGAGGTCAGGCTTGACTCTGAGCCATGCCTCTGTGAGAAAGAACACCATAATTGTGTTGCTCTGGATTGCTTGTGAATGTCTGCAGCTCACCGTGATGGTAGAGTATAATTCCACGTCAGGAATTCTGCATTATCAAGAGATCTTGTCTGGGTCCTTTGTATGCCCTTGGGGATGAGTCACAAGGAGGCTCTTTGGAATGCTCAGGGTCAAGTTCCCTTCCCCAGTGTGTGGAGAGCTGGGGCAGAGGTTTAAAGCCCGGTGAATGCCAGAGGGAAAACAGGAGCCCCACCCTCAGCTGGCTGAGAGCCAGTGCAAGAGGTCAGCTGAGAGTCAGTGTGCCATACCGAGGGCCGCTTTGCTCAGTTCCTCGGAGACTGTGTTTAAACCTTTTGTCAAAGAGAGTGATGTGTCCATTCATGTAGCACTTAGAGGGAATACCTTTGTTTTCATTTGATGAGATGAAAAAAATATCCATTTTTCCTTTGAGTTCCAAGTGAATTTCAAAGGCTTGTGGCTGAGTCAGCAGTAAAGATATTAGAGTAACTCTGACTATAAGTCCAGGCTTTCTCCTCACTGACCTGGCATTACTGTCTGATCGTAATGTTCCTGCTGAAGATACGAGGGTAAAATTGGCAAGAATCTGCCCATATTGATTAATAGTAGGGAGAAGACAGTGTGCTATCCTTCTTCCAATGTGTGAGGCAGAGCAGAACTTCTCAGAAGTATGTCTGGTGGACCACGGTGATCCCTATAGCTTTCTTGGGACTTGATGAATTGGGAGCATCTTGTCCAACCTGTGGATTGAAAGCAAATATGAAAAATAAAGGACACAAATAGGTATTTCTTTATGGACCAATAAAGAGATGGCTTAGTACAGAACCCCATAAAATTTCAAGGACACATCATTTTGCCTCTTTGTTCCCCATTAATCTTAGGAAAAGTTACTGTGCTTACACTGAGAAAGTATCAGCAAGGTGCACTTATGTATGAGGAGCTAGTTTGTTGGAACCTATAACCTCCTAGCAAACAGCCCAGTCACCCTTTGCTTGACCTATTTGCCTTGAGTGGAAAGGGCCCTGGATGTGCAGCTATTTTGAATCCCAGATGCACAGGAATTCTACTTCATTCCTGGAATCCAGCCTGAACAATCTCACTGTGTTTGAGAAGGGGCAGAGACCTGAGTCAGAATGACTAAACCACCGCTACAGAGATCTGGGGCAATGGAGACCCAGATATTTATTTTTTCATAATTAAAGCTATTTGTTTTTATTATTTAATTTGTTTTAAAATTCATTTTTGGCCACACTGGGTCTTCATTGCTGTGCGTGGACTTTTCCTAGCTGCCATGCACAGGCTTCTCTTGTTGTGGAGCACGGGTCCTAGAGCACGGGCTCAGTAGCTGTGCACAGGTCTGTTGCCCCGTGGCAAGTGGAAATTTCCTGGACCAAGGATTGAACCCGTGCCCCTGCACTGGCAGGTGGATTCTTTACCACTAGACCACCAGGGAAGTCCACGGACCAAATATTTGTTACTAATCCCATCACAGTCTCATTATACCCGATCCATTCCCCGTCTGATTTTGTATGTATTTTCTAAATTCTTAACTGTTGTAGAACATAGACTGTAACCGTCTTGAACAGAGGAAACTTGGCACATAGAAGCTGTTTAGTAAAACTTTGTGGGAGAGGTGAATAAGCTAATAAATTGAGTACAGGAATTAATTTTAGTTCTGAATGTAGTTCTGTTTCTCATAGCCGTGTGACCATGGGAAAGTCACATAACTTCTCTGAGCATTAGTTTAAGTATCAATAAGATGTAGATACCCATCTTAGCTACCTCTCAGGACTTTCATGAGGTTCAAATGAGGCAGTGTGTAAAAAATTGCTTTTTTAAAATGGATTCATTCATCATTTAGTAAGTTTATTTTGTTCATTGGGGAAATTCAATCAGAGTTGCTGTTACATGGTTACTTTTAACTCTGGACTAGACTTTTTAGTCCTCTTCAGGCCTGTTTCTTTCAATGTTCAGTAGAAATAATAATGTAGATGGGATTATAGAACTAAAAATACACCAAACTATAGAATTATACTAATTCCAAGGGTACATCATCTAATATTAGCAGAAACAGGATTATAGAAAACGGTAAAAATGACAAATATGTCATCATTCGTTACCTAAAGTACTGTGAAAGAAAGATTCTGATGCCATGCCTGGATGGAAAGAGTGCCACGCTTGATTTTTTAAAATTGAGATATAATTTTCATGTAATGTTGTGTACCTTTAAGGTGTGCAACATTTTGATTTGATGCATTTATAAATTGCAGCGTGATTACCACAGTAACTTTAGCTCACACTCCATTACATCATGTAATTATCATTTCTTTTTTGTGGTGGGAATGTATAAGGTCTAGTTTGTTAGCAGTTTTGAAGTATATAATACAATATTGGGACTGGAATCACAGTGCTGTGCATTAGACTTCTGGAACGTATTCCTCTTCTAATTGTACTCTGGTAGATTATGATTTTTTAAGTATTTCTTTTAAAATTATTTTATTATTGTTATTGTTATTTTATTTATTTTTTGGCTGTGCTGCGTGGCATGTTGGGTCTTAGTTCCTTGACCAGGGATCGAACTCACGCCCCTCCCCAAATTGGAAGCTCAGAATCCCAACCACTGGGCCACCAGGGAGGTCCCTTGGTTACTAATATTTTCAGTTAACATGGAATTAAAAGAGTGGTAGCATGTGTCCCATCCTGGACTAGATAATCTTTGGGACTCATTCTCAGTGCTATAATTCTACAAAAACAGCCACCTTCTTTAATGTGAAAAGTATTAGAGACCTCATCTCTTTGCTTCAGTGTGTTTTTGTAGATGTAGAGAGGGCACCCATCAATTTCTTATATTCAGAAGTTGCATCCAGCCTTTGGAGACATATATTGTGGGCTCTGTAGCTCTTACAATGTCAGGGACCATTCTTTTTTTAATAAAAAGAGCGCAAATATACAAAGTACAAAATTGGATACAAGGCCTGTGTGCAGGTCCTATGGATCCTGAATTTAAGCGTCATTAATTTCACAGTAAATCTACTACTAAAAAGTCTATCATAAGATTCCTGGCCCCACTCTAGCCACCCTGATTCATTATATCTGATCCCCAGCAGTAGGTCTTTTCAATAAGTACTCTATTGCATTATAGCAGTATTGCACCTGCCCATTTCCTGACACATAAAGAATTACCCACATTTGCTTCACAACTAAATCAGCTCCCCGTCTCCTAGAATTTATACATGAACCCCATTTTCTCCAGGCGAATGACAGTAGCTGTACAGAAAACACTTTCCTCTTTGGGCTGAGTGTCAGGCTGGGGTTCAGCTGTCCCAGGTTGCTGGTCTTCCTTCCTTGGCCTTCTCCACAACCGCTGGCACTGGCATAGCTCTCTGACTCGTTGACATCGACTCTGAAGGGGAAAAATGACTGGCATTAACTTCAGGTGGCTGGTATGCATCTAATTATCTTCCAAACCTCACGTCAGACGATTTGAAGAAAATCGTCTCTCTCTTTCGACCAAGGATCAGATCCAGCCCCTGGCCGTGAAAGTGCAGAGTCCTAACCATTAGACCACCAGAGAATTACCAAAAATCACCCCTTCTAAAGAAAAGCAAATATTCATTCCTATTGGCTGTATCCTCTCTAGAGAATGTCCGAGTACCGCAGAGGAAAGGAACTTGCGTTTAGTAAGCACCTCCTATATCCCAGGGGGCTTCCCAGGTAGCTCAGGTAAAGAATCCGCCTGCCAAGCAGGAGACTCAGGTTCAGTCCCTGGGTGGGAAGATCCCCTGGAGAAGGACAAGACAAGCCGCTCCAGTATTCTTGCCTGGAGAATTCCATGGACAGAGGAGCCTGGTGGGCTACAGTCCATAGGGTTGCAAAAGAGTCAGACACGAGTTAGTGGCTAAACAGCAACCTATATGCTAGAAACCTTTCTCCCAGAATCTCACTGAAACTTCTTAACCACCATAAGAGGCAAATATCATTAGTCCCATTTTAAAGATGAGGCAACTGAGGTTGGAGAAGGCAAACAGCTTTCTCCAAGCCACTCAGCTGGTGAGTGTTGAGTGGCAGCTATGTCCACACTCCAGAGTCTGTGCTTTTCTCATTATGCCCACCTGCCTCTGGGACAGAAGGAGGTCTGTATAGATCAAGTCCAAGGACCCAGTACATCAGCAAACTCACAGGGCACGGGACTTCAAAAATGACGAACACGGTAATGGCGATTCCACTGCCAAACAAGGTGACTGCAATCAGAACCTTGACACGATGCTCCATTTCTTCCTCTTCTCTAGGTTCTCATCTGTGTCTAAAAGGACAGAGAGGAGTGGACAGGGAGAAGTGAGAACTGAGAACTGAAGAGAGGGAAGACATTGACCCTTGCAGGACTCCTGGTTCACGAGACCAAGAGGGGCCCCGCCTGATTCAGAGGCAGAAACTGAATTTCCAGTTCAGACTCAGAGTCAGGAGTGGGGTAGGCATCATGGCCTCTGCCCTCACCTCCTTTGCAGTGTCTTTCCCAGAGTCACCTTTACTAGGATTTGGAATTTTTCCATGATCAAGTAGGACTGATTCTTTTTTAAATTTTTCAATTGGAAGATAATTGCTTTACAAATGTTGTGTTGGGTTCTGCTGTGCAACATGAATCAGCTATACACACACACACACACACACACACACATCCCCACCCTCTTTTACCTCCCTCCCACCCCCCTCACCCCACCTCTCTAGGTCGTCACAGAATACCAGGCTGAGCTCGCTGTGTTATTTGGCAGCTTCCCACTAGGTGTCAGTTTTATACATGGTAATGTATATATGTCAATGCTACGCCCCTAGTTCATCCCCCCTCTCCTTCCTCTGCTGCGTCCGCAAGTCCATTCTGTGTCTCTATTCCTGCCCTGCAAACAGGCTCATCAGTACCATTTTTCTAGATTCCATAATATTTGCATTAATATACGACATTTGTTTTTCTCTTTCTGACTTGCTTCACTCTGTGTAACAGGTCTAGGTTCATCCGCCTCACTACAACTGACTCTACTTCCTTCCTTTTTACGGCTGAGTAATATTCCATTGTATATATATACTACAACTTCTTTATTTCCATTCATCCATTGAGGGACATCTAGGTTGCTTCCATGCCCTAGCTATTGTAAATAGTGCTGCTATGAACATTGAGGTACATGTGTCTTTTTGAATTATGGTTTATCATGGTATGTGCCCAGTAGTGAGCTTGCTGGGAGGATTGATTCTTGCACTGCTTTCATGGGAAGCAAAGCTACACAAGGGAGTCTGTCTCTAGCAGCCCTCTCGGGATCTCTGCCCTTGTACCCTAACATACATACCACATGGAATTAGCAAATCAACTTTTCTATGTTCCTTTCAATTTAGTGGGGCATAGTAGGAATAGGGGGCTTCCCTGATAGCTCAGTTGGTAAAGAGACCCAAGTTGCAATGCAGGAGACCCCAGTTCTATTCCTGGGTTGGGAAGATCCCCTGGAGAAGGGATAGGCTACCGACTCCAGTATTCTGGCCTAGAGAATTCCATGGACTGTATAGTCCATGGGGTCACAAAGATTGGGACACGACTGAGTGACTTTCAGTAAATTGCCATCGTTTTGGGGTCATAAGCCAAATTTGGGGCCAAATGGCTCATAAGCATCTTGTTATTATTAATCTCATATTTACATTTCTCCTGTTGGAACTGAGAAGTAACCCAGCTGGAATCCTACAGAATTTGAGTCCTGGCCAATTTAGGGAGGGCTATTGGTTAAAACAACGCAGATAAAAACATGCTTCTTAGTTGCTGTCATCACTGTAATGATTGATTAGAGTTTAAATATTGTCTCTCTGTTCACACGTTGGATCTTACCCCACCACACCAAAACCCTGGATGTTGTCACTAAATCTGGCAACAAGGTGAGCTCACTTGTGTGGAGGTGAAAGATTATTAAAAGTATCAAACTACAGACATTTCTGGGACCTTCTTTACAGAGAAGCTGATTTTTTTTTTTTTCCATAAGAAATGGAGTGATGTTCTCATGCAAACTGTATGTAGCTTCTCTACTTCCAGGAAAATTCTAGGAGACCCAGGCTAGTGCTGGGGCTGAGAATTTTTCTGTCTGTTCTTGTCTCACCTCTAACACATTCTGTACCTTGATTCAGAGGACTAGAAAAACCATCAATCTTTGTAGTTTTCTCTCCTTTTTTCCCAGGAGTTATGGAGGTAGTAGTGGAGGGATAAGTCTCTGATGAAGCCCCCATCACTGGATAGACCTTACATTGAGAGACCCCTGGTAAAAAAGCTGTAAAAAAAGAAAGAAACAATGAAGGGACAACTGAGAAAACTTTATCCTGCCTTTGGATTCGCCTGACAAAACCCTGAGTTTACCCGGCTGATATAAAACTTCTAACTGTGCTTCTGTTGATCCATCCATAGGTTTAAGGCGTGGGCCTTGATAACATGAAAGAATGAGTGAGGATATAGTAATAAGAGAGATGGATTAAGTCCCCTGATGCTTTTATCCTATAATGTAGGATCAGAATGAAGGAGTGGACCATGTTTTCTTGGCTTATCACTCATACAGCCGTAATAATAATAAGGATGGGAAGGTATAGCACTGTTGAAAGTCCCTTCTTTAAAAAAGATGGCTTCAAAGTCCAAGGAAGAACTGAAGTAGTATAGTTTGTGGCAGGTCTGTCTAGTGAGTGAAGTCTAAGTCAATGACTTTGAAGGAGAATCGGAGAAAGAGGAGGAACTGGAAGAAGGGGAGACCACTCAGCTTCACGCACCCCTCAACTTCATTCTTTTAGCATATATTTAAAAATGAAGATCTAGGGACTTCCCTGGTGGTCCAGTGGTTCAGAATCCATCTTGCAATACAGGGGGATGTGGGTTTGATCCCTGGTTGGGAAACTAAGATCCCACGTGCTGCACAGCCACTAAGCCCATTCGGGTGCGACGAGAGTCCAGGCGCCATGATGTGATGAAGATCTTGAGTGCTGCAACTAAGACCTGGTACAGCCAAATCAATAACCATTAAACAAATGAAGATCTAGCTGTGCCAGGGTCTGCTTCCATACTGTGGACATAGCAGCTGAACACACTTCAGCATGGGAGCTAGCAAAGGGGAAGGAGGGCCAAGGGAGGACATGGAGAAGCAGAGGACAGTAAATATAACGAGTTCTCTGTTGTTGGTTAGAAGGGGATGCGTGCTCTGGAAAGAAACAAAGTAGAGCGCAGCATGGAGGGGTGCAGGTGGGCAGTGGTTGGGCAACCTACAGGAGTTTCATTGAGAAGATGAGGACTGAACAAAGATGTGAAGGAGGTGAGAGGACTAGCCACACAGATGCCGGGAAACTTGGGCAGAGGAGACAGCCCAGGCCAGAGTGTGTCCTGTTTTAGAGGAAGAGCGCGTAAGCCCGTGAGGCTGGAGTGGAATGAGCATGGTGACAGTTGTAGGGGATGAAGGAGCTTCTGAAGCAAATGGATTCCCGTCACTGGGCCTTGCAGGCCAGCTTGAGGACTTCAGTTTTCGTTCTGCTTGGAATGGTGATCCATTGCAAGTCTTTTTGCAGAGAAGTGACCGGATGGATGGTGTTGGTTTTAAAGAATCAGTGGGCTGCTGAGTTGGAAATGGACAGTAGAGGGGCACCTGATAGAAGCAGAGCAACCTGCTGAGAGGCTCTTGCAGAATCCAAGTGAGAGATGGCAGTGACTCAGACAGCCGTGGAAAAGACAGAATGCGGATGGGTGCTGGCTGTGGGCTGGAGCCACCTTCACATGCTTCCAGAATTGATCTAACCCAATCCAGACAGTGGTTCCTGTTCTATTTTTAATGGTCTCCTGTCATTGCCTATGAAATTAAGGTCTGTACGTCCTAGTTGACTTTTCTGAACTACTCTCCCAGGTCTTGAGTCGATGTGAAAATGACAGTTCTTTGCTTCAGAGACCAGTGGGTACAGTACCAGGTACTGTACATGAATTGCAGGGGAATTAGTCCTATTATTATTTAATCAGGAAGACTGTTGGCAAAGATAAGCAGAGACAAAGAGCCAACAGGCTCAAAAGGCAAAACGAGAGAATTGCATAGAATTTTTTTCCATCATAGTGGCAGTCAGGTCTGTAAAGTGATAACTGATGTGTTTCCGGGTCAAATGAGATGAAGGTAAATAAATCTCACTTTGGACAAGTAACAGAAGTTCTCTGAGTTTTCGTTTCCTTATCTGCAGGATGGTTATAGCAAAAATAATTCTTGGTCTATGTCACAGGAGTGATGTGAAGATAGGTAAGAAAAACGAGAAAGCAGGTGTGAAAAATACCTTTCAAACTGAGTGATGTTATGATTGAAAGAGGAGGAAAGGGGAATTCCCTGGCTGTCCAGTGACTAGGGTTGTGCGCCTTCATTGCTGAGGGCCCAGGGTTCGATCCCAGTTCAGGGAACTACAATCCCACAAGCAGTGTAGTGTGGCCAAAACATAAATAAATAAACAAACAACATTTAAAAACAGAGAGAGGAGGCAAAACCTAGAGATCCTCTCTCTGTATGGAAGAACTGTGCCCACTAGCCACAGGGATCATGGCATTTCAGTGTGGCTTTTCTTCCACCTCCTGGGAGACACTGTTTCAAAACGTACCTAATCGGCTTCATCGGTCAGTGTATTTCCAGTTCTTCCCAGCTTGTGAATTGATGTCCAGGACTTCCCTATCCCTAGCGGCCCAGTGGTTAAGAATCCACCTTCCAACGAAGGGGACAAGGATTCAATCCTTGGTCCGGGAAGATTGCATAGGCCGCAGGGCGTAACTAACCCCTTGCACCGCAACTGCTGAGCCTGCGCTCTAGAGCCTGTGCCGCAACAGGAGAAGGTGCTGTGATGAGAAGCCCGCACACAGCAGCGGGAGAGCAGCCCCCGCTCACTGCAACTAGAGAAAGACGGCAAGCAGCAACAAAACCCCAGCGCAGCCAAAAACAGACACACAAACAGAGTGCTACGTTAATGTCATCCCTGTTGGCATCTCCTCTCTTTCAGGCCTCCTCTGCCAGGTAACTGGGTATGAAGGTGGAGCATGTTTGTAAACACAACACACTCCATTCCCAGCGCTGATGGAATCGCAGCATTAGCTTTTCTTTGGTTAAGGATATTTGAGCAAGAATTCCCTCACTTCTAAAGAAGCTCTGTAAAAATCCAAATTGATGAAATGGATAACTTAGGAGATGATGCTTTCCTTTATTACAAAATAATTTGTTTTAAATAGGAAGCATTAGGTACATTATATTTAAATGGAAATCTTAGAGATTATTCTGCAGTAATATTAACAGCTTGAAAAGGCTATTTAAGAGGCCTTGCATATTGCTGTGGGACTTACATACCTAGAAATTAGACCATCTAGTCAAATCTCTCATTTGTAGCTATGGAAACTGAACACTGGAGAAATTAAGTAATTTGTCAAAGGTGATAATATCAGAATAAACAGTTGTTTGATGCCACTTCTCTTGTATCCCACAGTGTTACATGGGGTGAACAGACGGCAGGAATCGTTTAATACGAATCAAATGCCAAAGAGCTTAATCCATGCCCTAAAATTACATTTAAAAGATATACACAGATTTGCCTAAAGAAGAGGCTAATCCATGTCCTTGAGGCTTTAGCTCCACTTAGGGGGCTTCTCTGGTGGCTCAGATGGTAAAGAATCTGCAACGAAGGAGACCTAGGTTCAGTCCCTGGGTTGGGAAAATCCCTTGGAGAAGAAAACGGCAACCCAGTCCAGCATTCTTGCCTGGAGAATTCCATGGACAGAGGAACCTGGCAGCTATAGCCCATGGGTCACAAAGAGTCAGACACAACCGAGTGACTTAACACTTTCACTTTCAAGCTCCACCTGCCTCCAAGGATGTCAGTTAAAAGTGAGTGCCAACCTCCATCTCAACTTCTGATCTCACCTTTAACTGTCACAAGGAATCCAGCCTGAACCTTGGATGCGGGGGTTAGGCGACAGCTTGGGGGGGCCGTGCTGTTTCTGCAGGGGACAGTCATGACTCTCAGGTTCTTCAGAATGTGCTTGACCTTTTGCCTTTTTTCTGAATGTACAAGGTTAACTTTCACGTTGCTCCCAGAACCAAGACACTGCAAGGTAGCCACAGTCTGGTTTTGAATGAACATGGGCCTTTTGGCTTCGGCCTGAGCTTCTGAAAAGAGAAAAACGAGAGAGGAAAATGAAGCCAGTTCTTAATCTGGATGGTGCCCCGCCAACCCACTTCCATTCACGGCCCACTGCTGTACTTTCTCCTCTGTTTCCGTCAGGTCTTCCTCAGCATGTGTCTACGGTGCTAAATGTATAAGCTGTGCCTTTCCCCGTTCCCACCACGGGTCCCCTGAAGACAGTGGTGGCTGTAGTCAGTGCAGAGAGATGCTCCTAAGTTGTTTTCTCTAACACAGAGGGGCCTGAGATCTGCGTCCTCTTTCTTCATCCCATCTCTTTGATTTATGTTGCTATGCCTTAGTTTGTAAGAGTTTATCTTTTTAAACAGCAGCTGATTATTTATTTATGTGGCAAAGCACATGCGATCTTAGTTCCTCAACCAGAGATTGAACCCACGCCCCCTGCATTGAAAACACGGAGTCTTAACCGCTGGACCACCAGGGAAGTCTCCATAACAGTCAATTTTAAAATGGGTTTTCAGGGACCTCCCCAGTGGGTCAGTGGTCAGGACTCCACACTTCCACTACAAGGGCACAGTTTCCATCCCTGGTTGGGGAACTGACAACCCTGCACGCAGTGTGGCCAGAAAAGAAAAAAAAAAAAGTTTTCCAGAAAGCCTCTCAGAGATAGATAGCTTTAGAATAGAATGTTTGCGAGCTGGGCTCAGAATGAGGGAGATAAGCATCTTTTGAAGATAAAAAAGGTCCTGGAGTGGCAAAGTGATTCTTCAGGAAGGGCCCATTGCCTACCTCGAATTAGTTCAGCTCTGATGCTTCTCACATCCTTTGGGAAGAGATCGGGCAGTGGTTCCACTTGGCAGCTGCTATCCCTAAGTTCTGGGAGAGGGGGAAAAAAGGAAGGTTTGACTGGGTCCTTTCTCTTTGGAATTCTGGGCACTGGAGAGGGAGATAAAAAGAGAATGCAGTTTCTTCTCATAAAACTTGGCGAGATCAGACATTTCCCCAAAAGAACTTTAAGATTTTTTTTTTTTTGCTGCACCTTGCAGCATGCAGGTTCCCAAACCAAATTGTGTCCCCCTGCATTTAAAGTTCAGAGTCTTAACCTCTGGACTGCCAGGGAATTCCTAGAACTTTAGGATTTATGCAAGTGGGAGGTAGCAAAGTATAAATAAAACTGAATACCAGTGTATTATCCTTGGGAAAAAAAGATGAGTTAACTAAGTTAATGAAAGATGAACCAACCCATTCCTTCAAACACTGCTTATTATCACTTCTCCTTCCTGTCCCATCTACCTTCTTGTATTACAACTTTTGAAAGTTTATTTATTAAGTGTAACATCGGACAAGGTATCTCTCTAGCTTCCCATAGAACCATAGGTCACAGTTATGCTTTTTGGCACATAAATCACAGGGTTCTTCATTTGTTAAATTTGTTGCTGCTGTACCTCATGCTGTTTGGCCTTAGCTCTGATGAGCTAATTTTAGAGATGAACCATTTAGGACACTTTGAAAAATCATATTTTAAATAAACAGTTATCAAAGAGCAGTTGCTGCTGCTGCTGTTTAGTCACTTCAGTCATGTCTGGGTCTTTGCAACCCCATGAACTATATAGCCCACCAGGCTTCTCTATCCATGGGATTTCCCAGGGAAGAATACTGGAGTGGGTTGACATTTCTTTCTCCAGGGGATCTTCCTGACCCAGGGATCAAACCTGAGTCTTCTGCTTTTGCAGGCAGATTATTAATAATCTGAGCCACCAGGGAAGCCCATGAAAGCGGTAAGTGGTACCATTCTATCCTCACATTACCTTTTCTCTCAGCTTTTCCCACCCAAGAGCATCCCCATCTATTAGGACATAATGCTTTAGAAAAGGAAGACATCTGGACGTCCCTGGTGGTCCAGTGGATAAGAATCCACCTGCCAAAGCAGGGGACACAGGGTGATCCAGGAAGCTTCCACACACCGAGCGGCAACTAAGCCCCACAACTACTGAGCCCACACTCTTGAGCCCGTGAACCACGACTCCTGACTCATGTGCGGAAGCCCACATGCTCTAGAGCCCGTGCTCGGCAACAAAAGAAGCCACTGCAATGAGAAGCCTGTGCCACCACAACCAGAGAAAACCCACACACAGCAATGAAGACCCAGTGCAGCCAATGAATACATAAATAATTTT
This sequence comes from Ovis canadensis, assembly GCF_042477335.2. Lineage (NCBI taxonomy): Eukaryota > Metazoa > Chordata > Mammalia > Artiodactyla > Bovidae > Ovis > Ovis canadensis. Next base: position 22,077,425 of record NC_091255.1, on the reverse strand, counting down.
AAAAAGGAAGACATCTGATGAAGGGTAATGAATTTGGGAGTCTTAGTGAAACTGTGACAACACCTTCCAGCAAAGAAAGCTCTCAGTGAAAGACATTTTAACGTTAGTTACATAAACAAGGCAGAAAAATGCATCACATTCTCTGAAGACTTCCTTCCATGAAACAGACAGCTGTCTTTCTGAGTTGAATATGTTCTATTTAGAGGCTATCTGGGGGTGACTGGAAAGCCTCATGTGCTGAGTATTGCCTGTATCTTTATCTGACAGAATAGACCCCCAAACACTTTCTAGGACTCTCTTAGGATTTCTCAGGACGGTCTGCTAGAATAGTACTTACCTTTCTTGGTAGCATCATAGGATGTAATGATTAGGCTGAAAACCAAGATGGTATCCATGTTAGCTTGAGCACATTCTCCTTGTAGAGACTGTATGTGGCTGGTCTGACACCACCACTCACAGCCTTGTCTCTAAATGCTTTCACTGCCCTAGAACTGAGTTTAACCCTGGGCGAGTCTGGTTCCACCCTAATTGATCTGCCGCATTTTCTCAGGACCCAGGACTAGAGTTTATTGGCGAGAGGACCAAGTTTGCGTGTTAATGATTGATTCAGAATATCTTCACCTGACTTCACTGCTGGTGGGGACATAAGGAACTGTAATTAACTAGAGGCTTCCCCTGGAGAAAGGGCATAAACAGGGCATAAACAGAGGTGATATGCTTGACACGATATGCTTAACCAATACTCGCAGGAAGACACGTAGACATTCGCATGCATGCTCACTGACACGGGCACATAGATTTACACACCAACATAAAGAGGTGCCGAGATGTCTATTAAGGTAAATTATTTCTAGAGTAGGGCAGACAACTAGGACTGATCCAGTGAGTTACACTGAAGAGGGCACTGCACTGAAAATCAACAGAAGTGGGTTCCAGGTGAGCCCCTGCAGTTAAATGTATCAACATGAGAAAGTTGCTTGACTTCTCTGAATTACAGTTTTCTCCTCTGTGAATGGAGCATTCCAACCCAGTCGTCTCTAGAATTCATTCACTGTTATACACATAAACTTACCTGAGCACAGATGTACCTGTCTAGTTGTGTACATTTTCACACTTCTGAAAAGTGAAGTGAGCGAATCCCCTGGTGGTCCAGTGGTTAAGAATCTGCCTTCCAATCCAGGGGACACGGGTTCGATCCCTGGTGGGGGAACTCAGATCCTACATGCGATGGGGCAGCTAAGCCTGTACACCTCAACTAGAGAGAAGCCTGTGCACCCCAAGGCAGAACCCATGTGCCACAGCAAAAAGATCCCATGTGGCGCAACCAAGACCAGTGGAGCCAGAAACAAACAAGTAAATATTTACCAAATAAAAAAGTGAAGTGACTGTAGGTGGACCATATTCATGTGACTGTTGGGATGAGAAGTTGTAAGGAAGAGCTAACTGCACTAGAAGAGTGATATTGTGTGCAGTTTGGGAAGGCTTTCCTAAGCATAACTGTTGTAGATTTTTCAAAAATTGTATTTTTTTATAAAGAGTACATATGTTGTGTAGGGAGCGTCCCTGGTGGCTCAGATGGTAAAGAATCTGCCTGCAGTGTAGGAGACCCAGGTTCAGTCCCTCGGTTGGGAAGATCTCCTGGAGAAGGGAATGACAACCCACTCCATTATTCTTGCCTGGAGAATTCTGTGGACAGAGGAGCCTGGCGGGCTACAGTCCATGGGGTTGCCAAGAGTCAGACACGGCAGCTACTATCACTTTCAACAGCACAACAGTCCATCTCGTGTAATGCTTTATAGACCTTGTGGTAATGTAGCTAGGGGGATCATAAAGCAGAAATGAAGATCTGCTCAGACCCTCTGCCCGTGTCCAGAGGCTCTGCAGTTGCTCTGCCCACTGTGAGTGCACTTACTCCATTGGAACCAACATACATTTGACTATGCATAAGTGGGTTCTAGAGGCTGATGCTCTGATGATAGAAAGGGAGCTTGATTCAAGGGACTTTCCTTAAGGGAGTTCATAAGATCTGAGTCAAATCATAATTTAAGTACTGTTCTGTTTCCTGGCATTTAAATTCAAGTTGAAATCTGGCTAAATGGAGCATGAAGGAAAATCTTGGTGCGAAAACAGAAAGGACAGAGGTGTCCCTGAAAGACGTGTTTCCTGAAATGTGGAAGAAGGGGAAGAAGCACTGAGCATGCAGCCACAGTGCCTTTCAGTTCATTCCTTCATGCCACACATTTTTATTATGCGCCTATTGTGTGCCAGACAGCTTTCCCGCAGTGAGCCAGCCAATTCTGCATTCATGTGAAACAATGAGAGGCAGACAATAAACAGTTGGAAATAAAATAGTGTGTGCGTGCTTGGGTGCTCATTCCCGTCCGGCTCTTTGCAACCCCATGGGTCTTCTGTCCATGGGGGGCTCTTTGCGTCCCCATGCCAGGCTCCTCTGCCCATGGGTTTATCCAGGCAAGAATCCTGGAGTGGGTTGCCGTTTCCTACTGCAGGGCATCTTCCCAACCAAGGGATCAAACCCGCATCTCCTGTGCCTCCTGCATTGCTGGTGGATTCTTTACCACTGAGCCATCTGGGAAGCCCCCCAATAGGGTAGGGGGCTAATAATAAGTAATACACAAATAAATATACAAGATAATTAAAGATTGTGATAATCATCATGAAGCAACAGGATGGTGAGGTGAGGGAGAACTGACAGAGGCCAGTTTATTATTATTATTTTAAGTTACTTTTTAAAAAGTAAGTTAATTTTATTTATTTATATTTGGCTGCGCTGGATCTCTGTTGCTGTGCTTTCTCCGGTTGTGGCGAGTTGGGGGCAACTCTTGGTCATGGCACATGAGCTTCTTACTGCAGTGGCCTCTCTTGTTTCAGAGCACGGACTCTGGAGCGTGTGGGCTCAGTAGTTGTGGCGCCTGGGTTTAGTTGCTCCATGATTGGTGTAATCTTCCTGGACCAGGAATCACACCTGCGTCCCCTGCACTGGCAGGCAGATTCTTTACCACTGGACCACCAGGGAAGTTATTATTCTTCTTCTTATTAGGCTGTGTTGCACGACTTGCGGGGTCTTAGTTCCCCACCAAGGGATTGAACCTGGGCCCTCGGTAGTGAAAGTTCAGACTGAACCCTGGACCACCAGCGAATTCCCAGAAGCCACTTTAAGTAGGGGAGTCAGAGAAGACTTCTCTGAGGAGGTGGCATCTGAGCTAAGGAAACCAGGAGAATGGATGTCCTAGAAGCCAAGAAAGGCGGGTATTTCAAGGAAGGAATTGTGAATTGGTCAAACACTGAGCAGAGTGTATAAGGAGGATAGAAAGTGAAAGTGAAGTCGCTCAGTCGCTCTTTGCGACCCCATGGACTGTAGCCTAACAGGCTCCTCCCTCCATGGGATTCTCCAGGCAAGAGTAGTGGAGTGGGTTGCCATTTCCTTCTCCAGGGGATCTTCCCCACCCAGGGATCGAACCCTGGTCTCCTGCATTCCAGGCAGACACTTTAACCTCTGAGCCACCAGAAGTTCACTGGATTTAACAATTTTGTAACAGTGGTTCTAGCTGAGTTGGTGGAAGTAGGTGGAGGTTAAAAGTGAATTGGAGGTGAAGAAGCGTAGGTCATCTTCGAAAGACATCTGCCTATGGAAGGGCACGAAGTGAAGCAAGCCGAGCGGAGGGAACCTCAGCGCCTCAGATCTTCAATGGTCCACAGCAGCACCGTCTCAGTTGCCAGATTCTCCTGGCAGGGCAGGTGGGTGGAGAGTAAAGGGGCTCCGTTGCCTTTCCTAGGTTTCATGGTTTTTTGCTTACTAGTTCATTAATGTGATTGCGTGGTTCTCTGCTCCCTTCTAGTATCAGACAATTTTCCCTCCTGTCTGTCTCTCTGAAATTTTCTGTCCATTAGTATCTGGGTAGCCTGTTTCAGTGCTGCCACCTTGGAGCAAGTTTAGGAAAGGCTGTGAGGGCTATTCTCATTCTCTGTCACAAGGTGGCAGAAGAGCTCATTCTTTGCAAAAACAAAGCTTATACTAGGAGATCACCAACGCAATGGACACGAATCTGAGCAAACTCCGGGAGGTTGGGGAGGACAGAGGATTCTGGAGTGCTGCAGTCCACGAGGTCGCAAAGAGTCGGACATGGCTTATCGACTGAACAACAACAAGCTGGGACAAAGAGAAGAAGAGTTTTCTTTTCTTTGTTTGGCCATGCTGCGAAGCAAGTGGGATCTTAGTTCCCCGACCAGGGCCTGCACCCGTGCCCCCTACAGTGGAGGCAAGGAGGCCTACAGGGAACTCCCCCTACAGTGGAGGTGAGGAGCCCTAACCGCTGGACCAGGGAACTCCCTAGTAGAGTTTTCTTTCATCGACTCGCAGACCCTTCCCAGAAGCCAGCCGGCAGGTTGGAGGTACGGAGAAGCCCGAGAGCTTCATTAATGAGTCAGAATATCCAGTAGTGGAAAAATGGACCCAGAACTGTTTCTATACTACTAGATTTTTTTTTCCCCTTCTACGCAACGTTTTGAGAGGTTTTCTAAATGTTTGCAGTATCTATAGAGGGGGGGCGATCTCTCTCCTGATCTCATTTCCCCACCACAAAACTTCCAAGTTTAGGAGGAAAACAGGCTGTAAGATAGTGAGGTTCATGGAGTGTGAAGATGAGAGATGCGACTCTGAAGACAGTAGGAAACTAGAGCTGATGTGGTGAGTCTGGATGGGTCTCTGGAGCATTTGACCAGAAGACAGGAGGTCACCTAGGTTCCGGATTAGGCTCTGTAATCGACTGAGTCACTTTGAGTAAGATACTTACCTTGTCTGACTTCTGTTGCAGTTTCTTGAATGAGATGGTTGGACAAGATGTTTTCAAAGGGCTGTTCCAGCTTGAAAATGATCTCAGTGCTACATTCTGCTACTCTATCTTTTAAGGGTGTGTATTTTTTATTTGTTTGGGTTTATGTTTAATTCTTTTATTGTGGAATATAGCATGCCTATAGAAGAGTATATAAAACATAAGCATATTTTTAAAAGTATTTATTATTTATTTATTTGAATAATAGGTCTTATTTGCTGCTCTTGGGGCCTTCAGTTGTGGAATGTGGGATCTAGTTCCCTGACCAGGGATTGAACCTGGGACCCCTGCTTTGGGCATGCAGAGTCTAAGCCACTGGACTACCAGAGAAATCCCAACACAAGCATAATTTTTAGTAATAATATGAACGTATGTAGCCATCATCCGGAGTAAGAAATTGAACATTGCCTGTGGCTTCCCTGGTGGCTCAGACAGTAAAGAATCTGCCTGCAATGCAGGAGACCTGGGTTCATTCCCTGGGTTAGGAAGATCCCCTGGAGAAGAGAATGGCAACCCACTCCAATTTCTTGCCTGGAGAATTCTGTGGACAGAGGAGCCTGGCGGATTACAGTGCACGGGGCTGCAAAGGAGTCGGACAAGACTGAGTGACTTTCACTTTCACAGTAGCTGAGAAGCTCTTCATATGTCTATCTCTCTGGTCACACTCCTTTCCCTTCTCCCAATCAGTTCCCCAGACTTTTTTCAAAAATAGTGAACTATCTGTATATGTATCACTAAAATTACTTTTTAGTGCTCTTGTACTTCTTACCTGCTTTTATACTTACATACTTTTTACCTGCTTTTATACGTATATACTTTTTACCTGCTGTTGTACTTATGTAAATGGAAAGATCGCACCCTATGTAACTTAAAGGAAACTTTTTATTACATATAACACAAAGTGGATCCGCTTCTCTTTGTGTTGTCTCCCAGTCACTACCCACCATCAGGAGTAACCACGATTCAGATTTTTACCATCACGAATGAATTTTGCCCATTTTTGAAGAAACACACTCTTTTGTGTCTGGCTCTTTTTTTGCTCAGTATTATGTGTGTGAAGTTCTTCCATATTATTTCTTGTAGCAGTAGTTTTTTCATTCTCGTTGCTTTATAATCTTTTACTGTATCAAGGTATCATGAGTTATTTTAAAAATTTTTATTGGAGTATATAGTTGCTTTGCAATGTTGTATTAGTTTCTGCTGTGTAGCAAAGTGAATCAGCCACATGCATACACATATCACCTCTTCTCTGGATTACACCATAGCTTATGTATCCATTCTACTGCTGAGAGATGTTGGGTTGTTTCCAGTTTGGGACCAGAAGAGAAAATGTTCCTGGGACACATTTGAAAGTTTCTCCAGAGTATAAATCCATAACTGGAAGCTGGGTTATAGCACATGCAGGATATGGTCAGCTTCACTAATTAATGCCAAACTGTTTTCTAAGAGGTTGACACTCCCATTGACAGTATATGGAAGTTCCTTTTGCTACAGGGGCCAAATTGCCTTTTTAGTGTGGTGCAACCACGGGGCTGAGCAGGGCCTGGCGAACGTTCACATTGCCAGCCTTTCAGTTTGTTCTCAGAAGCTCAGGCCAGAGCCACTCTCCTGTTTACTTGCTCCCTCCAAGTGTGGGTAAAAGGTTCAGATGTAAGCCCAGATCTCTGATCACATGCTCCTTTCCTCTGGGAATATTGGCCCTGGGCTGGGGTCGGGTAGTGAACTTAATACCATAATCATTCCTGAATCCAATCGAGCATCCACAGGATATTTTGTTCTTGTACTGAACATTAGTGGGACGTGGAGAGGGGAATGGAGAGAAAGGGGGAAGTAATAGTTTTAGCCTGCCTCGAAGTTTTGTGTTAGAAACTTTACGTTTTGGCTATAACATTTAATCCAAAACACAACCTTACAAGGTAGGTGTTCTATCTCAGTTTTATAGACAAGGAAACTGAGGCCCAGAAAGGGGGTCATTTGCTGTAGGTCATGGAGCTAATTAAGTGATGGAGTCAGCATGTAAAGCCTGGTTTACCTGATTAAAGAGCTCAGCTCTTTACAGTGCAGAACACAGGGAAGGCAGCGTCCCTCCTTCTCTGTTGGCTAAGATCACCAATACTAAGAACCAGTACTTCTCAGGACTGCTTGCCTATATTCATCCCCAGAACTATACTAGTCAATCGATATGGCCATCTCACTCATTGATTTATTTATTTATATATTTTTAAATTTTTATTTTTACTTTATTTTACTTTACAATACTGTATTGGTTTTGCCATACATTGACATGACTCCACCACGGGTGTACATGCGTTCCCAAACATGAACCCCCCTCCCACCTCCCTCCCCATAACATCTCTCTGGGTCATCACCATGCACCAGCCCCAAGCATGCTGTATCCTGCGTCGGACATAGACTGGTGATTCGATTCTTACATGATAGTATACATGTTACAATGCCATTCTCCCAAATCATCCCACCCTCTCCCTCTCCCACAGAGTCCAAAAGTCCGTTATACACATCTGTGTCTTTTTTGCTGTCTTGCATACAGGGTCGTCATTGCCATCTTTCTAAATTCCATATATATGTGTTAGCATACTGTATTGGTGTTTTTCTTTCTGGCTTACTTCACTCTGTATAATCGGCTCTAGTTTCATCCATCTCATCAGAACTGATTCAAATGTATTCTTTTTAATGGCTGAGTAATACTCCATTGTGTATATGTACCACAGCTTTCTTATCCATTCATCTGCTGATGGACATCTAGGTTGTTTCCATGTCCTGGCTATTATAAACAGTGCTGCGATGAACATTGGGGTACATGTGTCTCTTTCAATTCTGGTTTCCTCGGTGTGTATGCCCAGCAGTGGGATTGCTGGGTCATAAGGTAGTTCTATTTGCAATTTTTTAAGGAATCTCCACACTGTTCTCCAAAGTGGCTGTACTAGTTTGCATTCCCACCAACAGTGTAGGAGGGTTCCCTTTTCTCCACACCCTCTCCAGCATTTATTGCTTGCAGATTTTTGGATCGCAGACATTCTGACTGGTGTGAAGTGGTACCTCATTGTGGTTTTGATTTGCATTTCTCTAATAATGAGTGATGTTGAGCATCTTTTCATGTGTTTGTTAGCCATCCGTATGTCTTCTTTGGAGAAATGTCTATTTAGTTATTTGGCCCATTTTTTGATTGGGTCGTTTATTTTTCTGGAATTGAGCTGCATAAGTTGCTTGTATATTTTTGAGATTAGATGTTTGTCAGTTGCTTCATTTGCTATTATTTTCTCCCAGTCATAAGGCTGTCTTTTCACCTTGCTTATATTTTCCTTTGTTGTGCAGAAGCTTTTAATTTTAATTGGATCCCATTTGTTTATTTTTGCTTTTATTTCCAGTATTCTGGGAGGTGGATCATAGAAGATCCTGCTGTGATTTATGTCGGAGAGTGTTTTGCCTATATTCTCCTCTAGGAGTCATTCATTGATTTAAATTACATTTTATTTTCACTCATTTTTGCTTTCCACTTCTTCCTTTTCATTTTCATTAGGAAATTTGGACACATCAGTGAAGGAGGTCCACTGATAAACAAGACTTGTGGGGATTGCTTTCTACCTGCTGGTGTAGTATGTTAACTAGAGGTGAGATTTAAAAAGACAGGGACACTGAAATCTTCTAGTCCAAGTTATAAGAGAAGGAAACTTTAAGACTGAAGGGATGGGACTTTCCTGGTGACTCAGTGGTAAAGAATCCACCTGCCAATGCAGGAGACGTGGGTTTGATCCCTGGCTGGGGAGGATCCCACATGTGGCAGAGCAACTAACCCATACACCACAACCACTGAAGCCCGAACGCCCTAGAGCCCATGCTCCTCAACAAGAGAAGCCAGAGCAACAGGAAGGGTGCACACCACAGCTAGAGAAAAGCAACAAAGACACAGCACACCCAAAAATAAAATAAATAAAAATTTAAAAATTATTTTAAAGACTGAAGGGATGAAGAATGAAAGGAAGTTGAGTGATGGTTCAGTTTTCCTTGAAAGTAAAGGCTCTTCAAAAATTATTAGTGTTGTGCTTTATTATTTATTGTGTTTCATACATAATAGTAGGGGCTTCCCAGGTGGTGCTAGCGGTTAAGAACCCGCACACCAATGCAGGAGACCTAAAAGATGCAGGTTCAATCCCTGGGTCAGGAAGATCCCTTGGAGGAGGGAATGGCAACCCTCTCCAACATTCTTGCCTGGAGAATCCCATGGACAGAGGAGCCTGGCAGGTTACAGTCCATGGGGACACACAGAATTGGACATGACTGAGGCAACTTAGTAAACTAATGCTCAAAGTTCTCCAAGCCAGGCTTCAGCAATATGTGAACTGTGAACTTCCAGATGTTCAAGCTGGTTTTAGAAAAGGCAGAGGAACCAGAGATCAAATTGCCAACATCCACTGGATCATCGAAAAAGCAAGAGAGTTCCAGAAAAACATCTATTTCTGCTTTATTGACTATGCCAAAACCTTGACTGTGTGGATCACAATAAACTGTGGAGAATTCTTTAAGAGATGGGAATACCAGACCACCTGGCCAGCCTCTTGAGAAACCTATATGCAGGTCAAGAAGCAACAGTTAGAACTGGATATGGAACAACAGACTGGTTCCAAATAGGAAAAAGAGTACGTCAAGGCTGTATATTGTCACCCTGCTTATTTAACCTATGTAGAGTACATCATGTGGGATGCTGGGCTGGAAGAAGCACAAGCTGGAATCAAGATTGCCGGGAGAAATATCAATAACCTCAGATATGCAGATGACACCACCCTTATGGCAGAAAATGAAGAGGAACTAAAGAGCCTCTTGATGAAAGTGAACTAGGAGAGTGAAAAATTTGGCGTAAAGCTTAATATTCAGAAAACTAGGATCACGGCATCTGGTCTCATCACTTCATGGCAAATAGATGGGGAAACAGTAGAAACAGTGTTAGACTTTTTTTTTGGGGGGCTCCAAAATCACTGCAGATGGTGATTACAGCCATGAAATTAAAAGATGCTTACTTCTTGGAAGGAAAGTTATGACCAACCTAAATAGCATATTGAAAAGCAGAGACATTACTTTGCCAACAAAGGTCCGTCTAGTCAAGGCTATGGTTTTTCCTGTGGTCATGTATGGATGTGAGAGTTGGACTGTGAAGAAAGCTGAGTGCTGAAGAATTGATGCTTTTGAATGGTGGTGTTGGAGAAGACTCTTGAGAGTCCCTTGGACTGCAAGGAGATCCAACCAGTCCATCCTAAAGGAGACCAGTCCTGGGTGTTCATTGGAAGGATTGATGCTGAGGCTGAAACTCCAATACTTTGGCCACCTCATGTGAAGAGTTGACTCATTGGAAGACCCTGATTCTGGGAGGGATTGGGGGAAGGAGGAGAAGGGGACGACAGAGGATGAGATGGCTGGATAGCATCACCGACTCGATGCTCATGAGTTTGGGTGAACTCCGGGAGTTGGTGATGGACAGGGAGGCCTGGCGTGCTGTGATTCATGGGGTTGCAGAGAGTCGGACACGACTGAGCGACTGAACTGAACTGAACTGAGGCAACTTAGTATGCACGGATATATAATAGTAGTGGTGGGAAGTGAGGGTATTTATTTGGGATAGACAGGTGAGCTCTAAACATGTAGTAGGAGAAATCTAAGTCAGACTCAAGAGAGATGGAGATGCTGGAGAAGCTGAAGAGACAGTAAGGCAGGAACAGGGAGCAAGCTCTCCGGGAATGCTGTCCTGGGGTTGCAGGAGAGTGAGGCTGGAGATGAGAAGGTCTAAAGCTGATCACTGTGAAATGTGAGAATCCCAAGAACAGGCAAGACGTAAACAGGTTAGCCTCCCTGCCTTCAGATAAAGGTCCACTTAAAATTTCTCTAGGTATTTAGTAATGAAGTGTATAGGACTTAGAAAGGGCTTAAAAATAATGATACTGGGGACTTCCCTGGTGGTCCAGTGGTTCAGAATCTGCCTTCCAATGCAGGCGACACAGGTTTGAATGATTCCTGGTCAGGGAACTAGGATTCCACATGCTCCGGGGCTACTAAGCCCTTGTGCCGCAACTAGAGAAAGCCCACGCACTGCAAGGAAGACCCAGCAGAGCCAAAAGAAAAGATACTGGAACTGTCATGCAAGAGGCAGCCAAGTTTTGGTGACTGCCAATTATAGATAGGACAGCTAGGCCTTGGCAGTGTCTGCGATTGGATAATAAGGAGGGAGGAGAAGCTGAAATGCCTTGTGAAAACTCAAGTGTCCATGTGAAAACATCGTGCAGAGCCTCTGTGGCGAACGTTGTCTTTCTCGTTGTGTAATCTTGCCTTTCATCATCAGGACCAGACTTATAAAGCGGCCTTCCTGCAGACAGTTTCTGACCTTTTGGTGTGAAGCTCCCTCAGACTCTTAACCCTGGACAAACCTGCACGGCTGAGCAGAGTCGAAGAACACAGTGTTCTGATCAAGTCTTCTTGTCTTCTTTTTTCTCTTATCTTATGACTAGAGCCTCCGTTCTGGTTGAGGCAGTGACTTTCTTGAAGTCTGTCCATCTGTGAAGTATCCTTCTGGAGGTTTTTGCCTCCCAGACGCGACCTGAAGACGGACAAGCAGACATTGGAAGCAGAGAGGTCTCTGAGGTACAGAGCCAGCCTTTATTTTCAGTCAGTGAAGCCCATACGAATATCTCTACTTAGCTATTGAGGGTAGTACCAAAGTGTAAGAAGTGCTCTCTGCTTTTAAGACAATTAAAATTCAGCTGGAGAGCTGAAACCAACATATCCACAAAAAAATTTTAGCCCAGTGAATGCTGAACCATGTGGTGGTGACCAGATTGCTAGTAGAATTCAAAGGAAGGATAATCAGTAGGAGCTGGAGAAATAGAAGAGATCTTCTTTGAGAAAATGGGACTCCCACAGACTATAGAAAAATTCAGAAAATTAGGAAAGAGGCAGGACAAGTTTGCCAGCATAAGCAAAAGTAAAGATAAGCACGGCAAGAGCTGGAAGCCAGATTAGTGTAAGTGTTCTGTATTGGGGGCCAGTGGGAAATAACATCGTATTATATCCCCTGTATTGTGCTGTTGTTTAGTTGCTAAGTCGTGTCCGACTCTTATGCGACGCCATGGACTGCATGCAGCCTGCCAGGCTCCTCTGTCCATGGGATTTCCCAGGCAAGAATGCTGTCCTAAAGGTCTCTCACTGACTCTGCCATTTAAGGAATTTGGAACCGTGGCCAGACAGCCACCAGGAGAGGGTGCTCTTTGAGGGTCCATTTACTTAAAAAAAAAATTATAAATATTTTCTGTTTATTTATTTTTATTTTTGGCTGTGCTGGGTCTTGGTTGCTGCTTGTGGGCTTTCTCTAGTTGCAGTGAGTGGGAAGCTACCCCTCGTTGCAGTGCATGGGCTTCTCATTGCGGTGGGGCTTGTGGGCTCAGTAGTTGTGGTGCATGGGTTTAGTTGCTCTGCAGCATGTGGGATCTTCCCGGACCAAGGACTGAAGCTGCATCGCCTGCATTGGCAGGCAGATTCTTAACCGGTGGACCACCAGGGAAGTCCTATGGGTCCATTTTCTATTCAGGCACATTCTTTCCTACCTTGGTTCAACTTTGGCCTGACCTGCCAGACTTTTCTGTCTAGTTTGTGCAGGCGTAGGACATGTTGTTCTTCATTGGAGACACTGACAGCAAAGAGGGAAAAATAATGATAAATCCGAAACTATTGTTCTTTAACTCCAGGGTGAATAATTACTGCTTAAAAAAAGAGTCTGAAGTGGGGCTGGTAATCTGTATTTTTAACAAGCACCGACTGACTCTGTTTCAGGTGGTCAGTGGAACATATTTTGAGAAACACTACTGCAAACTGAAGTTGACAATGAAGTGCCAAAATGCCGTGGACAGTCACACATACTGCTTATGTATTTCTGGACTTAGTTTTGAGAATTTATCCTCTTTTATGTACAGCTCTTCTAAAACTTACATGGTTATCAATTAAAGAGCAAGATCTAGACACTCTGTTTTGGTGTTTAGTTTTGTCTTCCCAACTAGATTGGGATATCTTAAAAATAGCTATGCCCTCAGGCTTTTCTTATTTGCCCCAGAGTAGGGTGACAGACCATCTTTAGGGTTGGAATGCTCAGGGGAAAATCCCTGATACCTTAATCTAACCTTCTTTAAAAACCTGGAAGCCATTTGGTATTTGGAAACTTGCATTAGTTTTTTTAGGGCTGCCATGGTAGAGTATCACAGACTGGGTGACTTAAACGATAGAAGTTTATTTCTTCACAGTTCTAGAGGCTATAAGTCTAAGATTAAAATGTCAGCAGAGTTGGTTTCTTCGTAGGCTTCTTTCTTTGGCTTGTAGTTGACCATCTTCTCCAGCAAAACAGCCACATCTGGTAAAGGCTTCATCAATTGTGATTCACAAATGGTCTTCCCTCATTGTGTGTCTGTGTCCTAATCTCTTCCTATAAGGCCCCCAGTCATTTGGAATTAGGGCCCAATTAATGACTTCAGTTTCCTCTTTAAAGAGCCAATCTCCAACTAATATTCTGAGGTGCTTGAGGGTTGAGACTTTGACATATAAATTTAGATCACAGTTCAGTCTGTTACAGCCATTATGGTACCTAGAAATGTGCCACTTTATCCCTTCTCTCACACCTTAGTCTTGTAGAGTAAGCTCTCCACCCTTTAACTCTCCTCCACCACTTCTTACAGACACAAGCTTGTGTGGCAAGTACCCATGGAACAGCGCTAAAGAGCCTATAGTGGAGATGGGCAGGTTGTGGCATGCATCAAACAAAACAACACTTCGGAGTTGAAATCCAGGTGAACTGTCTCAAAGACACAGCTCTCTGCCCACTCTTGGTCCAACTGTCACTTGATGATGATAATTAGACTACTATATCCTATGTAAATAGTCTTGGTGTATCTTAACTCATCCTTCATTTTCTTTTATGGTAGCTCATTCATTAGGTCTCTCCTTGGCTAGTACTTTATAGAGCTCAGTTACTTCAAATGTTCAATGAGGTCAAAAGCAAGACATGTAAGGGCTTGCTGAAGCTCAGTTACTTCAAATGTTCAATGAGGTCAAAAGCAAGACATGTAAGGGCTTGCTGAAGGTTCACATAAGGACAGTTTCTGAGCACGACCCCCTGGTTCTGCAGTATTCCTAAGGCTGATAAACAGCAACATCACTAAGAAAGAAATCTATTATAAGTAGTAGGAACTAGGAAAAGTGAATGAAAAATAAGACAAATAACCTCAAGATTTTTAGTTCTTTGTAAAGTCGCTTCCTTCATGGCAGCTTCATAGGGAAGAGATAAAGTTTCCTCTTTCTATGCTTTTTTTTTTTTTCAGTCAATCAAGTCAAACATCTTGTTAAACAGTGAGGCCTTGCTCAGTTATCTTTATATTCTGATTCTCCTCTCTGTTCAGCTGACAGGTGCATCTAATGGCAGTTATTGTGAAACTTGGGTGACTGCTCTATATAAAGTTCACATTTTCCTTCTGAATGTGTTTTCAGTCTCTATTCTATTCAAGTAGGTTGGTAAACTCTTGGAGAAGTCACCACCTAAAGGTATGATGAGGGCTTCTAGAATACTCTTCCCTGTTGACCAACCTTCCTATCTTCCTGCTTCAGCTTCCCTCCAAGAACTTCTGACCTCAGGTTGTGTATTTCTATCCTGTTCACTCTTTGCTCCCTGGCTCAGGACTTCTTCCCATCAAACTGTCATCCTCTGTACCACTTAGTACAAGCTTGTTAGCACAAGCTTGTTAGAAGTTCAGAAAAGTACCCTGGGCAGGATTGGAAAGAGTTAAACTCACTCTTCTGAAGTGCAATTTTCTCTAATTTTCTTTCTCTTCTGCTCTGTAGTTTTATTATATGTTTGGATTCTTTCCAGATACTATTAATTTTCAACACAGAATCACCATGAATGTCTTGCTGTAAAATAACTGGCAAAACTAGAGAAATCGGCTGCCTTCTTCTCAAAGACCTGGTGTAACCACCGTGGAGATGGGGAGGCACGCTCCTTTCCAAGAAGCCGGGAGTTGGGTGCCATCCAGGCTCGGGGCAGGCGCAGGAGCCTGTCCTTTGGCACTCTGCCCTTCTTACTGAGCTTTCTTCACCGAGGCTTCCCCTCAAGTGCTTCAGGATTCAGCACCTCAGAATCCTTTGGGGTGGGCCACCCAGCGAGGCCGGTTGTCTCAGAACAGGGCTTGGTTTGCCAGCACGGAACTTGGAAACCAGCCTGTGTGATCCTGGGCAGTTCATGAATGCGATACCCTCCGCGTCGGGGCACGGGGATTGAACAGGGTAGGGTCCTCACGCGGCCTGCGCACCGCCCGCCTCGCTGAGCCCTGCTCCATCCAGCGCTCCCTTCCCGCGCCGCGAGCCGGATGGCCCCTCGCGCCATTCCCCATTCCCGGCTTCGCTGGGAGGAGGAGCCGGCCGGGCCGCCGGCTCGGCACCGCCCCCGGAGAAAGGGCCGGAGGCCACCCGGGACCCGCCCGCCCTCTAGCCGCTGGGCCCCGAATGGCAGAGCGGTGCTCGGACCATCCGTATCGCCTCACGTCGCCCCGCCCCGCGCCGTCCTCCCATTGGCTGTCGCCGGGCCCTCGAGGCCCGCGCCTCTCTGCGTGGCCAGCCAGACCGCGCCGCCGCGGGGAGCGGGGTCGGAGGTGAACGGCCTCGAATAACCCCGGACGTAGTCACCTCATGGGGCTCGCCGGCTGAGGTGGGAGCGGGGGCGGGGCGGGGCGGGGCCGGAGTCCTGAAACCCCGCCCCTCCCCGTGTGCCGGGCCGGCCTGGTGCTGCGCGCCTGTCAGCCATCGCCGGAGCTACCGGCGTCTCCTCCCGCCCAGCGCCGCCTCCACGCAGAGGTCCGGGACCGCCGGGCCGCGGGACGCTGCCGCCGCCGCCTTGAGGTGAGGAGGGGAAGGCCGCCCCGCAGCCTGCGATTCGGGACCGGGAGAGGCCGGGGCCCGGGGAGGGGCGGCGGCTGCAAAGGGCCGCCTCCCATCTTCCGCCGCACGCGGCCCGGGCTCCATCCCGCCCGGACCCGGTGCTTGGCAGCCCGGCTCTCCCCGCAGTTCTTCTGGGGCTTCTCGTTTACCTCTGGGGGAGACGTGGAGGCACCTGGGCTGGGGGTCTCCAGGCGTCGAAGCTCAGACCCCGGAACTGGGAGGCGTACAGCCCAGGGCCTCTAGGAAGGGGCTGGTGTGTCTGCCTGGAGCGGGTCCCTCCGTCCTCCCGCGCCAGCCCCGGCGTTGTCTGATCCCTTCCAGACCCCAGTCTCCAGTGCGACCCTGCGCTGCGGAGAGGGAGGAGATCCACGTGGGAGGAGGGTGTTGAGGGCTGGGGTCCAGTTGCCCCGAAAGTCTGCTTCTCTCTTGCAGAGAGAGAGAGGTTGTGGGGTGCAGAGACCCCGGACTGCTTTCTGCTTTCCCTGTCTTTGTATCGTGGTGGGAGCCAGGGGCCGGGCGAGGTGTCCCTTGCCAGTTTCTGCCCCCAGAGTTTTATTAAGTATTTTCTCTAAGGGACGTAGTAAAAGGTACGCCTGCTCTTACTCTCTCCCTCACGTTTATGGTACTGTTCACGGGAAGCTGTCGGAGGTAGGACGTGGCCAGGTTGTGTGAGGCTAATGAATTTCAGAGGAAAACGTGCCGGAAGATCCTGCTTGGGTCAGACCCAACCGTATTTCTGGAATTGGACGCGGGAAAGTTGACGCTGGTGGACACTAGGAATCAGCTCTAAATACTGGGGACTCCAAGTAGGCTTTGTGGGTTTTACAGAAGCAAATAAGAATAAGCTAACAACTGTACAGGTTTCGGAAATACTTTAATTTCAGGTGTTTTTGTTTTGGGGTTTAAGACTGAAATCTCTAAATTTCTTATTCCGTTTCTCTTTAAGCAGGGTTTCAGTGATTTCCCAGTGTGCGGAATAAACCTGATAATGTGGTCATCAGTCTCAGAAGTTGGTCCTCCTCGACTCCTCCTTTTCTTTCATTTTTTACCCCCTTGTCCACAGTGCAGATTGAGAAGCGTGGTTACTTTGGTTTTATGGTTTCTTCTTCTTGGGGGGGCACCGATAGGAATTCTCTTCTTGGTGGAGATGTCTTGCATGTCTGTGAGGAGAAGGCTTTCCGTGTGCCTATTTATTTGATAGGCACTTTTGCCTGGGAAATCCCATGGACAGAGGTGCTAGCCGGCTACAACCCATGGGGCCACAAAGAGTCAGAGCCACTTAGCCACTAAACCGTTAAGAAAAGCACTGTGGTTTAATAGGGGAAGACAGCAGCTTGCAGTGTCCAGAGAGATGCCCGCTTGCTGCAAAGTAGCAACTTACTTCTCTTGCCTCAGTTTCCTCATTTTTAATAACAGGAGGAACTGTTGTGAATTTCAGGATAATTAGCAAACATTGTAAAATGGCATAAAAACGATGTCAAAGTATTAGTTTATGAAGTCACCTGAGTTTATTTGTGTGGCACAAGTTTTGTTTGGAATTAACCAGTGCAGAGCAGAAATACATCTCCCCTAAGATGTCATGGTTTTTAAAGTGGGAGGAAAAGTTAAGAAATGGTGACATTTGGTTTAGTTATCTTAATAGTTCAGAAGACAAGATTATGTCAATGAACTAGTATTGTGAAAGCCAGCCTTAGAACTCTCATCCCATCCTTGCCTTTTCAAAGTGCCATGGACACATTCAGGTATAGATCACTATGTAAAATTTCATTTCCTTTTCAGTCAATGACTAGAAAGGTTTTTGTCTGTCACATACTGGCTAACAGGTCTGGGGCTAGTGTTTTCCTTTCTTAAAAACAAAATTTTTTTTTTGGATAGCTAATATCCTAAAAGTATTGGTTAAAGAAAGAAGTAAGTTAAAATAAAAATTATTGGAATCACATGTTGGAATTTAATATTTTTAACTGGAGGAGTCTTTTTACAATTCAGAAAAAGATTTTTATATCATTATCTAAAATTGTTCTTAAAGATTAATAATAATAGCAGATATGCACCAAGTGTCTTTCCAAGCCCTTAAAACAGTAAGGTTATGAAGAAGTAAATGAACACCGAAGACTCATTGGCCAAAAAAAGTTTCTTTTAACTATTGAGGCAAGTAACATTTTTAAAGGAAATTTTTATTGATCTTCCACTGTAACAGATTGTTGCTTATCTAGTTTTTTGTTTCACTAATTTTTAAAGTTCAGTGAGTATCCACTACTTGGCTCTAATGGGTTATGTGAGATGATATTTACATAGAGGAAACTATGACAAATAGCGGTCAGAGAATAAATCTCATTAATAGGGCATAGGTTTTTATGAGTTCAAAAGTCAATCTTACTATGTATGCTCTCATGATACACAGTTCTCTTACCAATTTGTTATTTATTCAAGCCATCATAAAGCCATTTAGTCTCTAGTCTCAGGATGTTGAAGGAAGCAAGTGAAAAGAAACTTCAGCAGCAAGGGATGTTAGCACCTTACCAAAAGGTTGGTGGTCCCAGTTGGTTTGGCCTTTGGCGGATGTTATTTGGGACTTAGGTTTATTCCATCCTCTCAGGTTGCTGCACTCACCTTCCTTCGTATAAGGAACCACAGGAGTGTTTACCATTACATGGCATCAGAAACTGAAGTTGCGTGGAAGTAGTAGTTACAAAGTAGTCATCCCAGATAGAGTACATTTGGATAATGATTTTCGTTTTTGGAAATGATAACATGAAGTTTGAAAATTCTGAATGAATTCGTGGAGTTAAGTTTGAAAAGCAGACTCAGTTTTGGACAAATATTTTCAGGAAGTGTAAGGTTTTGTTTATGAATATTTGACTATCTCCTGTGATAGAATGGGCCTCCCATGTGGTGCTAGTGGTAAAGAACCCACCTGCCAATGCAGAAGACATAAGAGACTTGAGCTGGATCCCTGGGTCAGGAAGATCCCCTGGAGGAGGGCATGCCAACCCACTCCAGTGTTTTTGCCTGGAGAATCCCATGGACAGAAGAGCCTGGTGGGCTACAGTCCATGGGGTCACCAAGAGTCTGGCACGACGGTAGCGACTTAGCACACACGTATGATAGGAATAAGAGAGTACTCTAATGGAGTTCCTAAAAATCATCCTTTGTTTTTGTAGACCACTCAAACCTGTTCTTAAGCCATAAGTTGGCACATGTATATGTGTATGTATTTACACACATGCCAAGTTGGGGGGATAGTAGGTTGATAGGAGCTTGATTAGTTTTTAAGTTTACCAGAAGAGATATCAGCAAATTGGCACCAAGAGGATAGATAGCTGGGTTGTGTTTTGTGCTTTAGCATTTAGTGGTATTCCTGAGCCTGGCAAGGCAAACTGTTGAATTTTCCTTTGATTCCATCTTATAAAAATCTGAGAACTGAATGGAACTTTTAGTATTAGAATATATCTTAGGAATTTTCTAGTTCAACTTTATAGTTAATATGAAAATATTTTATCCAATACTCTTGTTGGAAACTTCCAGCTCTAGGCAGTTCATCGTCTGACTGGTACATCATTAAGCAACTAATTTTTGAGAGTTGTTCATTATTTTCAACCTAAAACTGTCTCCGTAAAACCTATAAAATGTTGTATCTCCAGGAGGATTAGGACTTTTGGCTTTAACGTGTAAACTTCACCAGCTCCACATTTCTGCCAGATAATGTAAAATACAATGCCTAACATACCCAGAACACTTGCGGGCAGGCCAAAAAAAAAAAAATCAAACAACAGTTCTTCAGGGAAGAAATTGTCCTTATCCTCGAATCCTGGGTGCTCTCTGGAAGGTAGCTGACACCTGAATCATGGTTTCAGTTCAGTTCAGTTGCTCAGTCGTGTCCAACTCTTTGCGACCCCATGGACTGCAGCATGCCAGGCCTCCCTGTTCATCACCAACTCCCGGAGTTTACCCAAACTCATGTCCATTGAGTCGGTGATGCCATCCAACCATCTCATCCTCTGCCGTCCCCTTCTCCTCCCGCCTTCAATCTTTCCCAGCATCAGGGCCTTTTCAAATGAATCAGCTCGTCTGATCAGGTGGTCAAAGTATTGGAGTTTCAGCTTCAACATCAGTCCTTCCAGTGAACACTCAGGGCTGATCTCCTTTAGGATGGACTGGTTGGATCTTCTTGCAGTCCTAGGGACTCTCAAGAGTCTTATCCAATACCACAGTTCAAAAGCATCAATTCTTCAGAACTCAGCTTTCTTTACAGTCCAACTCTTACATCATGGTTTCAGCTTTTTCTAAATGCTGCTCTATGAAATAAGATTATGGGGAGGAACTGATTCATAATCCCAGAGATTTTTGAATTCACAAAATGGCTTTTTACCTGGAGGCCTCTAAATGTTTCAAGGGAATACTGTTTGAAATTTGAACACATGATTCACATCTCTTAATATGTTTCGTCATCCCTCATATTCATTTGAATTTCTATGGAACACAGCCTACAAAAGCCTAGTGTTTACACAGCATTGTAAAGTGTTAGGGTAGTAGATTTCAGACAATTGGAAGAGACAATAACTTTTCCACCTTCATTGAAGAAATAACAGAGTCAGTTACACAGTAACACATATTAATAAATGAATGGAAAAACTTCCCTGGTCGTCTAGTGGTTAAGACTCTGCCTTCCAATTCAGGGAGTGTGGGTTGGGAAACTAAGATCCCATATGCTGCAGGGTACAGCCAAAAGTTAAATAAATAAATAAATAAATAAATAAATATAAACTAAGAAATGAATGGGATTTCCCTGGTGGTCCAGTGGTTAAGAATTTGCCTAGCAATGCAGCCCTGGAAGAGGGCATGGCAACCCACTCCAGTATTCTTGCCTGGAGAATCCCATGGACAGAGGAGCCTGCTGGGCTACAACCCATGTGGTTGCAAAGAGTTGGACATGACTGGATACAACTGAAGTGACTTAGCACGTATGCATACCAGTGCAGGGAACATGGGTTCAATCCCTGGACTGGGGAGATTCCACATGCTGCAGAGCAACTAAGCCTGTGCGCCACAACTACTGAGCCCGCATTTTAGAGTTTGTGCTCTGCAACAAAAGAAGCTGCTACCACAGGAATCCTATGTACTGCAACTAGCGAGTAGCCCCTGCTCGCCACAGCTAGAGAAAGCCCCTGAGCAGCAGCAAACACCCAGCACAGCCACCAATAAATAAATAGAGTGAGTGACACACCAGTTGTCTTCTTAAATGCTCAGGCAGATATATGAGATAAGGAATTAGAGTAGCATGAAACTAATGGGTAAAGCTTTTTATTAGACATTTGAAATTTTAGTTGCTAGTAAATAGTACCTTCACATAATTCAAAATTGTAAGTGTATGAAAGTGTATACAGTGACATTCTCTCTCCCTCCTTTGTCTTGCAGCCATTCAGTTCTCCTTACCAGAGACAAGCAGTGTTATTTATTTCTTACTATAACTTTTAATAGTAATTATCAGATATGTTAAATTTAATTAAGTATTTCTTAATAATAACCAGAGATTTTATTCATATTAAGACAGATACTCTTGTATATCTTCCTACTCTGCCAACTTAAAAAAAATGTGTATTCTTTCTTTCTGTCTTTGGCCACAGCAGGTCTTACTCGTGGCGTGCGGGATGTGGAATCTTTAGTTGCGGGCATGCGAACTCTTTAGTTGTGGCACAAGGGATCTAGTTCCCAGACCAGGGCTCGAGCCTGGGCCCCCTGCAGTGGGAGTAAGGAGTCTTGGCCACTCGACCACCAGGGCAGTCCCCTGCTCAGCCAGCTTTTTAATACAAACTGTACACACTTTGGCTTCCCTGGTTGCTCAGTGGCAAAGAACCCACTTGGCAATGCAGGGTATATGGGTTTGATTGCTGGGTCAGGAAGATCCCCTGGAGAAGGAAAGGACAGCCCGCTCCAATACTCTTTCCTGGGAAATCCCCTGGACAGAGGAACCTGGCAGGTCACCACCCATGGGGTTGCAAAAGAGTCAGACACAGACTTAGCAACTCAACAACAACAACAAATACGTTCTTTATACACCATCCTTCATCTTTGATTTCTTCACTTACCATTACACGGTGAGCTGTTTACCTTTTTATTTTCATCAGGGTAATATGTGCATATAGTGGGTTTTTTTTGGCTGCATGGGGTCTGTGTTGTTGCGCTGGGGCTTTCTCTAGTTGTGGTGGGTGGGCTTCTCACTGCAGTGGCTCCTCTCTTGTGGAGCACCGGCTCGAGTCTCTCAGGCTTCAGTAGTTGTAGCACACAGGCTCAGTAGTTGAGGCTCAGGGGCTCTAGAGTGTGGGCTTAGTCCCTCTGTAGCATGTAGGATCTTTTGGACGAGGGGTGGAACCCATGTCCCCTGCATTGACGGACAGACGTTCAACCACCGGACCACCAGAGATGTCCCCCACATTTTTTCGTTACAAAATCTTTATTCCCTTTTGTAATTAATCTATAGCTCATGAGGTGATTTTTCTTCACTTTTTCTTGTGGTAAAATAACATATAACATTTAAATTAACATATAACATTTAAATAATATATAGCATTATAAAATGACTCTTGAGAGTCCCTTGGACTGCAAGGAGATCCAACCAGTCCATTCTAAAGGAGATCAGTACTAGGTGTTGTTTGGAAGGAGTGATGTTAAAGCTGAAACTCTGGTACTTTGGCCACCTGATGCGAAGAGTTGACTCATTGGAAAAGACTCTGATGCTGGGAGGGATTGGGGGCAAGAGGAGAAGGGGACGACAGAGGATGAGATGGCTGGATGGTATCGTCGAATCAATGGACGTGAGTCTGAGTGAACTCCGGGAGTTGGTGATGGACAGGGAGGCCTGGCGTGCTGCGATTCATGCGGTCGCAAAGAGTCGGACACGACTGAGCAACTGAACTGAACTGAACATTTACCATCTTCATCATTTAAAAATGCACAGTTTTGCATTATGATATTTAATACATTCATAATGCTGTGCAGGTATCACTGCCATCCATCTCTGGAACTTTTTTCATCTTGTAAAACTGAACTGCTATACCCTTTGAACAGTAACTCCCTGTTTTCCTCTTCCCCAGCCCCCAGCAACCACCATTCTACTCTTGGTCTATAATTTTGACTGAGGACCTCGTATAAGTGGAATCATACAGTATTTGTCTTTTTGTGACTGACTGATTTCACCTAGCATAATGTCCTCAAGGTTTATTTGCATCGTAGCATATTGCTCCTTAAGGTTTAATAATATTTTATTGTATGTATATGTTACATTTTGCGTATCCATTTATCCGTCAATGCATGCTTGGTTTTTTCCAAGTTTTAGTTATTCTGAATAATGCTGTTCTGAACATGGGTCTACAAATATCGCTTTGAGATCCTGCTTTCAGTTCTTTTGAGTATGTACCCAGAGTGGGATTGGTGGGTCATATGGTAATTCTGTTTTTAATTTTTTGAGGAACCATCATGCTGTTTTCCATACGACTACCAATTTACACCCCACAGCACCCCAAGGGTTCTGATTTCTCCGCATCCTTACCAATACTTGTTTTCTCTGTTTTTGATAGTGGCCATCCTAATTACTGTGGACTGGCTTCTTATTTTAGTTTTGATTTGTGTTTCCCTATTGATTAGTAAGGACTTCCTGGTGGCTCAGTGGTAAAGAATCCTCCTGCCAATGCACGAGATGTGGATTTGATCCCTGGGTTGGGAAGATCCCCTGGATGGCAACCCACTCCAATATTCTTGCCTGGGAAGTCCATGGGGACTTGCCTGGGCTCATGGGGTCACAAAAGAGTCGGACATGCCTTAGCAAGTAAACAACAACAACAAATGATTAGTAATGTTGAGCATATTGATGTGCTTATTGGACATTCATAGGTCCTCTTTGGAGAAATGTTTATTCAAATCTTTTGTCCAGTTTTGAATTGGGTTGTTTTTTGTTGTTGAGTTTTAGAAGGTCTCTATAATATTCTGGATATTTATTACTTATCGAGTATATGATTTGCAAATATTTTCTTCCATTCTTTGGACTGCATTTGTACTCTTGTTGATAGAGTCTTTGGATGAACAAACTTCTTTTAATTTTCAAGAAATCCAATTTGCCTGTTTTTTTCCTTTGTTACCTATACTCTTGATGTCATAGCCAAGAAATCTTTGCCAAATCCAATGATGTGAAGTTTTTGTCCCATGTTTTCTTCTAAGCATTTTGTTGTTTTAAGTCTTACATTAGGTCTTTGATCCATTTGAGTTAATTTTTGTCTGTGGTGTTAGGTAAGTGTCTGATTTTATTTGTTTGCATGTGGAGATTTAGTTTTCTCAGCACCATTTGTTGAAAAGGCTGTCCTTTCCCCATTAAATAGTCTTGGCACCCTTGTCAAACATCATTTGACCCTATAAACAAGGGTTTCTTTCTGGAATCTCCCTTGTATTCCATTGGTCTTCATGTCTGTCTTTATGCCAGTATCACATAACTTTGACCACTGTAGCTTAGAAGCAGTTCTTGAAATCAGGAAGTGTAAGTTGTCCAGTTTGTTCTTTTTCAAGATTTTTTTTTTTTCCGGGGGGCACTATTCAAGAACCCTCGAGATTCCATATGAATTTTAGGGTAGGTTTTTCCTGTTTCTGCAGAAAATGTCCTTGGGATTTTGATAGGAATTGCACTGAATTTGGGGAGTATTGATATTTTAACAAAATTCAGTCTTCCAATGCATGAACGTGGCATGTGTTTCCATTTATTTATGTCTTTAATTTCTTTCAGCAATGTATAGAACTATAAAAACTATAAAAGTTTTCATTGTACAAGTCTTTTACCTCTTTGGTTTAGTTAATTGCTGTATATTTTATTCTTTTAAATGCTGTTGTAAACGGAATTGGTCTTGTAATTTCCATTTCAGCTTGTTCACTGTTAGTGTGTAGAAATACAACTGACTTTTGTGTTCCGCCACTTTGCTGAATTCATCTATTAACTCTAACGGTTTTTGTTTTCCTATTTTGGTATGTGCAAAATCTTTAGAGATTTTACATCTAGGATCATATCACCTCCAGAGATAATTGCATTTTTTTCCTTTCCAATTTGATTATCTTTTCCTTTTCCTTTTTTCTTACCTGATTGCTCTGGCTAGAATTTCTGCGGTGAATAGAAGTTGTAAACGTGGACATTCTCTGTATGTCTCAGAGAAAAGCTTTTACTCTTTTACCACTGAGTATAATGTTTTCAGTGGGGTTTTCATATATGACTTTTTTGGTGTGAGATTCCTTCTCTTCTTGGAATGTTTTTTTTATCATGAATATGTATTGAATTTCATCAGATGCATTTTCTGTATTAGTAGAGATGATCGTGTGGGTTTTTTCCCTTCATTCTGATATTGTGGTGTGTTACATTGATTAACTTATATATGTTGAATCATCTTTGCATTCTTTCCAGTGGAATCTTTAAATCCCAGTTGGAAATGGTATATAAGTCTTTTAATATGCTGCTAAATTATGTTTGCTAGTTTTTTATTGAGGATATTTAGAGTAACTGTAGCATCATAGAATGAGTTAGGAAGTGTTCTCTTCAGTGTTTTGAAGAAATTTGAGAAGAATTGATATCAGTTCACCTTTAATTGTGTGGTAGAATTCACCAGGGGAGGTGTCAGATCCAGGACTTTCTTCATTGGGAGATTTCTGATTACTATTCTCACCTTTAATTGTTTGGTAGAATTCACCAAGGGAGGTGTCAGATCCAGGACTTTTCTTCATTGGGAGATTTTTGATTACTATTCTCCTTACTGGTTATAGGTCTATTCAGAGTTTGTATTTCTTTGTGATTTAGTTTTGTTTCTAGGAATTTATCCATTTCATCTAGATTATCCAAAGTGTTGGTATACAGTTGATTAGTCTTTCTCTTTCAAGATTCTCTATGCCTTTTGACTTTTAAAAAGTGAAAGTGAAAGAGAAGTCGCTCAGTCGTGTCTGACTCTTTGCGACCTGTGGACTGTAGCCCACCAACCTCCTCCATCCATGGGATTCTCCAGGCAAGAGTACTGGAGCCGGTTGCCATTTGTTGGGCACCTACTGACCTGGGGAGTTCCTCTTTCAGTATCCTATCATTTTGCCTTTTCATACTGTTCATGGGGTTCTCAAGGCAAGAATACTGAAGTGGTTTGTCATTCCCTTCTCCAGTGGACCACATTCTGTCAGACCTCTCCACCATGCCCGCCCGTCTTGGGTTGCCCCGCGGGCATGCCTTAGTTTCATTGAGTTAGACAAGGCTGTAGTCCTAGTTAGACAAGGCAATGCCAAAGAATGCTCAAACTACCGCACAATTGCATTCATCTCACATGCTAGTAAAGTAATGCTCAAAATTCTCCAAGCCAGGATTCAGCAATACGTGAACTGTGAACTTCCACATGTTCAAGCTGGTTCTAGAAAAGGCAGAGGAACCAGAGTCAAATTGCCAACATCCGCTGGATCATGGAAAAAGCAAAAGAGTTCCAGATAAACATCTATTTCTGCTTTATTGACTATGCCAAAGCCTTTTGACTGTGTGGATCACAATAAACTATGGAAAATTCTGAAAGAGATGGGAATACCAGACCGCCTGACCTGCCTCTTGAAAAACCTGTATGCAGGTCAGGAAGCAACAGTTAGAACTGGACATGGAACAACAGACTGGTTCCAAATAGGAAAAGGAGTACGTCAAGGCTGTATATTGTCACCATGCTTATTTAACTTCTATGCAGAGTACATCATGAGAAATGCTGGACTGGAAGAAACACAAGCTAGAATCAAGATTACTGGGAGAAATATCAATAACCTCAGATATGCAGATGACACCACCCTTATGACAGAAAGTGAAGAGGAACTAAAAAGCCTCTTGATGAAAGTAAAAGAGGAGAGTGAAAAAGTTGGCTTAAAGCTCAACATTCAGAAAACGAAGATCATGGCATCCGGTCCCATCACTTCATGGGAAATAGATGGGGAAACAGTAGAAACAGTGTCAGACTTCATTTTTTTGGACTCCAAAATCACTGCAGATTGTGACTGCAGCCATGAAATTAAAAGACGCTTACTCCTTGGATGAAAACTTATGAGCAACCTAGATAGCATATTCAAAAGCAGAGATTATTACTTTGCCGACCAAGGTCCGTCTAGTCAAGGCTATGGTTTTTCCAGTAGTCATGTATGGATGTGAGAGTTGGACTGTGAAGAAAGCTGAGTGCCGAAGAATTGATGCTTTTGAACTGTGGTGTTGGAGAAGACTTTTGAGAGTCCCTTGGACTGCAAGGAGATCCAATCAGTCCATCCTAAAGGAGATCAGCCCTGGGATTTCTTTGGAAGGAATGATGCTAAAGCTGAAACTCCGGTACTATGGCCATCTCATGCGAAGAGTTGACTCATTGGAAAAGACTCTGATGCTGGGAGGGATTGGGGGCAGGAGGGGAAGGGGACGACAGAGGATGAGATGGCTGGATAGTATCACTGACTTGATGGATGCGAGTCTAAGTGAACTCCGGGAGTTGGTGATGGACGGGGAGGCCTGGTGTGCTGCGATTCATGGGGTCGCAAAGAGTCAGACACGACTGAGCAACTGAACTGCTGTGGTCCTAGTGTGATTAGATTGACTAGATTTCTGTGAGTATGGTTTCAGTGTGTCTGCCCTCTGATGCCCTCTGGCAACACCTACTATCTTACTTGGGTTTCTCTTACCTTGGGCGTGGGGTATCTCTTCACGGCTGCTCCAGCAAAGCGCAGCTGCTCCTCCTTACCTTGAATGAGGGGTATCTCCTCACCGCTGCCCTTCCTGACCTTCAACGTGGGATAGCTCCTCTAGGCCCTCCTGCACCCGCGCAGCCACCGCTCCTTGGACGTGGGGTTGCTCCTCCGGGCCGCCACCCCTGGCCTCGGGCGTGGGGTAGCTCCTCCCGGCTGCCCCTGGCCTCAGGCGCGGGGTAGCTCCTCTCGGCCATTCCTGCGCTGTCGCAGCCTGGCACTCTCGGCTGCTGCCCCTGACCTCGGACGTGGGGTAACTCCTCTCGGCCACGCTTAGTGTGCTGGTCGCAGCCGCCCGCGCTTCACTTTTAAAAGTTTGATTATGAAGTATGCCTATTGGTCTTTTAAGTTTGTCTCATTCAGAGTTTGTTAAACTTCTTCAACATTTATATTCCTGTCTTTCATCAAATTTGGCAAGTTTTCAGCCACTTTCTTCGAATATTCTCTCTGCCCTTTTCTCACTTCTCCTTCTGAGATCTCAGTGCGCATGTTGGTCTCTTGATGGTGTCCCACAGCGCCCTTAGTCTCTGTTCACTTTTGGTCTCTGTGTTCTTTCCATCCCTCCAACTTGATAATTTATATGTCCTATCTTAGAGTTTGCAGATTCTTTCTTCTGCTTGCTCAAGTTTGTGTTAGTGAATTTTTCATTTCAGTTATTGTACTTTTCAGCTCCAGAATTTCTTTTTGGTTTGTTTTTAGGTTTCTATTTCTTTATTCTTATTTCCATTTTATTCAGAGATTGTTTTCTTGACTTTGTCCCCATCTTCCTTTAGTTCTTTGAGCATCTTTTAGACAGTTGCTTTAATATTTTTGTCTAATATATCTGCCATCAGGTGTTTTTTAGGAATAATTTTTGTTGATTTATTTATTTTTTGTTTGTTTTTAAATGGCCATACTTTCCTCATGGTTCGTAAGCCTTATGATCTTTTGTTGAAAACTGGATATTTGATTTTAATAATGTTGTAATCAGATTATCTTTCTTCCTAGAATTTGATTTTTTTTTAAAATTGTCATTTTTGGTTTTTTTTGACTGTTGTAGACCATCTCCATGCAGAAGGTCAGCCTGAGATATAGATGTTAGGCCTCTTCAGATCTTTTCTGAGTCTTCCCCTCAGGATATTCAGTCACTTTCTAATTTTTCCCTGTACATGAAGTAGTTTTTGAATGTACTAGTGTTTAGTGTCTGGCTCCCAAAAGGGGGAGAAAGGAAAATGAAGGGGACATGAAAGAGCACTGGCTTGCTCTCTCCCTCTGTTTTTCCCAATATTTCTTTGTTTGTCTGTGTTGGGTCTTAGTTGCAGCATGTAGGATCCTTTGTTGGGGCTCAAGGGCTTAGCTGCCCCGTGGCATGTGGAATCCTAGTTCCCTGGCCAGGGATAAAACCCACGTCCCCTGAGTTGCAAGGTGGACTGTCAACCACTGGACCACCGAGGAAGTTCCAGGCACTGGTTATTTAAGTCCCCTGGAAGTCACTTCAGCTGGAGGATGAGGGATTTGCACCAGTGGGAGGAGGTGTAACAACTGTAGCTGTCTGCCTCTTTGTCTACTCCTGTATGATCAGAAACAGCAGTCAGTGATCAGAGCACAGGTCCCCAGTATTTGAAGGACAGGGTTGTTTCTGTCCACCTTGGCTTCTAGCCTGTGTGTGAAGAGCGTGTGCCCAGTGCGGTGGGGCTGCATATGACTTGAGCTGGGAGATGGAGAGCTGTTGCTCTACTCCGAAGTAAGATTGACCATCAATGAGTGATAGTCGCTTGGTCGTGTCCGACTCTTTGCGACCCCACGGACTGTAGCCTGCCAGGGTCCTCTGTCCATGGAATTCTCCCAGCGAGAATACTGGAGTGAGTTGCCATTTCCTTCTCCAGGGAAAATTGCCTGTAATCAACCACAGTTAACCTTCAAAGTCTGTCCATGGAACTTGCAAGCTTTCAGTAGATTCCCAAGTTCCAGTATAGTTAAACTAGGCAGATTCTGCCAGTGCAATTATTGTCTAACTGGGGACCCAGATTCCTAGTACTTGCTACTCTGCTGTCTTCCCAGAATCCTCTTCTGTAAGGCGATTTTCTTTTTTAACACTACGGGAATGTCCTGTTTTAGAATAATCTCTTTTCCAATGGTTCTAACATACAGTTATGATTCTAGGCTGTATCAATTATTGTATTACTCTTTGTAAAATGAAATATATTTTCTAATTGCTTCATTTTAGGAAGTAATTATTTTGAGATTTTGCTGCCTAAAAATATCTTTATCCTTATAGTTGGTTGGCCATAGAATTTTAGGTTTGAAATAATTTTCTTTCAGAATTTTGAAACCATTGTTTCACTACCTTCAGGCTTCCATTATTTTTTTCAGGCTGTTAGATATGAAGGGTTTTCTGAGTCTTGCTCCTTTGTATGTGACCTCTTTTTTTTTCCTCTCTGGAGGCTTATGGAATCTTTTCTTTGTCTTCATTTTTTAAAAATTTTAGTGAGGTCGCTTGGTGCCTGTCTGTTTTTGTTTGTTGTAGTAGACCTTTGATGGACCTTCTTAATCTGACCAGTATGCCTTTCAGTTTTAGGAAGTTTATTGACTTATTACATCAGTTTTAGCTTTTCTTGTATTTTGTTCTGTTCTTACTTTTAAGAGGGCCACTTCTTCATATGGGCTTCCCTGGTGGCTCAGACAGTAAAGAATCTGATTGCAATGTAGGAGACCTGGCTTTGATCCCTGGGTAGGGGAGATCCCTAGAAAAGGGAGTGGCAACCGACTCCAGTATTCTTGCCTGGGAAATCCCGTGGACAGAGGAGCCTGGTGGGCTACATACAGTCCATGGGGTCGCAAAGTGCTGGACGCTGCTGAGCGACTAATACTTTCATACTTTCTTCTTCATATTTTGGGCCTTCTGAATAGATTCTCTAGTACTTACCTTTTTTCTCTTATTGTTCATTCTTTTTTCTTTTTATTCTGACTGATGAAAGATATTTCTTTATCTTCTAACTTTTGTACTGAGTTTTCATTGCTGTGGTTGTATTTTTAACTTACAAGAACTCTTTCTTGTTCTTTAAATGTTTCCTTTAAAAATATCCCATGTGTTTCATGTAAGTAATATCTTAGTTCTCTCAGGATAATGGTAGTCCTTTAAAATTAAACATTTTAATTTTGTTTTGAATTTTGAAGTGATTTTTAGATTTACAGGAAAGTTGCAGATAGCATACATAAGATTCCTGAATACCCTCCACCAAGCTTCCTTCAGTGTTAATATCTTATATAATTACAGTACTTTTGTCAAAAGTAAGAAGTTAACATTGGTTTAGTAATATTAAACTATAGACTTAATTTAGATTTCTCCAGCTTATTGTTCCAGGATCTAATCCAAGAAACTGCATTACATTTAGTCGTGATGACTCTTTAGTCTCCCTCAATCTGTGATAGTTTCTTAGTCTTTCTTTTCTTTTTTTTTTTAATGATCGTGACAGTTTTGAAGAGAACTGTTCAAGTATTTTGTCCTTTAATTCAAATTTGTCTGATGTTTTCTCGTGATTATTCTAGGGTTAGAAGTTTATAGGAAAAATACCACAGAAGTTAGGTTGCCTTCCTGCCTCCCCTCCCCTAATTAAAATTTTTTTGTATTGCATAATCTCTTCAAGTTGCATTGTTTTCTACAGGTAGTCATTATTTTAAAAAAGAATTCTTTCATATTTTTCTCAGATATCTAGTAATCCTTAATTGACTGCTAAACTTTAAGAGAGAGGATTGAAAAACTAATCCAAGATTATGAAAATGTGAATGAGGCTCATTGACTGTTTATTTCACTGTGGGGTGATCTGACTGAGCATTTTAATTTGGGATCTCTAATGTTCTTTGTTGTTGTTCTACTTGAGGCTTTTTTTTTTTTCTTTCATTCATCTGGTTAGATTCTGCAAAGAATGATCCTTCAGTTTCCCTCTTAGAGGGTGAAAATTGGGGAGAGAAGGCTGGGAAGTCTTACTCGATGTGTTTACTTAATCTCTCCACTTTCAATATGGTATCCTCCCTTTTACTGCTGCCAGCATCCCTCAGCCTAGAAACCCTCCATTTTACTCTCTAGAGAATAAAGCTTCAGTCTCCTATCAGGACGGTAGTGCAGCAGGCACCCGGGTTTACAGTTGGGGAGAAAATCTGAGGATCTGAAGCTTCTGAAATAGAATTTCATCCAATTCTCTTTATAGTTCCATCTTTCACTTCCACTTCCTTTACATTTTGGAGTAAATTATACTGATTCTGTGTTTACTACAGTGGCTTGTGATTTCGTTTTCTTGGGTCTGTGTAGTCATTTATCACGCTTCCATTTATCTTTCAAGAAAATTATCTTGCTGTTGTCTCCCCTGACTTTTTTGGGGGCGGGGAAGAAAGGGGTAACTTTCTTTGGCTTATGCTTTTAAAATTTTTTCTTTCCTTTAGCTTTAATGGGATTTTTAGGCAGGATCAAAAGTGGATGTACATTCAACTTACCATCCTTATCCAGAAGTTTGGCAAGTCTTCTTTAAAGATTTCTTGAGAGGTGCAGAAATTTACACCAGCTTCCTCCTTGATAAATATTCTAAATCCCTAGACTGAGAAATGAAGACTAGGACAGATAAGTACACCGTATTATTTTCTCTGACTATTATATCCTAAAGAGATACGTTCCTGTTTACCAAAAACAAACAAAACAAAATACCACCACCCCCCCCCCCCCCCCCCCCCGCCAACCAACCAACCAAACAACAACCCCAAAGTCTCCAGCTGGCTCTTGAAGGAAGTGGCCTCAAGTTCTTGCAACCATTCAGATGTGCTGCATGCTAAGTCATTTCAGTTGTGTCCGACTCTGTGTGAACCCCTGGGTTGTAGCCCACGAGGCTCCTCTGTCCATGGGATTCTCCAGGCAAGAATACTGCGTTAGTTGCCACTTCCTACTCCAGGGGATCTGCCCGACTCAGGGATTGAACCTGTGTCTCTTGTGTCTCCTGCATTGGCAGGTGGGTTCTTTACCACTAGCACCACTTGGGAGGGGCATTCAGATGTAGTATTTCTCAGAAATCATGTTCTTCCTAGGTCTTTATTCAGTGGTTTCTTCTGCATGGAGTTCCTTCCTTTGTCCCCCTCCTTGATTTCCTTCCTAGTTAATCCTAGCTAATGCCTTCCCACTCCAGGAAGCCTTCTTTGATCCCTGCCCTCATCATTATCACCTCCAGGTTTGTGTTTCCTCACCTTCTCTTGTGTTCCCACACCTAACAACTGTTATACTGCTGTAATTGTTTATTTAGGTGTCCACAGCCACTTCGCCAAGGACCAAATCTTATTTTTCTTTGAATATACTGTCATTTATCTCACTAGTTGGAACACAAGTGCTTGTCATTTTAAAATTCAGATCTTGCAGGAAAATAAAATGTGGCTTAAAAAAAAACTGTATAGGGACTTCCGTGGTGGTCCAGCGGTTAAGAATCTGCCTTGCAATGCAGAGGACACAAGTTCGATCCCTGGTTGGGGAGCTAAGGTCCCGTATGCTGCAGAGCAGCTAAGCCTGAGTACCACAGCTACTGAGCCTGCACTCAGAAGCGCATGAGCCGCAGCTGCTGAAGCCTGTGCCCCACAACTGAAGCCTCTGTGTGCGGCAGCGAAAATCCTGAGTGCTGCAACTAAGACCTAACTCAGCCAAATAAGTAAATCAGTTAATTAAAAAAGAACTGTGTAACCCTCATGGATATTGAATTAATACCAAAATCCTTCAATGTGCTAAGTCTTGTCTGACTCTCAGTGACCCCATAGACCATAGCCCACCAGGCTCCTCTCTCCTTGGGATTTTCCAGGCAAGGATACTGGAGTGAAGAGTTCAATAGAATGATAAAAATGACCAGGAAAATTCAGTAATTGTTTTTGATTAAAAATTCAGTGAAGTTACTATGGCTTAAAAGGGCAAGGATATGCTGTGTTAGCTTGGATATTTTTACCAGTCACTGAAAACTAATTGCTGCCTCTTTATTAGAATTGCTGGGAAAATACAATGTCATTTGAGTTCAAGAACATGTTTCATAAGTTTGGCAAAGTCTGTTCTTTTTTATTTAGAGAAATGTCTAAATAAGTGCATTAGCTATAGTTAGCTTTACCTCATTTTTCTCAGGGACATAGGGTACAGTTTGGGAGCCTTCTGCAAATATTTTCAGGTCCCCAAATAAAAATTCAAGAATATCGACAGGTGATCTTTGAATGACAGGGGTTTGGACTGCATGGGTCCACTTATGTGTGGAGTGTTTTCAGTAGTAAATACTGTAATTACTATGGGAACCAAGGTTGGTCACATCTGTGGATGCTAAATCTTGGATTTGGAGGAACTGCATATGTTATAGAGGGCGCCCTCCAAGTGATACCCCACTGTTTGACTGTGCAGAGGATTGGCACCCCTAACCCCCGCTGTTGTTCAAGAGTCAACTATATGTATTTTTAAATAAAAGAAAATTTGACCTTGCTAACATTTGATATAATGAAGTATTTATTTGGCCAAGTAGAATGTTCTACAGCTCTATTTGGGGAAAGGCCTTCTTTTAGAGGTGATAAGACAACAGCTGTATAAGCCTTCTCGAGGGCTCAACTCCATTCTTTGACTACTTAGAGAAGAAAGTCTAAGCCTATTTCATGGCAAGGCTTTAGGGTTCCCAAACTTGTGTGCAAGCAAAATTTGGGTGAGCATGAATTTTTGTCAGAAAAAGGTCCTTAGCTTTTATCTGGATTCTGGTAGTGTCTTGACTTAGGAAACTTTAAGAGCCACTGGTTTAGGTACTTCACCCATGGCATTTGCTAGAGAGGATAAAGTGGAGGGGGCAGTTTGAAGATTAATTGTGACTTTAAGATTTAACTTTTTGGGGAATTCCCTGGAGGTCCAGTGGTTAGGACTCAGGGTTTTCACTGAGGACGTGGGTTCAATCCATGGCCAGGGAAATAAGATCTTGCAAGCCAGGAGGTGTGGCCAAAAAAAAAAAAAGGACTTAACTTTTTGGGCACAACCATAATAAGATGTTGTTAACATTATGAAATATATGTAATTGATACAAAAATTTACAAAGCAGTGTTTATCCTTATAGTGTGGTGCACTGTTAACCATTTCTTTTTAAAAAATACTTATTTTTCTTATCTTATAATATATATTGTTCGGCTGCATCGGGTCTTAGTTGGGGCATGCAGGATCTTTTGTTGTGTCTTGTGGATCCAGGGGGCGCAGATTCTGTGGTTGCAGCGCATAGTCTTAGTTGCGGAGCTGCGGTGCTAGGGCTTAGTTGCTCCTTGGCATGTGGGGTCTTAGTTCCCTGACCAGGAATCGAATCCCCTGCATTGCAAGGTGGATTCCTAACCACTGGACCACCAGGGAAGTCCCAACATTTTGTGTTCCACTTGATCTTTAAAATGTTGTTTGTAACTCACTACGTTAATGTCTTAGTATTCTGATTGTTGGTTAACTTGTATTTGAAACACAGTGGTCTAGTGCATCACCGTTTGTAAAAGCCTTTCCTGTTCTCTCAGTCCTCACAGCAGTCCCATGTGACTTCTTTTTATTTTCACAGATGAGGTGACTCGGAGATGTTTAGTGACTTGTTCGGTGCACTGCCAGTATGTGGTAGGGCGAGGGTGTTATCTTGGCCCTTGGTTTTGACTCCTTTGTTTACATTCCATCCAGCCTTACATACTTTTTCCTGCCTGTTTTCACTGCCTTCTTTGCCATAATTGTAGGGAATAATACTAGCTCAGACTACACAGTCGGGTACATCCTAACTTGACACTGTCCCCAGTCCTGTTGCTTGTCATTTGGGGTCCTCTCCTTGAGCTTCGGGATTTTCCTATCTGTATAAAGAGGTTCTTTCCTTCTTTTCTCTTGTGTACTCTAGAGCAATGATTTTCAAGCCTAGATTTATTTACTTACTTGATAATTTTTTAAATTGGTTTTTGGCTGTGCTGGATCTTCACTGCTGTGCAAGGGCTTTCTCTAGTGATGGAGAGTGGGGGTTCCTCTCCAGCTGCCGTGCACAGGCTTCTCATTGCGGTGGCTTCTCTTGTTGCAGGAGCAGAGGATTCAGGGCATGCAGGCTTTCGTAGTTGGGGCTCACAGGCCTAGCTGCCCCAAGGCGTGTGGGTCCTTCCCAGACCAGGGATGGAATCCGTGTCCCCTGCATTGTAAGGTGTACTCTTAACCTCAGGACCACCAGGAAAACCCCAAGCCGATTTATAAGAGGTTCAGTCGATCGTGGAACTTCATATTCAGATTTCTGGTTCTCTAGCGGGGATTCTGGTTCAGAAGATCTGAAATGGAGTTTAGACATTATATATATATATATTTTTTTTTGGTTTGTTTTTTAAATAGTTTTTTAATTGAAGTATAGTTGATGTTCAATATTATAGACAATGTTATATATAGGTGTACAATATAGAGTCAACAATTTTTAAAGGTTATACTTCATTTACAGTTACTATAAAATATTGGTTATAGTCCCTGTGTTACACAGTATATCCTTGTGGCTTATTTTATACAAAATAGTTTGTACCTCTCAATCCCCTACCCCTTTATTGTTCCTCACCACCTTCTCTCTCCCTACCGGTAATCACTAGTCTTTTCGCTGTATGTGTGAATATGCCTTTTTGTTGTTGTTGTTGTTATATTCACTTCCTAGTTTGTTGTATTTTTTAGATTCCACATGTAACTGATATCATACAATGTCTGCCATTCTCTGCCTGACTTATTTCACTTCAGTTCAGTTCAGTTCAGTTCAGTCCCTCAATCGTGTCCAACTCTTTGCAACCCCAGGAATTGCAGCACGCCAGGCCTCCCTGTCCATCACCAACTCCCGGAGTTCACTCAGATTCACGTTCATCGAGTCAGTGATACCATCCAGCCATCTCATCCTCTGTCGTCCCCTTCCCCTCCTGCCCCCAATCCCTCCCAGCATCAGAGTCTTTTCCAATGAGTCAGCTCTTCGCATGAGGTGGCCAAAGTACTGGAGTTTCAGCTTTAGCATCATTCCTTCCAAAGAAATCCCAGGGCTGATCTCCTTCAGAATGGACTGGTTGGATCTCCTTGCAGTCCAAGGGACTCTCAAGAGTCTTCTCCAACACCACACTTAATACGCTCCAAATCCATCTGTGTTGTTGCAAATGGCAAAATTTCATTTTTAATGGCTAATATTCCATTGTATACATATACCCCATTTTGATCCATTTATTTGTTAAAAAGAGAACTCCACAGGTGATTGTTACATGTAGTCAAAGTTGAGAGTTTCTACCCTGAAGACATTATAATTGTTGGGCAAAGAAGGAAACTGAGTATTTGGGAAATAGCTAGAGAGTCTTGGCTCCCTTAGTTTAGGGACTTAATAATTAGAGACCTGTCCTCTCCTTGGCTCCCAGCCTTTGTGGACACATAATCAGAGCCTGAGTGAATTGTGGGGAATCTAGTGGCTCTCTTGTTCCTGCTGCCTCCTTTTTGATGAAATATTGGAAGTCATAGGGTCAGAATATGTCCATCAAGACACACAATTGGAAAAGGCACCTTGTGGAATGGTAAGCTTGGATTACTGTTTAATACTTTTCATGAATAGTAAAGTCTTTGAATGTATAATGCTTTTGATTTACAGATTTAAACAGTCAACTGAACTTTGAACTTCAAGTTAATAAATAGTATATTTGACCAGAAAAATGATACTTTGAGTATTTAGTTTTGTACTAAGATGAACAAAACAGCAATTGATAAAATTTGAGTTTCTTAAAAAAAAAAAAACACTTCAAATCTCTCTCTTTCTCTCTTTAGTTCTTTTTGGAAGTGGATATCTGCTCAGACAATAAGAATTATAAGAGGTCAGTTACAAATAATGCTCTTTCATGTGTACAGTGTGATAAAAGTTTTATGTTCATGTGCTGCAATAAGAATTGTAGACTTTCATGTTAAAAGTTGTCTCCCACAGAAGAATATAAGCAGATTAAGAGGGGGTAGCCTGAAGTGGGTGAGACTGTAGGAATCCACCACCTTTTCTCCTCAGTTCCGGCTGGAGTCGGTGGAAATGGGACGGCGGTGGAGTAGCTTCTAGAGTGTCTGGCAGCTACTCAGTGATTTTCCGTACACTTCTCTTTTCTCTGGTTTGTAGGCTTGTCGCCTCGGAATACCACTCAGGTAGAGTTGCCAGTTGGTGGACAGGCTTTTAAGCTGTTGACTCCTAGCTGCTTTCAGTGTCTGAAACCTATAGGGAAGGCTGTCTTCATGTTCATAGCTTGGAAAGAACAATTTGAAGTTGACCATATGGAGCCTCTCATTTATGTAGTCCTTTCTTTTTCTTCTCCCTTGGAATCAGAGAATTGGTCCTTTCTCAATAGGATGGGGGGTGTGTGTGTGTGTTCAGTTATCTAATTTTGCTTAGACTATAAACTAGAATCTGTTCCTGAGTGCCTTACTTATTTCTCTTGTGAAGAAGGCAACTATCGTTTTCTTTGTTAGTTGAGATGGAATTTGGAAAATTTTTTTTTTGGGGAAATTTTTTTTTAATCTAGTATTTTGAAGCTTGATTAGTCACTGCTCTAAAAATATGAAGGAAGCAGCCTTTTTGTTGCTGTACCTGTTAGTGTTCTTCAGAGTGGTAAATCTGTTACAGTTTTCCCCTCTCTCCTTCTCTCCCTTTCCCCCTTATATCTTTTTTTTTCCTCTTTTTAATGACTTGGGTTTTTTTTTTGAAAACCAAGCATTCTGGAAATGAGCCTCTTTATAAAATTTGGAGATATTAAATTTTTTTTTAAGAAAGAAACCTGATATTCTGAAGGAGAAATGTATAGGGAATTTATTTATTTTATTTTTGGCCATACTGCACAGCATGAGGGATCTTGGTTCCCAGACCAGGGATCGAACCTGGGCTTCTTGAAGTGGAAGCATGGAAGTCCCCTGTATAGTGAATTTAGACATCAAGTTTTTCCTATCACATGATGCTTTTATATTAATATTTGATTCCAGTTTTTTAAATGAAAAATTAAGTAATCCCCAGCTCACTTTTAGGAAATGTCTACAGGTAATTTCTAGCATTCCTACCAAATTTTTATTATTGTTCCATTCTTCTAGCACAGTGGTTTTCAAATTTCAGGACTTGTTAAAAAATGGATTACTGTGCCCTGACACGTAGGTTTCGGTACGGTCAGCTAGTCCGTGGCAGAGCCCTGGCGATGTCGTTGCTGTGGCTGCTGCCGTGGTCCAGCAACCACACGGGGAGAACCACTGCTCTACCGTTTGCAGATCCTGTTTCGTTTTTGTAAAAGAATAAGCTCTGATTCATAACTTACACAAAGCTGATGGTGCCTGTGTGGTTTTAACATACTTAGTGATGATTCTCAAATATTTTAAAATCTTGATGTTTTATTATCTAATGTCGAAGAACACTAACTTTTATATATCAAAGTGGTTTATAGCATATGAAGTTATTAATAATGTTTATTATTGTGACTTTCTTAGAGCATCTCAGTATCAGAACTGGGAATCATTTCTCTCAGAATTGTTGGTCAGGCAGTAAAGCTGTTCAGTACCAATTTGATGTGTAGTTTTGACTTTTTAAAATAGGATTTTTGAAATGACAGTAAATATTATTTCATTTACTTTTGGCTTCTATTATTGTTATCATCTTTGAGCTATGTTTTGATCTTTGGTAATTAGTTTGTTAGCAGTTGGTAACATCTACTCCTGACTAGTAAGGCCCGGTATCTAGAAAACTTATACCTAATTGAGATAACACTTCTGTAATTGTAATTATAGATTTTAAATTTGATAGTAGATTCACTTTCTCCCTATCAGTGTCAGCAGTCAGCACATTAGAGGCCCAAACAGAGATTTTGAGGTGAATTTTTAACAGATGTAATTTTAAGAAAAAATTCATGGGAACAAGTAAAGATTTTTTTAAATTAAGAAATACTCATTTGGAATTTGCTTTAAAGCAAACTATATGTGTGTGTGTGTGTGTGTAGTGTGTAGTATATATACACATTTAGTTTTCTTTATATGTGTGTGTGCATTTATAAATATATTTCACTTATGTATAATAAATATGTATAATTTGTTATATATTATTTCACCTAAGTATAATAAATATATAGAGTTACATAAAATTCATAGTCTCTCACAGTGTTATATTTGGAACCAGGTTATAGTTGTATACTTCACTTTAAACACCAAGTTTCAAAAGCCCATTGCTGTCCCCAAACCCTTACCCTGCATTCTCTCTAATAAGTGTCAGTGTTAGTCACTCAGTCGTATCCAACTCTTTGCGACGTCACGGTCTATAACCCACCAGGCTTCTCTGTCCATGGATTTCTCCAGGTAAGAATACTGGAGTGGGTAGACATTCACTTCTCCAGGGGACTGTCCCAACCCAGGGATCAAACCCGGGACTCCTGCCTTGCAGGCGGACTCTTTCCCCTTGGAGTCGCCGGGGAAGCCCCAATGCTAACAGCTGAAATCGCAGTATCACAGCAAGCAGCCTTCACCTGCCTGCAAAGACTTCTCCATTGGTCATTGTTAGTTCCTGGACATCACCAAATTTATAGACACTGGGAATGGCTTACAGTTTTTAGAGAGAGTGTTCTTTGAGGAAAAGGGAACTGATTTTAATTTTTTTAGGTGTAGTTCCCATGATCTGAATTTTCTTTTAGAAAACAAAATTCTTGGGACTTCCCTGGTGGTCCGTGGTTAGGACTCTGTGTTGTCAATGCAGGAGGCTTGATCCCTGGCCCAGGGAACTAGGATCCCACATGCTGTGTAGTGTGGGCCAAAATTAAAAAAAAAGAATTAAGAAAAAAATGAAAGTAAAGTCCTTGAAAAAGAATAGCCAAGAACACTAGCTCTCAGACTCTGCCTTGCTTCCAGGTGCCAGCTGTGGTGTATTAGGTCTAACTTGTGGCTTTCCTCAGATGTAGGTTATTATTCATAACCTGTTTTTCTCACTTATTCTTTGTCTTCTCCATAGCTCTGAGGGCTCGTTTTGAAGGAACAATGGGTGAACCTTCTTCCTTGGCCAAACCTCTGGAGCTGAACCAGCACTCCCGATTCATAATTGGCTCCGTGTCTGAAGATAACTCGGAGGATGAGATTAGCAACCTGGTGAAGCTCGACCTACTGGAGGAGAAGGAGGGCTCTCTGTCACCAGCCTCTGTCAGCTCAGACACGCTCTCTGACTTGGGGATCTCGAGCCTCCAGGATGGTTTGGCCTTACACATGAGGTAAGTCAGAGAAGCTGAATGTTTTCCTTACTGAACCTGTCCTATTGGTTTCACTGATCTTGTTTTAGGAAGAGCAAGGATATTTTGAGTCAACATTATTTCCCCTTTTTCTACATCACTGGACTTAAAGTTTTGACGAATAACTGGGAGATGATATATTTTGCCTGAGGTGCAGGTTTTTGAAAGCCTCTTTTCCCAAGTGTTTCCTCTCACTGTTCTCTTATTCTTCTTATGAGGGAACTTTTAGCAACAAGACTCAGCAAGTGAGGCTGAGGAATTTCAGTCTCTATTACTTGGACTAACATTGTTGTAACTGTCCAATGACTGATAGGACTTTTGCAGGGATGGGCAAACTGGTAGTAATCTTTCTCTGAACTGCTTTATCATGTCAGGAAGTTATATTCTTTTTTTTTTTTTTTTAATTTATGTTGGCTGTACAGAGTACGGCTCTGGAGCACAAGCGCAGTAGTTGTGGTGCACAGGCTTACTTGTCCTTTGGCATGTGGCATCTTCGTTCCCTGACCAGGGATCGAACCCGTGTCCTCTGCATTGCAAGGTGGATTCTCAACCACTGGGTCACCAGCGAAGTCCCAAGGCCAGTCTTTATTGAGGAACAAGGGGTTGTTGTAGAACTCTCCTTTTCCTCTAGAAATGTAGTTCTCTGGGTGTAATTGAGAATGTCCATAAATAGTATCACTATATTATTCTTATTTATTGATGTTTGCTTGTGCAACCAACATGTGACCTTGTGCTCATTTGCTTTGCATTTCTTGGATTACAGGGTCTGAATTAGTGGTTCTTGGTTTTCACTGTATATAAGAATCTCTTGGGGAATCTTGAGAAATGAGCCCCATCCCCAGAGATTCTGATTCACTTGATACTGGCTTGGCTTAGAGTTGGGGCATTTCTTTAAGGTATTTGAGTGATTATAACATGCATCCAGGGTTGAGATTATTGGTAAGCTTAGACAAACATAAATTAGGGTGAGTGTTGCTACTGTTATTATCTTGGTGCTTCCATTATTAATGGCTTGTTAAAGAATTCAGCTCCTTTTCATACACTGAAGAATCAGAATCTGTAGTAAAATCGTATGCTGGATCTGGCTGAATGTGACTGTCCTGTCTTACGGTTATCCCTGGGGATTTGGGGTCCTTGCTTCTGAAAGAGGAAGTAGTGAGTACCAGTGGTCACCCATGTTTGGCTACATGGAGGTCCAAAGAAAAGAGTTATGAAAGTTAATGATGTTTTACTTCACAGATTCCCAAAACTTCAGTGAACCAGAGAGAGAATTTAGACTAATGCCTTTTGTTTAAATAGATGATAAAATTGAGGACTGAAGAGGGAAAAGAACTTGCCTAAATAGCTAAAAACTGGAATTCAAAGTTAGATGCCCTGATTCCGTATCAGTAACTTGTCTCCTCTACTTCCCTGATCATGCAAGTGTTCTAATTATATAGTTCCCACAAAGCTAGTTTTTAGGAGCTAGTGAATAGAATATTATATCTAATCTCTGGGCTAAAAAAAGAGGAATGAAAGTCAGTATTTAGTGGCAGGGAAAGGAGGTCAGGTCTTTATCTTTATGTAAACATTTTTTTCTTACTTAATTTTCACTTAATGATTGGCCTGAAGGCTAATACTGGTGGATGGCATCTTCCTCCCCGAGGTCATTTGTAGATGTGTAGGGGTTGTGACTCATGGGGTTACTTGCATTTGGAAGACACAACCAAAGATTCTAAACCTTCTGCCGTGTCCTGGATAATCACACACAACACACTGAGGATGGTTCTCATAAAGTCATATTGCTCCTGTTGAGAAACACCGGGAGAAATCTAGATCTTTAAAGACCCACAGCCTCTTGAGAAATTTGTCCAGTTTGAGGCCAAGTGAAGCAGACTGTCCATTTATTGGGTTAGGAAATTGTGTTTGGCAATGGTGAGATAAATACCATTGTAAGATATTCAGCTGATGATATTACAAGGCAGTTTATGGTTGCCAAATCATTCCCAAAGTTGATGATTCTTACTGCAAAGACTGTGTAGTCAACGATATGAGTGCCTGATGATTTTTTGCATGCCTTGCCATTGCAAAACTCATGCCTGTAGCTCGTGGAGGAGCCATGGATTGAAGTGTGATCAGCAGCCTGGGAAGGAGACAGTGCCAGTTCCTGCTTGTCTCTGAGATAGCTAATGTTCCAAATAGAGCACAGGTTCTCCGTTGGCACATTTAAGCCACTTGGGGTAACTTAAGTTGATCCAGATCCACTTTATATATTAGAAAGACTCTGTTCTGCCATCTGCCACCAATTAAGTACGTGATCGCAGGTAGTTTGTGTTACCTCTTTGGACTCATATTCCTAAGCTGTGAAAATGATGACATTGATTCAGATACTCCTTTTCACCGTTTGAACCCAAGGTTAAATAAAGACTGGCTGAGTTTAGGATGAGCTCCCAGAATGAACAGCGTAATCTTTCACAGGTGATATAGATTGAAGAGGCAGGTACATTCTCAGAAGACACTCACTGGCAGTCATCTAAAGCCCAGTGAAATACCTGCCATAGTATAGAATGAGAGTGGGCCCCTCTTTCAGTTTAGGGCTTGATTTTAGGTGCTCAGTGAGAAGGCTGGTGGGTGTGATGAATGGGTAGGCAGGAAAAGGAAACAGACTTTCCCAGAGTTGGAGATGATTTGCATCACATATTCTCTAGTGAAAGATTGGGTAAATCACTCTCTAAGCAGACATTTGAAATTAATACCCTTAGAAAGTAATTATAGCTTGGTGGGTCTATATAGACCTCATGGTAGATAACTGTGCGTTGGCTTTTTCTTTTTAGAGAAGATGTGACCTGTATATCAGCTAGGTTGCTCTATTTCTGAATCTCATTAGTAGTATTGGACATTTGAGGAGAAAGACCATTAAAGACTGAACATAGGTGTCTCAATTTTGATACCTAATGTATGGTTTGGTGGCGTTTAACAGAGGCTTCTGGTTGTATGGATATTGACATTTTCTCTGCTCCTTGTGAAATGCTACTTGAGGTCAGACTGTTCTGCCTACTTACAATGCTATGCAAATCCGGATTACTCCACCTATCACACTGTCAACCAAACAAAGATTGCAGTCAGTTTTGTCAACTAGTATACTGGTTGAAGTCTGGTTGGAAGAAGATAAGCCCCACAGTTGCATCTTTTACCTCTTAAGGTACTTTGATTTCTTTCCTTCTTTTTTTCTAAAAAAAATTTCTTTATTTATTGTTTATTTGTGCCAGATCTTGTTTGTAGCATGCAGGATCTTTCAGTTGCAGTGTTTGGGATCTCTAGTTGTCACATGTGGAATCTAGTTCTCTGACCCGAGGATAGAACTAGGGCCCCCAGCATTGGGAGAGCAGAGTCTTAGCCACTGGGCCACCAGGGAAGTGCCGGTATTGTGATTTCTTTAAACCTTTTTTTATCCTATAATTCATGTGTTTGAAACGCCATCTTAATTGTCTCTTAAACTTCTTAAAATGTTTATTCCAAATGTCAAATGGCCAACATTTTATCTATATGAATCAAACCTAATATGTGCTCTTGCCGGAGTTTAAGACAGTAGTTGGTGCTATGGAAGAAGGGGAGAGTCATTAAATTCACTCAGGAAGGTCTCCTTGAAGGTGAGTTATATTCTTTATCACCTTTATGGTCTAGAAAGAAAAGAACTTTACCAGTATCTTAGAAAATTTAGA
This sequence comes from Ovis canadensis, assembly GCF_042477335.2. Lineage (NCBI taxonomy): Eukaryota > Metazoa > Chordata > Mammalia > Artiodactyla > Bovidae > Ovis > Ovis canadensis. The sequence goes on along the minus strand of NC_091255.1, from coordinate 22,032,895 downwards.
ACTCACATGTGAGATTGCCTATAACATGTTTGACTCTTCAGAAGCATTAAACTAGAGAGTTTTGAAGCTTTTTTTTTTTTTTTTTTTTAACTTATTTATTTTTGGCTGCCTAGGGTCTCAGTTGTGGCACGCAGGTTTAGTTGGCCAGTGGCGTGTGGGATCTTAGTTCCCCTTCCAGGGATCGAATCTGTACCATCACGTGCTTGACTATTACATGTCGAACTCTCGGACATACTTTACGTGGGGTGTCACAGTTAATCTCCATGAGCCAAATAATGTTACTTTTATGACCCACCATTTAGGGTGGGGAATTGAGATACAGGTTAAGTAACGTGCCGGAGGTCACAGAGCACACTGTGTATGGAATTCAGTCAGAGCTCATACCGTTAGCCACTAGACCTAACTCACACCTTGGGTGTCATAGATATGTCGGTGTTCTCTGAGCAGTTTTCCTCTGATTAAATGTCAGCCTTATTTAAAAGAGACAGAAGCTGGAAATATATACACATATATATGTATTTGATATGTATTTATTTGTGGCTCACTGGCTCTTCGTTTCTGTGCCCAGGCTTTCTCTAGTTGCAGCGAGCAGGGGCTCCTCTTTGCTGTGCTGCACCGACTTCTCATTATAGTGACTTCTGTTGCAGCGCACGTGCTCTAGAGTGCTGACTCAGTGGTTATAGCGCACGGGCTTAGTTGCTCCATGACACGTGGGATCTTAGTTCCCAGACCAGGGATTGAACACCTGCCCCCTGCCCTGCAAGGCAGATTCTTAACCCCTGGACAGCCAGGGAAGTCCTAGAAAAAAAATATTTTCGAAGAATGCTTTATCAAAGAAGCAATAAGAAAAATTAAAATACAAGAAAGCAAAAATAAATCCTTGTTTATCCATCACCCAGAGAGAACTCCTGCTCACACCCTGTTGTATAGTCTTCTGAGTCCTTATCTGTGCCCATGGGCACATTGCATTTCTCACTACTGAAATGAGATCATCCAGTACACACTGTTTGACAGTCTCTGTTTTTGTCAAAAGTTTCCACTTTGGTATTTCAATATATTTTCATCTCATCTCATATGTACGTCATATTAAAGTTTCTTCAGTTGACTCCAAAATCCTGGTTCATCCAAACTGGTACCCAGTCTAGGACCATGCATGTGTGTGTGCACGCACTAAGTCCCTTCAGTTGTGTCTGACTTTTTTGTGACCCTATGGATTGTAGCCCGCCAGGCTCCTCTGTCCATAGATTCTTCAGGCAAGAATATTAGAGTGGGTTGCCTGCCCTCCTCCAGGAGGGGATCTTCTTGACCCAGGGATTGAACCAGTGTCTCTACATCGATAGGCGGGTTCTTTACCACTAGCGCCCCCTGGGAAGCCCCTACAACCATACATTGTATATTGTATTCCTTAAATTTCTTAATCTATCTTGTTACCCTCCCTGCTTTTTGCAGACAGTGATTAGTGACTTGTTGAAAAAGAAGATAGCAAATTATCAGAATACATTATACATTAGGATCTCTTAGGTGCTTCAGTAGGCTTTCTTTTCCCACATGCCCCTTAATTGGTGGTCTTCTGCAAGGCTTTCTGGCTTCAGCCCTCTTCTTTTTTTTTTTTTTTTTGGTAACTTTTTATTTTATATTGAAGTATAGCCATTTAACAATGTGATAGTTTCGGGTGAACAACAAAGGGACTCAGACATAAAATACATGAACCCTCCCTCCCCCAAACTCCCCTTCCTTCCAGGCTTCCACGTAACACTGAGCAGAGTCCCCTGTGCGCTACCAACAGTAGGTCCTTGTTGGTTATCCATTTTAAACATTGCAGTGTGTACATGTTTGTCCCAAACTCCCTAAATAGCCCTGTCCCCCGTTTTCCCCCCATGCCTGCTGTAAACTCTGGTTCTTCTTATACTACATCCTCTCCCTAGGTCTGTCTTAATTAATGGCATAGCCATTTCTCTGGTCTTCCAAGCTATCCCTCATTCCTAATTACATATTCTTTTTCACACTATCCGCTAATAATTTTTTAAAAATTTATTTATTGTTTAATTGGAGGATAATTGCTTTACAGAATTTTGTTGTTTTCTGTCAAACAGCCCCTAATAATTCTTGAATCCGTCCCCTTCTTTCCATTGTTACTGCCATCACTCTTGTTCTTATTTCTTATGACAGTAGTGTTTTAGCTTTTTCTTCGGTCTCTTTCCCCCTTCAGTGGAAGTGCCACACGGTCATTGCAATCTTTCTGATGTAAACTGATCATCTCACAGCACTATTCATTGGGTCCCTGTTACATATGACTTTCTAGCCACATATTGGGCCGGGGTCCTAATGTTATTTGTAATATGACAGCTATAATCATTATTATGGCAGGCTTAATGAGATCTGTTATGTCTCAGAGATGTTTGAACTAGGTTTTGAAGGATGAAGATAAAACAGACAAGCTAACAGGTAGGTTTGTGTGTAGGAGGAAGGGTAGAGATGGTGGGGTTGACAACGTGTGTAAAGGTACCAGATTGTGAAAACATCTAGCATGTTCAAGCAGTTATAAGACATTGAGTAGTACTGGAATATAAGGGGGACAGGGTGGTTAGTGCAATGGAAGAAGAGGTTGGTAAGACAGAGGTCAGATCAATAAGGATCGTGTATGTCACACTAAGACATGTGCAAAATGGAACACAGTATTGAGGTTTGACTGTGAAATAGAATCATCTGCAGAGCTTTAAAGAAATAGGGATTCCTGAGCCCTGTCCCAGACTAATTAAGTTACAGTCTCTGGTCTTCTGCTACTCTCCAGGTGAGTCTGATCTGACACCTGAGCTGAGAACTACTTTCTCAGAGTTTAGAGCAATGCCGGGAGTATAGTATATGCTTAATAAAGTTTGTTGCATTGAAATTAAAGTTGTGCAAGTAGATTGGATCATTATGAGGAAGAGGAGATAGGTAGAAGGGAAATGTGTCTTAAGGAACTGTCTACCTTTTGATGAGAGGAGGAGGAAAAAGGGGACAAGGAAATGATTAGTGAGGTAGAAGGAGAACCATGGGGAAGATAATTTAAAGGTAGAAGACGTAGCGTGAAGTGGTGAATGGTGATGGAAGCTGGAGAGAAAGCACCAGAGAGTGAGTTGGAGAGCTTGAGATGAACAGCTTTAGCAGATGGCAAGAGATTAAGCAGTGAACAAATGGTGAAAGAGCAGGAATTTCAACAGTTCAACTCTTACGAAGTTGATGGCAAGGAAGAGAAGACAGCAGTTACTCGAGGGCATCATCAAATCTGCTCGCTTGCCTGCCCTCCCTCTGGAGTCCTCCCACTTCCCTTCCCACTATCTCCCCTCTCCCTCTCTTTCTTTCTCCTGCCCCAACCCTCTCTCAGGTTTTCTTGTTGGAATGCTCTTCCCCTGACTGGTGAAATTCCTTTCATACTTTGGAGACTTTAAGTTTCAAGGTTCTTCTCAAGCGCTGCCTGGGCTGTGAAATTCTTCTTGTTCTTTCTCCTATTTTGATATTCTCTTCTGGTAATTTGGCCTTCCAGTTTCTATACATATCATCAGTTGAGTTTTTCGATTGCATTATTTTTCTATATTCTTGATGATTTTTTGCCTAATTGTTCTCTGTTGCTGAAAGTAGAATATTAATTAATCTCACTGCCAGAATCCTATAAATCAGTAAGAAAAAGATGTTTCAATGTCTTTTGAAGACATTTCAATCCAATAGAAATATAGGGAAAAGACATGAACTTCAGAAAAGAAGATAACCAGCCGGCAAATAAGCTTATGAAAAGGTGTTTAATATCATCGGTCATCTGGGGTTTGCAAATTAGAAATCACAGTGAATTAATTGCCATCCCAAAAGGCCAAAATTAAAAAACTGACAATGTCAAGTGTTAGCAAGGGTGTGAGATACATGTATGTATGTGAAAGTCTCACACATAGCTGATGGAAATAAAAGTTGGCACAACCACTTTGGGGTAGTATCTTTTACAATAAACATACATACTCTATCAATAAGCAAAGCCATTCCTGGCTGTTTGTCCAAAAGAAATGAGTGCATTTGTCCACCAGAAACCAAGTACAAGTCTAATCAAAATTTGTAAGTAACACGGATGTCCATCAGTTGAATAAGTAGATAAATCATGCAGTAGTCGCTCAGTGTCCTGTTAGACACAGTGAAACCCAAGTACTGCTATGCCACATCATGGGTGGATTTCATGAGTATAATGTTGATCAGATACATGCAGTAGGACAGCATACATATGAAGTTCAGAAGTAGGCAAAACTGATTGATGGTGATAGCATTCAGAATAGTGTTTACACTGGGGAAGATGTTGACTGGGAAGAAAGCACACTGGATCCTTCTGAGACTCTGGAAATGATCTGTACCCCAGTGGAGTGGTTGATTATGTGTGTATATGTATGTAAACTTAACTAAATGTATTATTAAGACTTTAGCACTTTATTCTGTGACGTTACATTTCAAGAGTAAATAAAACAAGCAGGACTTCCAGCTGTAACTAAGTGAGGAGATGAACAAATCCTTAACACCAAAAAGCAGCTATAAAGCTCGACAAAACCATTTCAGCCTTCAGATCAACTGTAAAGCATACAACAGTCTGAGAAAAGTTTATGTTTGAAAAGCTGCTGAAATTCCATAAGAACAGTAGGCGTCTGTGGTGTTTTTGCCAGGAGTATTCCTATTCCCTGCCCTCAGCTTGGTTGGCATGGAGGTTTTACTGCTGTGGGTGTGCCCTGAGGATGGGTGTTGGTGTTGCTGCAGTTGAAGGGAGCATATTCCTTTTGAGTAGTAGGTGGTACCCTGCTCTCAGTGACGATTCCTGCAGCAGAAGAGAGAGGGGGGCCACCGGCTCTCCTAGCTTGAGGTGTGTTTGTGGTTGGGATAAGCATATTGCTGGTTGAGGCTGCATGCCTGCACAGAGTAGGCGTGATAAGGCTCAGCAGAAAGCGGAAGCCAGGCCGTAACTTGAAAATGTCCTGAACTTTGAATGTGCTACTCTACTGCATACACGGGCACATGGACAGGATGCAAAAGCCTTACTTACTGGCTTCAGGTGTTTGCGTGTAACCACTGCCTAAACACTGACTGATTAAGTTTTACAAGTAGAGAAGTAATCCCTAGAAAGGAGGTTCAAACATAAAAACATGCACAAAATGAACTGAGACAGTAACGACTACACTTTTGAGAGAGGTAGATCTCACAGATTTAGCCCAGGCAAATTATTAAACCAAGAAAGAAAAACCAGTGAGCAAACATTAGTAACAGCAGCAGTCTTCATGGGTGAAAGAAATCAGAATCCAGACTTGCTACAATAAAGTATTTAGTATGTTAAAAGTCATAGAGACATGAAATGGGCAAGTGCAGGCCATATTTAGAAAAAAAAATCAACACAAACTGTCTCTGAGCATTTAGATGCTGGATTAGCAGACAAGTCTTCAAAGCAACTATCATAAATGTATTCAAAGAACGAAAGGAAAACATGTTTAAAGAATTTGTTAAAAGTATGACAACAATAAATCAATAAATAATATTTTCTATAAGGAGAGAGAAATAAGAAGCAAATGTCACCAGAGGATGTACAGATGGCAAATAAAGATTTGAAAAGATGTTTTAAATCACTAGCTGTTAGGGAAGTGCAAATTAAGACAGTAAGATACTAGTATACAACTGTCAGAGTGCCTAAAATAAAGATAAGTGACAACCCCAAATGTTTGCAAGAATATGGAATAATTGGATCTTCTGTGGGTAGTTGGTGGGAATGTAAATGAATGTAAATTGTTTTCCAGCCAGTCTGGAAAATAATTTGGAAATTTCTTCTAAAACTAAATATTTGCCATATGATCCAATAATTTCACTCCTAATTACCTATGAGAAATGAAAGCATATGTTCCCTTAAAAACTGGTATGTGAATGTTCACAGCAACATTATTCATAATAGCTACCGAGTGGAAACAACCCAATACCCATCAATTGATAAATGGATAAACAAAATGTGGTATGTCCACACAGTGGAAAGTTTTCTATAAAGCGAAATGAAGTATGGATACATGTTATAACATGAAAGCATTGTGCTAAGTGAGAGAAGCCACACATGATATCATCCCATTTATATATCTGGAATAGGCAAATCTATAAAGATGGAAAGTAGATTAGTCGTTGCTTAGAACTGGGGAGTGGTTTGAGGGAAATTCAGACTGACTGCTGCTGAGTACAGGGTTTCTTTGGTGGGTGATGAAAATGTTCTAAAATGGACTGTGCTGATGGTTTGCAACTCTGTGACTATAATAAAAGCCATTGAATTACACACCTTAAATGGCTGAAATATATGGTATGTGAATTATATCTCAATAAAGTTAAGGATTTTTAAATGGGTATAAGATCCATATTCAAAACTTAGTTGCATATCTATGTACTAGCTAGCAATGAGCAAGCAAAAAAAAACTGAAATAATTTTATTCAGAATGGCATCAAAAAGAATAAAATACTTAGGAATCAAATTTAACAAAAAAGCATAAGACTTGTACATTAAAATTATGTTACATTGCTGAGAGAAATTAAAGTCTGCTGCTACTGCTGTTTAGTCACTAAATCATATCCGATTCTTTCTCAACCCCATGGATGTAGCCCACCAGGCTCCTCTGTCCATGGGGTTTCCCAGGCGAGAATACTGGAGTGAGTTGCCATTTCCTTCTCTCTCCAGGGGATCTTCCCGACTCAGGGACTGAACCTATGTCTCCTGCTTGGCAGGTGAATTCTTTACCCCTGAGCCACCTGGGAAGCCCAGTTGAAGTCCGAATATACACATACCTTTTTAAGATTGCGCTCATTTTATTGTGCTACATAGATAATTGCATTTTACAATGTGAAGGTTTGTGGCAACCCTGCATTATCAGATGATGGTTAGCAATTTTTAGCAATACATTTTTTAAAAATTAAGGTATGTACATTTTTTTCTGTGGACATGATACCATTATTGCACACTTAATGACTACAGTATAGAGTAAACATAATTTTTCTATGCACTGGGAAACCAAAAAATTATTGTGACTCTCTTTATTGCAGTATTCACTTTATTGTGGTTGTCTGGAACCAAATTCTCAGTATCTCTGAGGTCTGCCTGTAAATGAAGAGGCAATTCATGTTTGGGGATTGGAAAACTCAGTGTTGTCAAAGTGATGATTTTCCCCTAAACTGATCTATAAACTCACAGTTCGGGCAAAATTCCAGCAGGCTCTTTTTTTCTTTTTAGACTTTGACAAATTTGTCTTAGAATTTACATGGAAACCCAAAGGACCTGGAATAGACAAAACAGTTATGGAAAAGGAGAGCAAAAATTGGAAGACTTATACTACCTGATTTCAAAAACCTACTGCAAAGCCGTAGTTATCAAGCTTTTGTGGCATTGCTACAGGGGGAGGCATATAGATGAGTGAAACACTTCGTGTCCACAGCTGAACCTTTTATTTTATTTATTTATTTGGCTGCATTGGGCCTTAGTTGTCACACACAGGATCTTTGTTGCGTCATGTGGGATCTTTCATTATGGCTTACGGATTCTCTCGTCACAGCGTGTGGGCTCCAGAGCACATGGGTTTCAGTGGTTGTGATACTTGGACTCTCTAGTTGTGGCACAGGGGCTCTGGAGTGCGGGCTCAGTAGTGGCAGTGTGTGAGCTTAGTTGCTTTGTGGCATGTGGATCTTAGTTCCCTAACCAGGGATCAACCCTGAGTCCTCTGCCTTGCAAGGTGGATGCTTAACCACTAGAGCACCAGGGAAGTTCCACAGCTAAACCTTTTAATATATATGGCCAGTTGATCCTCTTCTTTTTTTTTTTCAATATTCATTTATCTGGCTTTGCCATCTTAGTTGTGGTATGTGTGGTCTTCCATCTTCATTGCTGGGCTCTTTGGTTGCAGCATGCAAACTCTTAGCTGTGGCGTGTGAGATCTAGTACCGTGTGTGTGTGTGTGTGTGTGTGTGTGTGTGTGTCTGTGTGTGAGATCCAGTACCGTGTGTGTGTGTGTCTGTGTGTATGATCTAGTACCGTGTGTGTGTGTGTGTGATCCAGTACCGTGTCTGTGTGTATGATCTAGTACCGTGTGTGTGTGTGTGTGTGAGATCTAGTACCGTGTGTGTGTGTGTGTGTGTGTGTCTGTGTGTGAGATCCAGTACTGTGTGTGTGTGTGTGTATGTGTGTGTGTCTTAGCTGTGGCGTGTGAGATCTAGTACCGTGTGTGTGTGTGTGTGTGTCTGTGTGTATGATCTAGTACCGTGTGTGTGTGTGAGATCTAGTACCGTGTGTGTGTGTGTGTGTGTGTGTCTTAGCTGTGGCGTGTGAGATCTAGTACCGTGTGTGTGTGTCTGTGTGTGTCTGTGTGTGAGATCCAGTACCGTGTGTGTGTGTGTGTGTCTTAGCTGTGGCGTGTGAGATCTAGTACCGTGTGTGTGTGTGTGTGTGTGTCTGTGTGTATGATCTAGTACCGTGTGTGTGTGTGTGTGTGTGTGTGTGCACTCAATCGTGTCAGATTCTTTGTGACCACCTGGACTGTAGCCCATCGGGCTTCTCTGTCAATGGAATTTCCCAGGCGAGAATACCGGAGTGGGTTGCCATTTCCTAGTTCCCTGACCAGGGATCAAACCCAGCTACCCCCAACCCCCACCCCCCATCCCCCCAGCTTGGGAGCGTAGAATCTCAGCCCCTGGAACAGGAGGGAAGTCCCTAACAGCAGACTGATTTTCCAAAGAGGTACATCCCTGATCCAAGATTTCTTTGCTTGGGAAAGCCCCAGTGTAAAAACACTGTCTCCCAGCGCGTGCTGCAGTATAACTCAGACTGCCTTGCAACGGAGCCAGCTAAATGCATCACTGTCTGCCGGATAAACTGCTACGTCATCCTTGGTGCTTGGCATGTTTCAATGCTGGGGTCAGTGTGGGCTTCTAGTTGGATTTGGTGCCAGGTATGTGTCTACTTCGGACACTCTCTTTTCATGTTAGATTAAAAATGAGGGTGCCTTGAATTTGGAGGAACGAAATGTGGCCTTTTATTTCTTGTGTTCTCACATTACAGGAAGATGGTGGGCAGCATCGGTAAAAGATGAGAAACACTAGCTTTGTTTTGGAGCTGGGTGTGCCGTGTTAGCGTTTGGTTGTTTTAGAAAGATCCCTTTGGTGAAGGGAGGCACAAGCTTGATTCCTGAGAGTGCCTCTTCAGTATGTTTTTTTATATAATCAAGAGCAGAATAGCCTGCTTTTTTCCTATATGCCATGCTTTGCTTTTTGAATGTTGAACTTAACATAACAAAGGCAGAGAGTGATTCTCTTCTGGAAAGTGCCTGTATCTGGAGACCCTTAGATGTGTGTAAAAATTAAGCTGCTTCTATGCCTGTGGTCACTGTAATTGTTCTGAACCAAAGGCTTCAGTGCTCCGTTTTTCAAGACTTGTTATCCTGAAGAGAGATCAAGATAGGCGGATTCCTCTGCATCTGCTTCTTTAAAGGAAAAAGTAAACTTTACTGACTTTATCAGACGTTAGCACAGTGCAAAAGGAGTGATGCAGAGTCCAGAAACCAATCCAGGACTTCCTTTTTTTTTTTTTTGCGTAATGACTAATGGTCATATTGAGCGAGTGGCCTGATTGAGTCTTTTCACCTTGGGTCACCTGAATGTCCTAACATCGAGGTTTGTCTTAATAATTTATCTTCTATTTGATTTTTATCTGTGTTCCAGGTCATTTGTGTACTTCTGTTTTGAAGGGTTTTCGTGGAATGTTAATAGATTCTCAGCATAGTTGCATCAGATAAGAGTTAACCATTTGTATTCAACATTTCAGTGAGAAGGAATTTTTCTGTGGTGCCTGAATCAGGTTAGATGCGACTCTGGTGAATTAATACCATTCCTGAGGACTTGGCTCAGGAAATCATGATCTTTTCTGCCATGACAAGGGAGCAGTATTTTCAGCATCTACTTAATTAAAAGCTAAAACAGGATACCATTTCCCTTTCAGTCACCATTTCTTTATTTAAGTTGATTTGTCCTTCTGTGGCAAATGAGCATAACAATAGATGTGTCCCAGTGGCTTTTTAGGCAGGAGTTTTCTTCCCTGCTTAAACGCTGGGTTAGACTTCTGTGTCTAAAATGCTTGTCTGGGCCCCTTTACATTTCTGTGATTTTTATCCACATCCTCTCTGTTACCCTGTTTGTGCCAGCTCCAGTCTCATTCTCAAATTTTAGTGAATAAAATCATAGATTTTTGTTGTTTTTTAAAAAGGTGTGTGTGTGTGTACACCACTACTCTGGCCTAAAAATTAGACTTGTGACTTCCACTTTATTCCAAGTTCCTCAGTGGTGGCGTGTCTCGTCCTTCCGACCGACTTGCTTTCCCTCTTGACCTGCTCTCCCCCAATCTTGGAGTCTGAAATTCAGTCTTGTTGTGATTGGGTCTCAGAAATCACCTGTTCTTTCCTCCTCCCTCTGGACTTCCTGACCCCATTATTTTCTGGGCATAGCTGTCCTCGTAAGCTTGGCCTTGTCTTTTTGCCCTGAGCCTTCCCTGTCACGTGTCCCGGGCAGCCTGGAGAGGCTGCGGAGCCTCTCTCTAGTGACCGTCAGAAGAAAGTGACCGTTGTTAAAGCACTTTTGCTGCAGCTAAGGCAGAAGCTGCTGAGATCTACTTTAGAGTTATACCCGCTTTTATATTTCTCCCCCTCTCCTCTCTGTCCCCTTGGGAAATCAGCTGATGCTGTGTGGGAGCCCATTGTAATGGGGGGGAGGTGCAAACAGGAGGGGAAGTATGGAGATTGGGGACAGAGTAGACAAAAAGCCTGTGGTTTGAGGCCATGAGGAATACTCTACTCTGACTGAAGCAGGGCCAAGAAGTAGGCAGAAGGCACAGGATCTTTTGTCCTCCTGGGTTTTAAGCACCTGCAGCAGGAGGACGAACTCCAGCTTGTGTTTACAAGGCCGACAGCTGAAGAGAAAAACCTCTATTCCTTTGCCATCTTGATATGGAGGGTTCTGCGGAGGAGAGTAAGGAGATGAGATATTACATGCTTCAAAGGTAAGTGTTAGAGGGCCCTATCTAGGCAATATATGCCTTTTAAAAGCAGTAAAGGTGTTGACAGCTAAGCCCTGGAATTTATGGGCAGTCTGATTTGATGATTTTTTTTGTGAGTCTGTAGGAAACTTTTTTTTTTTTCTTAAGGAAATGAATTAAAAATCTCATGTTTGTTTCATGTTTGCTCCTGAATTTCTGAACCTTTATTTTATACTCAGAATTTGAACCAAAGGTATCTGAGACCACGTGTGACATTGTAGTTACATTGAAAGCAAGCACCCTTGTGTAGACCTTGCTGCGAGCTGCTCTCTGGTTAAGGGACCTCACTCAGTCTGTGCCAAGTGTGTTCACTAGGCATGGCTGGACTTTCAAGAGTGAAGTCTTTTCATCTATATTGAAGGAAAATAGCAGCTCTGGATAGGAGGTAGCATCCTGTCAAAGGTAGTTTTGCAGAAAACTTTTTTAGACTGTGTCTCTAGGGCTAGGAAAGATGCCCTCTGCTGCTGTCCTGGCATCGTGTGAGAGTGGGCAGCCAGCCTGGAGTTGTTGCAGGTGCCAAGGTGTCCTGCCTTGAATCTTTCTTCCTGCTCTTAGAACTCAACCTGAGGAGGAAGTGAATCAGGCCTACTTGGCCTTCTTAAGACTTCTCTCTCTCTTTTTAATCTATTTATATGACCACGTTGGGTCTTGGGAGCAGCACGCGGGGTCTCTGTTTTGGAGCATGGACTCCAGCTGTGGCGCGCAGGTCCAGTGGTCGCAGCCACGTTAGCAGCCACGACGTGCAGACTCTCTAGTTGTGGCGCCAGGGCTCTGGAGGGCCTGGGCTCAGTAGTTGCGGTGCGCAGGCTTAGATGCTCCACAGCATGTGGTTCCTTAGTTCCTCAACCGGGGACCGGACCTGCGTCCAGGGCACTGGAAGGCGCATTCTTAACCACGGGACCACCACGGAAGTCCCTTCTTTGAGACTTCTTGCAGGTCTGTGCGTCTCCGGCAGAGGGTCGGCATGGAAGGCCTGAATGACTTGCTTGGTGGCAATCACTAAACGTCTCTCTAGTATCTCCTGTGTGTGTTTGTGTACTTATTTCTTTTTGCATCCTGGAGTTTTTATTTTGAAAAATGAAAATTGAATAGACCCTGGCAAATATAGAAACAAATGAAAAACACCAATTTGGCAAAGGTTGTCTTTAAAATAATCATCCTTTGCTCCTTTTTACTTGGCTTCTTCCACCTGTTGCAGGATGAAGCAAGCGTATCTTCCGCTGAGAGTCAAATAAGTAAAAAGCAACTGGTATATTTTACATATACATATTATACATTGTTTTATATATATGACTTTCTATCATGTTTTATATATTTTAATAAATATAAAATGACTTTTATTTGTCTAAATATAAATATATAATATTGTTATATATATAAAACAAACATACAAGTAATACACACATATATTTATTTAATATTTTATTTTATTATTAATTTACTTATTTTAATTGGAGGCTAATTACTTTACAATATTGTAGTGACTTTTGCCATACATCGACATGAATCCGCCGTGGGTGTACATGTGTTCCCCATCCTGAACCCCCCTCCCATCACCCTCCCCATCCCATCCCTCAGGGTCGTCCCAGTGCACCAGCCCTGAGCACCCTGTCTCATGCATCAAACTTGGACTGGCAATCTGTTTCACATATGATAATATACATGTTTCAGTGCTATTCTCTCAAATCATCGTACCCTCGCCTTCTCCCACAGAGTCCAAAAGACTGTTCTTTACATCTGTGTCTCTTTTGCTGTCTCACATACAGGGTCATCGTTACACATCTTTCTAAATTACATATATATCCGTTAGTGTACTGTATTGCTGCTTTTCTTTCTGACTTATAATAGGCTGTATAATAGGCTCCAGTTTCATCCACCTCATTAGAACTGATTCAAATCCATTCTTTTTAATGGCTGAGTGATATTCCATTGTGTCTATGTACCACAGCTTTCTTATCCATTTGTCTGCTGATGGACATCTAGGTTGCTTCCATGTCCTGGGTATTGTAAACAGTGCTACGATGAACACTGGGGTACATGCATCTCTTTCAATTCTGGTTTCCTTGGTCACACATATATTCATATATATATTTATTACACACGTCCATACACACACAGAGTTTTATTCTGTTTTTCTGTGGTTAAGTACAGTGGGCCATCTGTCCATTTTTTTCAAGGGGATGTTCTTCCTAGAGCAGTCTGTCCTCCAGTTTTAACAGTCATCTGAGAGAATTCCCTTCTTTTTCTACTGTGCTATTTCTTGCATTCCTTGTCTCCCTTTTTCTCGGTTTACTTCATCTTTTTGGAAGACAACATTCTGTAAAAGCTTCCTGAGAAAAGGTAGGTGCGAAATAAAGATTTTGAGGTCTTCTGTATCTTTCCACTTTATCATCTTGTTTTTAGCATGGTGCTTAAGTTCTGATTATGGCTATATGAAGGATCCCATCATTAAAAGTAATATATATTTCTGGTTTTTTTTTCCCCTTTTTTTGATTATAAGTGACCCTCAGAACATTCCTTTGCTCTCTAAGCTATTGATTAGACAATATGATCAGTCCCTTCACCACCTTAATTTTATCGATAAACACTTTGCTTCCCTTATTGTCTTATTCTTGGACAGTTCTTTATTTATCCTAGGTTTATACCTTCTCCGTCTCTTTCTCCCTAAGAAACTGAAAGCTAATCTCCAGGGACTGTGTGTGTGTGTCTGTGTGTATGAATGGTGTGCAGCTCCTTTCTCCTTGTTTATTTTTGACTGAGCTGGGGCTTTGTTGCTGCATGCAGATTTCCTCTAGTTGCGGCAAGCAGGGGCTGTTCTGGCTTCTCATTGCAGTGGCTTCTCTTGTTGCAGAGCATAGACTCTACAGTGTACGGGCTCGGTAGTTGCCACTTGTAGGCTTAGTTGCCTCGCGGCATGTGGGATCTTCGTTCCTTGACCAGGGGTCTAACCTGTATCCCCTACATTGGCAGGTGGATTCTTAACCCACTGGACCACCAGGGAAGTCCCAATACCATGCATATTTTATCAAAGAAAAAGTGAAGCTTAGCAAGGTTATTTGGTGAAGATCTGGAATTTAAACGGAGGCTTATGCTGTTTCCCTTGCTATATAATTTAAGAAAGTGAAAGTGAAAGTGAAGTCGCCCTGTTGTGTCTGACTCTTTGCAACCCCGGGGACTGTAGCCTACCAGGCTCCTCCGTCCATGGGATTCTCCAGGCAAGAATACTGGAGTGGGTTGCCATTTCCTTCTCCAATATAATTTAAAGCACCATTAATTGTTAGAGGCACCATTATTGTATGTACCACGAGAAAAAAGAAATTCTGCCACTTAAATAAAGCACACCGTCAGTTGTAAGATACATAGCAATTTCAGAGATTTTAAAAAGCTAAAAAAAAAAGTGTGGTATCTTAAGATCAATGAAATTTGTTTTTTAATGCTGCCTCATAAATAAATTATTTTTGGAGTTGTTGATTTTGAAACATCTATGGAATACCCAACTAAAACGTTTAGTAGGCAGTTAAAAATGTGGAGTTATAGCTAGTAAGAAAGACGGAGGCTAGAGATAACAGAGGTGAAGGTCCTCTGTGTGTCAGAATCATAGTTCAGAAGCAGGCTGATTAACTTTTTATTTTTTAGTTTTAACAGTCTCTCTGAGTCTATTAATATTATTAATCCTAGGGACAGAGGAGCCTGGTGGGCTGCCGTCTATGGGGTCGCACAGAGTCAGACACGACTGAAGCGACTTAGCAGCAGCAGCAGCATACCGTCTCATTTTAGTCTATTCTTTGCCTCTCTCTGTGATGGCGTCTGTTGGTAAACCTTAATACTGCCTTTTATTCTTCAGGAGCACTTCTTTACTCCCCCCCTGGAATTTTCGCAAGCAGCGATCATTTTCTTTTTCTCTCTTCTATTTAAAAACTGCGTGGTCTGCCAGCATGCAGTTGCAGTAGGAAGTACACTTTCAAGTCTGGGCGGTGAAAAGCAGGTCTCCAGGGGAGACAGATGATGTGAAGAAATCTCATCTCTAGACTTTGGTGATTTCTCTGTTTTTACAGATCCAGCATGTCTGGTTTGCACCTAGTCAAGCAAGGTCGAGACCGAAAGAAAATAGACTCACAGCGAGATTTCACTGTAGCCTCGCCAGCAGAATTTGTTACTCGTTTTGGTGGGAATAAAGTGATTGAGAAGGTAAGTTACAACCTGCTCAATTATTTTTTCAAAAGCCCATGAGATTTAATGCCTCGATTTGTAGTCTAGATTTGCTTGAAACTGGCATGTGGCTTGAATGTCTGAGACTGTGCAGACTATCCTTTCTGCCTCCCTAGCTTTATTAAATAATTAAGTTAAATGATTAAATAATTTCACTATTTTCTGAAATATGTATTTGCCACTGATAATTTAATCGTAACTCAGTAAGAAGTTGAAGCAGTGTCCATAAGTTGCTTTTAGAAAGATTTCGAGGTTTTCCTAGGGGTGGGCCACACTGATATGAGAGGGTATGAGAAATTGATTAGCTTGTGGGGTGGTGATGGGGAGGTCAGTGTCATTGAATTGGGATTTAGAGCTAAAGGAGTGGAGAGAGTTTCAGAACAGAAGGCTTAAACAACTTTGATACACTGTAACTTATGGATCCCACCAGAAATTTGAGATATTTAGAGGGTATATACCACATGAAATACTTAAAGTGATTATAAGTATTTTGAAATGTGAGCAAATCTGAGTCACTTTTATCCACATCGTGTAAGAGCTGAGAGATTGACTTGGTTGCAATAGCTTACAGTGATTAAAAGTTTAAAGGCTGGGGACCTGTATTCCCACTCCTAAAAGTATTGCTTTAGCGGCATACTTCCATTAGTCTTCCAATGAGGATAGATTACGTGTCTCCTCACCTCTGTTATCCTGAGATTACGTGTCTCCTCACCTCTGTTATCCTGAGGGTCATGATTGCATGTGAGGAGGTGAAAGGTTTGTTTAACAGAGAAGTCTCAGGATCACTGATCCTTTACTCTTTTTCTTGTGACCATTCTTTCCGGGGCAGTTTCTCTACAGTTCTAAGGGATTTGGAGTCTGAATTCTGGAGAGAGGTGATAGTCGGTGTAGGGGTTCTTATACATGTTCAGGGCACTGTGCCTTGTTTCATTACAGCAGAGAATAGTGCGTGACACTACACTGTTAAAAAAACTTCCCCTAGCCTTATTTGATATCCATCTTCCCCCTAAAGTTTGTTTCTTCTCTTCCCTACTAGTATGAATGGTAGAATAATTCACAGACTCACAAGATTTTTTTTTTTTAAGTAGCCTTCTTTATTTTTTTACACTTTTTATTTTGTGTTGGGATGTAGCCAATTAACCATGTTGTGATAGTTTTAGGTGAACAGGGAAGGGACTCTGCCATGCTTAGACATGTATCCATTCTCCCTCAAGCTCCCCTTCCCTCCAGGCTGCCACATAACATTGAGCAGAGGTCCCTGTGCTGTGCAGTAGGTCCTTGTTGATTATCCATTTAAAATATGGCAGTGTGTCCATGTCCATCCCAAATTCCCTAACTATCCCTCCCCTCCGCTGGCAACCATAAGTTTGTTCTCTAAGTCTGTGAGTCTCTTTCAACTTATAAGATTTGAGTAACTGATTTTTCCCTTCAGGAAATGAACTAAGAAAGGAGTAGGTTTTAGCTGGCACATATTTTGGACTTTCCAGGTGACTCAGTGGTAAAGAATCCACTGCAGTGCAGGAGGCCCAGGTTTGATCCCTGGACAGGGAAGATCCCCTGGGGAAGGAGATGGCAGCTCACTCCAATATTTCTTGCGTGGGAAATCCCATGGACAATAGAACCTTGTGGGCTACATTCCATGGGGTCGTAAGAGCCATACACAACTTAGCGACTAAACAACAACAGTATTGAAGTATTTGCTTTGCTAACATCTTAAAATATCCCTTGACCATGCAGGAGTTGGTTCTTACTTGCCTAGACCAGCTATACAGATTCCTAGTTGAAACTCTGGCTTTTCAGAGAAAGATTTACAAAAATGTTTTCTTGTCTTTTCCTCCACTTTTGCCTGCCTTTTCCACTTTTCTTTGCAATTCCCATCCTCCAACTCTCCCAGGTTCTCATCGCCAACAATGGCATTGCAGCTGTGAAATGCATGAGATCCATCCGCCGGTGGTCTTATGAGATGTTTCGAAATGAGCGTGCGATCCGGTTTGTTGTCATGGTCACACCTGAAGACCTGAAAGCCAACGCAGGTAAGTTAGGAAACATTAAGAAAGCCTCATCCTCAGACGTAAAACATTGAATGGCGCAACCTTTAAGGAAGAGGATGTTAACTTGGGGGATTCCCAAACCCAAAGACTTGTCTTTTAAAAAGTGTCAATAATAGGCATAGACCAGGATTGTGCTCTGTGTGGCCTCAACATAAACTCTTGTTTCTAAGTAAAAATAGGTGTTAATTTAACCAAAGTGTCGATCTGGGCTTTCAGTGTCATTTGCTAAGTCACATTCTTATAGCATGTGTAAGTAGAAAGGCGTGGAAGGAAGTGCCATTTCCCTTACAAACTGCATTGCATTTTAGAGAATTTCAGTGTTAAGATTCTTTTTCCCCCTCCTTCTGGGGATAGAGACCTCTTAGGACCCAGGTAAGTTTTACTCTGTAGGCTCTTCTGCATATTCTCTCTGCTTAGATGACCCTCCATCTGAGAGTGGTAGGTTATTGTAGACTGTTGGTATAGCTGAAAGATGGTAGCTAGTACATCAGCTTCATACTTAAAAGAATAACAATTTTATTTGTTTGTTTGTTTATCTTCGGCTGCACGGGGTCTTCATTGCTGCGTGGGCTTCTCCTTAGTTGTGGCAAGCGGGGGCCACTGCAGTAGCGGTGTGTGGGCTTCTCATTGCAGCGGCTTCTCTTGTTGCAGAGCACGGGCTCTAGGGTGCGTAGGCTCCGTAGTTGCAGTTCTCAGTCTCTAGCGTACCTGAACTTAGTGGCGTGTGGACTTAGTCACTCCATATCATGTGGTATCTTCTTGAACCAGGGATCAAACCTGTGTCTTTAAAGAGTTGTCTTTTAAAACTCATTTTGGTCTTTATATGTACTCTCTGTATGGAGATAATGATATTAAGACTATTCCTAAGGCAGTAAGGGTTATTATATTATCTTTAGAAAAAGAGAAGGCACCAGTTGATTTTAAAGCAGATGTTATTCATTTAGATTGATCCTTCAACATCTTTGAGCTGCAGTCTTGTATCTGTACAAGGAAAGTCCTGTGTGTTTCACTGGATAGTTGTAACGAAGAAATTGTCTGTAATAAATGTAAGCTACCTTGCATGATTTCTTTTTCCTTATTTCTATTTGGTACTCCTATTAATTCATGTATTTATTCACTCAGTGAGCATGGAGACCCACAGTTTAATAAGCTGTGATCTTGCTCTAGGAAATGATTAATTTCAATGCAATGAGGTAAGTGCTATAGGAATATGTATAGGGTGCTATGAAAACACAGAGATGAGACATCTTAACTCTGGTCCCTGCTCTTGGGTTAAGAGTTAAGAGGAGTTAACAGAGTTAAGAGAGCTTTCTGAAAGTGGTTATGTCTACCCAAGAATGAGTAAGAGTGAAGCAGTTAGGGGGAAGACAAGGGTATTAGAGGCCGAAAGAACATATATGCAAATATTTGAAGGTGTGACACAGGGGTTATCTGGAAACTGCAGATGGCTTATCTATCTGACGAGATCTAGACGTGATCTAGTGTTTGTCAAGGATGGTCTTGTTTTTCATCCTTAGAAGCATGGACTTCATCTTTTTAGGTGTGTGTGTGTGTGTCTGTGTCTGCCTGCATATCAGACATTAAAGATTTGCATTCTAAGTGAATTGGTGGTGGTTTTTCACAATTGAAATGTGGAAGAGCATAATGAAGTCCTTCCCATCTATCTGTTATCCAAAATCAACTTCTTTCAGCTACACTTGCACCTCCTCTCTCCTCCAGGCATAATTTCTAAAGCAAATATTTATTGCATCTGTAAATATTTCAACATGTATCTTTTCTAAACGATAGATACCTTTAAAATATATGTGTAAATAATTGGATGATTCAGGTAGCAATAGCAACTTGAAAGATCTGTTTGTGGAGGGTAATACTGGAGGATATGATGACTGGCAAGGTTTTAGACTCTGAGTTTGGCTTCATGTGATATGTGGGCTTTAATTTCTGAATCTTGGCTAAACTCCTTATGCTTAACCTGTTGGCCTCAAAAATATTGGACAATTGCACCTCATTCCTGTAGTAATTGGTTACACACTCTTATTTGGAATAAGCATGATGAATACCTCTCCACTCAGCTCCATTCATACAGTCACAGATAACTGCCAAAAATCAATAGCAGAAGAAATATGAAGAGGCCATCCCAGCATTAAGAGATATTCCTATTAGTTGAAGTAAACCAAATATTCTCTCTTGCAGCCAAACCATTTTCCACCAAAAACTGAACTGTATGTAAACAACTAATGTCAAACATCCACTATAAATTTTTGACATAAAATTTTGACCATCATAATTTTAATATCCAGTATTGAGATGCAAAAATACTAATGTAAGTTGAACTTCTCTTAGATTAAGTTCTATTAATACTTTAAATGTTATCGAATAGTAGTTACTAATGGACAGAATAAATAAAATACTGTATTACCATATGGCAAGTATCCCTCCAAAAAAAAGCGGCAGGGGACATTTCTTATCTCACAGTTTCTATAGCTGGGCCTTCAACTTCCGGTTATCAGGCCGCCACCAGTGTTTGAGTGGGGCTGCCGTCCCATCTGAGGCTCAGCCTGGGATGGATCTGCCTTCAAGCTCACGTGGTTGTTCGCAACACTCAGCTCTCTGCGGGCTGTCGGACTGAGGGCCTGAATGTGTCGCTGGTTGTTGGCTAGAGCCTGCTCTTGGCTCCTTGCCATGTGGGCCATCCCCAGATGACTTCCTGCTTCCTACAAGCCAGCAAGGAAAAGTCTCCCGGTGAGATGGGCTCTATACTTTTTCAAAACACTTTATTCATTCATCTCTATTTTTGGCTGTGCTAGGTCTTCGTTGCTACGCAGGCTTCTCTCTGGTTGTGGTGATCAGGGGCTACTCTCTCTTGCGGTGCACAGTCTTCTCACTGTGTGGCTTCTCTTGTTGCAGAGCACAGGCTCTGGAGCTCATGGGCTTTAGTAGTTGCAATTCCCAGGCTTCAGAGCACCAGCTTAATAATTGTGGCACACAGGCTTAGTTGCTCTGCAGCTTGGGGGATCTTTCAAGGGACACGGGTACCTTCCCTGGTCTGGGAAGATCCCATACGCCATGGAGCAGCTAAGCCCAGGCTCTGCAACCACTGAGCCAGGGAGCCTTAGCTACTGAAGCCTGCACGCCTGGAACCTTTGCTCTGCAGCGAAAAAAGCCACCTCAGTGAGAAGCCTGCGCACTGCCATGAAGAGTAACCCCAGTGCCTGCAACTGGGAAAAGCCGGCATGCAGCAACAAAGACCTAGCACAGCAACCAACTCCCACCCCCCACAAAGAATCTTTTTAAAAAATATGGTGGAGATGGACCTTGAGCAAATTATTTAACTGCTCCAAGACATAATTCCCTATAAACTGGATGCTCATAATACCTATTATAAAAAGGATTATTGAGTATTAAATGAAGTAATGTATATAAAGAGCTTAGTACAGTCTTTACATTGTAGCTGCTCTGGCACAATTACTTCCTCCAGAAAAGGAAGAAACATCAGGTGACAGATTTGAAAGGGGATACTGTGCCCCTCCCCCAAAAAATCAGGAAGGAAAGAAGGTAGCTTTTTAAGTATCTTTCCAATTCGTAGTATCCTGAACATTTCAGATAAACAAATGTTTTTCAAGCACTTGATAGACTCCTGTAACTCACCTTTCCTGTTTAGCAAGTCTACAAACCCTCCAGTCTCTCCCCGGTTTCCTCATTTTGTCCTGGCTTTATATCAGGAAAGGGGCCTTCTCAGAATATAGTGCAAGTTAAAGATGAAAGGTGTCATAGAACTTTATCTCCGAACATGGGCCTCTCAATGACATATCCTCCTTAATATAGAGATCATAATGACTCGTCACAAAGCTCACACAGTGAAGTGTTTGAGAACTGCTGCTTAGTGTCAGAGCTTCCTCACTGGGAGATTATCCCATTTTAGTGCCTGTGACCTTAACAAAGAGCCTCCAAATGAATGGTTCTGGAAGTTATCCCACGAATGTAGTTTGTCCCATGCTTACATATGATGGTACCTGTCTTTTGTGTAGTTTTTGCTCTGATGTTACATTTCTGAAAATAAATTAATTATTGTTAATGTGCTTGTGTTTCCAGAATACATTAAGATGGCAGATCACTATGTGCCAGTGCCAGGAGGCCCCAACAACAACAACTATGCAAATGTGGAGTTAATTCTTGACATTGCTAGAAGGATCCCAGTGCAAGTAAGATATACCAGCATCTCCTTGAAAACCAAATTCAGCCTTTAAAAAAAAAACTTTTTTTTTATTGGACTATGTTTGATTTAAAATGTTGTGTTAGTTTCTGCTGTACAGCGAAGTGAATCAGGTATCCATAGACATATATCCATTATTATGTTTATGTTTTGGAGAATAAAACATATTCTCAGTTTTATGTCAGTTGCTTCATTTGCAAATATTTTCTCCCATTCTGAAAATTGTCCTTTCACCTTGCTTATGGTTTCCTTTGCTGTGCAGAAGCTTTTAAGTTTATTTAGGTCCCATTTGTTAATTTTTTGTTTTTATTTTCATTACTCTAGGAGGCGGGTCAAAAAAGATCCTGCTGCAATTTGTGTCAAAGCGTGTTCTGTGTTTTTCTCTAAGAGTTTTATAGTGTCTGGCCTTTTGTTCAGACCTTCTACTGTTTTTTAGATTCTTTCCCCATATAGGTCATTATAGATTATTGAGAAGCGTTCCCTGTGCCAAATTCAACCATTTTACAATTAGGCACAAAGGGATAGCCAGTGAAGAAATTTTAATTTTATATAAAGCGCCTTTTCTGAACCTTGATAAGAGCCTTTATATTGGTATACACAGAGAGGGCAAAGAAAGATGAGAAGAGTGGAATGAGTCAGCATGAAGTAAACATAATCTAAACAAGAGGTTTGTAAGCGTCTTTCGGAGATTATGCTACCCATTTCACCTTCAAACCTCGCAGTAAGTGAAAGTTACCTATTTCCAATGAAATACTGTTAGTCTAGAATACAGTAGTGTAGAAGGAGGTTTTTTCTTCTCTATCACATTGTTGCAGAGAGTTTAGGGTAAGTGTCTTAAAGCCCAAAGAGGAAAAAACTTGAGATTTGTATGGCAGTATAACCACTAGATATAAAGGTGGAGTTGGGTGGCCAAAATAATGCAATCTACAAAAGAAAACCAGCATTTCTAGAAGAGGCTCTGTAGAGTGTAGTTGAAAGGGTATGAACTGACTTTCCTAAAGAGCAACAATACCAGCTGGATCTTAACATCAATTTCAACTTGTTTTTGATGTCTTCAGAGGTTTTACCACAGTCGACTGCTTATTGTTGTTCTGTAAAAAGTTGGCCAAGAATCAGGCATAAAATCTGAATTAAGCATTAGGCTGCTATGGCGCTATTGTACCTCATGAAGTATGGCCAGTCTTGGTTAGAAAGGAATACAGTTGAATCGTGTTCTTTTTACTGTGAATTTTAAGAATGAATCATATTGTGTTCCCTTGTAGGCAGTTTGGGCTGGCTGGGGTCATGCTTCTGAGAATCCCAAGCTCCCAGAACTTCTTTTGAAAAATGGCATCGCCTTCATGGGTAAGCCTTTCTGACGTACCCTTCCTGTTTTTCCGTTTCTGTCATTTTGGTCCATATTCCCTCTCTATATTTTGCTTTTCTTCTGTTTAACACATACTAGGCTTTTTTCATCACGTACTGGGCTTTTATTTTTCATCAGTCAGCAACTCTGAGAGTAACCTTCTTCGTTTTCTTTTTTCTCTACCATTATCACTTCTTACATTTTGTATCTTGATTGTGTTCTGTCCCTGGGTTCTTTTCTATCAGAGGTGGAGGAGGCTCTGATATCCAGAACACTGGCCTTTAAAAACTTTGTCATTAACCTTAAGAAAACATGTGGAGAAAGGACCTATTTTTATGTAGAAAAGATGATTGAATTCTTAGGCTACCCTGGCAGTGTGCCCTTAAATATGAATCGGTACCTTCACATTTAAGCATATAGGTTATATTCCTGTAAGTGAGGGTTATTTTTTCTGACTTTTCTGCTCTCCTATAGAGAGAGAAAAATCAAGGTTATATAACGGTGTTTCTGTCTTTGTCTCAACAATGATGATTATGCTTTGTAAAGCCTATTAATGATAAATCTTCCTTTGGGGTTTCCCTAAGTCCAAGGAGAGTATAATATTTTGACTTGAACCCCAAAACTTTATTGTCCTTATTTCAGGATAATCATAAAAAAAAGAGAAGATGACTTTGTTAATCTGGTAGAGTTGGATCATGAAGGATGATTTGTCAGGGATTTAATTCAGCATATATTTTCATATATTGAATTCTCTCTGTGTGTAAAAATTTGCTACATTAGGTTCTATAAAGGATACAAAGATGAGCCAAAACATAGTAGTGCCTGTAATCAAGTTTCTGATACGGATAATATGCAATGTGGGGGATACAAGACAAATACAAAAACAATTATATGAAAGACAAAATACTTGGGAAAGAAACGAGGCCAAAATGTTACAGTCAGGATTCTTTTCTTGTTTTGGTTTTAGGTCCTCCAAGCCAAGCCATGTGGGCTTTGGGGGATAAGATTGCATCTTCCATAGTGGCTCAAACTGCTGGTATCCCAACTCTTCCATGGAGTGGCAGTGGTAAGAAATTTTATTTCTTGTTTATATCTTAAAGTGCAGAAAAGCTCAGTAGGGTATTTAGGACTGTGGCTGGGGGCTTAAGCCTGCTTTAAAATGTATTAAATATTTGACAAGAAATAGAATCCAAGTTGATTGATTGGTAGCTTGTATCTCCTGGCTTAATTGCTATATCTATGATTCTGTCATGTCTTAAGCATATGCGTGTTGTCAGGCCCAAGAGCCTCTTCCATCTTTGTCAAGGGGAGTGCTAACCTTTGCTCCTTTCATACAGCATTCTATCATGTCTTAAGAATGTAAATTTTGTACTAGGTTCAGAGATGCTAAACGGTAATGTAAATGATCTTGGGACTTAATTTGGAAAAACTCTGAGAAAATTCATCTGCTTCTGTGGATTCAGATCTATGCTAGGATAGATCTTCCTAGGCTAGGGTCTTCCTCAGAGATGGTCTTCTTAGGTGGAATAGGCCTTTGAACTTGCCTGGGCGATGACTGAAATCACTAAGAAAAAGCTAAAACCCACTTACTCAGATATTTGCCTGCCCGTATTTTCTTTCTTTCTTTTTGTTTATTCAGTCTTTATATTTTGAAAATTTTTATATTGGCGTATAGTTGATTAACAATGTTATGTTAGTTTCAGGTGTACAACAAAGTGATTCAGTCATACGGATCCATGTATTTATTCTTTTTTGGCCAGTATTTTCTTAATGTGAGCCCACAATCTGTTGACGGTCTGTTTTGCCTGTTTAATACCATTCAACCACTCATTTGCCCTGAAAACTGAGGTCAATAATCAACCTTTTTTCCAAGCATGCAGAAGCCTGAATTTTTTCTAAAAATGATTTATTCTTGACAGATCCCTTAAAGAGTGCCATGTGGATTATTAGAGCTGACAGTATTATGAACTTCTGTTTTTCGGTCCTCAAGCATAGGGAGCAGACACACACTAAAATCTCTTACAAATGGGAACTACCCTTGTCTTGAGTCTGAACAGATTTGAACTCTTGTTACTCTGGCTCTCCAGGGGAATTGCAATATTCTTTCCAGACCTGCTGGGTCAAACAGTTTAAAATAAAAGGTTGAGTTTGTTCTTGTTTGAATGGAGAGGCTGTACCATTCCCCTTGTGGCTGAGTACAGGGACAGTCAGGAAGCTTGGAGTCATGACTCTGCTGAGGCCAATAAAACCGCCATTTCCATTTCCAAGGGCTCATAAAGATTGAATTATTTCTCAGACCTCTGGCCCTGGCGCAGGCCTGAACACACAAATCGAAGACACTTTGCTTGCTGAGTTTCTTTGAGAAGTCTGGCATGCTTTTTTTGTTTGTTTGTCTTGTATGCAGGTCCTTGCGTTTTTGTTTGTTTGTTTTTTTTTAAGTTGCTGCCTATTATCTCTGTTGACTTTTTCCAGCATCAGAACCCAAGTGGCCAGATCTTGATATTAGGTAAATCCTGCTAACTCCAAGGATTGATCAGGGTTTTATGGTATTCTTCTTTCTCACATCTACCCTCAAGTTTGAATAAATATGAAAGCATTTTAAAGAAGGTGTAAGAAGAAAATCTACAAGAACAGAAATTCTTGTAGCTGCTTTTAAGTCACTGTTATCTATTGCAGGTCTTTGTGTGGACTGGCACGAAAATGATTTTTCAAAACGAATTTTAAATGTTCCTCAGGAACTATATGAAAAAGGTTATGTGAAGGATGTGGATGATGGGCTGAAGGTAGGTTACTAACTCTGGGGCGTGATCATGTTCAACGGACCAATTATAGTCCCAAATATGGGGATTTGGAGCCTGGTTTATGATATATATCCATGATAGTGTTAGGGTTGTAAGACCAGGAGATTAGTTTATGTAATAGAATGAGGAAGTGACCTACGTTTCACAAAAACAATTTAAATTTGTTTTGAAGCAAGCCACTCACCTGGACAGAACACTTCTTAGGTGGTTAAATCATAGCTTTAAGGAGGTCCTGATTCTTTCTCCACCACCTGTTAGAGTGTGTGTTTGGTGGAGTTAGGGGCAAACCACTTTTTTCCCCCGCTTGAGTAGGGGCAAACCACTTTTTTGCCTTGCTTGAGTTCAGAACCAAGAACCGTGTGTTTGGTGTGTGTGTCTGTGTGTGTGTCTGTGTATGTGTGTCTGTGTGTGTCTGTGTGTGTGTCTGTGTGTGTGTCTGTGTGTGTGTGTGTGTGTGTATATGGTGGAGTTAGCCAAGAACCCTGGCAGACAGAGATCAAAATGTCAGCTTTAATACGAACAGATATGGTGATGAAAATGTCCTAACTGTGCAGCAGCAATCAGATTCGTAAAGTGAACGTCTGTTAAGCAGGGTCATTCACTGGTTACTGGCAAGGTGAGTAATCACAGAGACGGCTCTTGCCATTCGGTTTATTGTATGACTGAGAGCTGAGAAAGAACATGTGTGCTGTGTAGTGGGCTGATCTCAGAGGGGAAAAGGCTGAGCTATACATGCTCAGTTTCTCCTTCCGAACTGACAGATCAGAGTTCATTCTTTTTCCTTTGGAGAGGAGTGAGGGAGGGAGGTGATAGAGGCTGAAACTGTTCTAATTATTGTCTGTCCATGTAGAAACATGCACCGAAGCAAAAGGAGATGTTTTCTTCAACATTATTTTTTCTTTCCTTCACAGTCCCCTCCAGTTATTTTTCCTTTCACTTTTTGACTAGTTGGAAGTGTCAGTTATGCCACCAGGGAGATGATCAAAGAGCTATTTTAGAAAAGCAGCTACTCATGTTTGACTCATCTGCAATAAATTCAAGAGGAACACTGAATGTTTGACTGATTTTGCCCTGTTGCTTGCATTTCAAGTTAAGCATCCTGTAACCTCCTTAATAGGAAGAATTAATATTTCTAATTGAATTGCTGATGTATATTCTATTTGCTATAATTTGCAAGAGTAGAAACCCTTTGTAGGGAATTAGCTATATTGCTTATCAGTTAAAATTCCTTTTTTTCCTTGTTATAATTATAAACATAAAATTTTTGCCAGCCTTTTTTGGTTCATAGATTCATTTAATGACAGTCTTTATTAATAGGTTCCCATAACTATAACTATTATGACAGTTATAAAATTAGGGTCTTACCATATGTATTATTTTTATAATCCAAGATTTCTTCTTCCTATATATAAGAATTTTCCTCATGGCATTAAAATTTTTCTAAAATACTCTAAATGGATGACCTGTGTCTAGAACTTACGTATATGTTTTAAAGGCCTGCCTTGCTCTTATATCGTGTGGGCTATCCTGTTTTCTGTCTTTCCCGCATTTGTGCCTGCTTCTTTAATCATTTATCACCCAGGGACTGAGTTCATGCTGATTTTGCTTGTAAGCATAGAAGTTAAGAGAATTTAGAAGAAATGGGACTATGATTGAAGGATTTTCATGCCTAAAACTACTGACAAAAATTAAAATTTGAAACGGTCTTTTTCTGGTGACACATTTTTTAGATGTTTTTATAATGTAAACTGTATAAGACTGGGATGTTTCAACAAAGGAATGACTCAGTTATTTTAAACTTTTGGTTAACTTTTCCCCAATCTGCTTTTTGTCTTAGCTACAATATGGATATCTTCCATATTATTACATGTAAAGGCTACCTCAGACCTTTTAATAATAGCATAGCAATCTAATAAATATGTATATCTTGACTTAATTGGCTCCTTACTTAATTGGGTATATAATTAAATATTCAAAAAGTTTTGGGATCATCTCAAATCATCTGTAAATTTGAAAAGCACATTTAGAGCATTTGTTTAAAATTAGTTTTCTGACTATTAATGTTTTGGTATCTTATTATTTTTATCTTTTATAAAAAATTGAGTGAGAAAAAATTTCTGGATATGTGAGAATCCTGGTTTGTTGAATCTTCTATGTTGTCAGAAGATCAGAAGCTGTGCTGAGGTAGTCAGCTTATATTAAGTGAACTACCTGTGTTTTTTTTGTCTTTTTTAAAAGTAAAAGTTATGGAACAAAGAAAATGTACACTTTGGTAAATTTTTAAGAAATAAAATAAAAATTATGGTTAAGGCACAAATTCATGCATATTATAAGAAATTCTGATAATACAGTAATATATACAGTAAAAAGTGAAAGTTTATATCTACTCATCTTCCCTTTATAAATCACCAGTGGTGGACAATCTAGACTTGTTTTTTTTGTACTTACATATGTAAGTGTATTAATGTATACATAAATATATATATATATATATATATACACATATATATATATATATATATACACATATATATATATTAGTTTTACTTTGTTTTTGACCTATATGGGATTATTTTAGATTGAACCATACAAAATTGCCAATATAGAACCATTTTTTACCTACCAAAAAATTCAGTTTCTTTTGGGACTTTTCTGGCGGTCCAGTGGTTAAGAATCTGCCTTGCAATGCAGGGGACTTCACTGGGACCCCTGGTCAGGGAACTAAGGGCCCACGTGCCACAGAGCGACTGAGCCCCCACACCACAGCCAGAGAGTCCGTGGGCCACAGTGAGAGGCCCCACGTGCCACATCTGAGGCCCATCACTACTGAATAAATAAAGCAGTATTTTTTTTAAAAAGACAAACACAGTTTCTTTTGGATCCAACCCATTACTACAAATACTATTCTGGTACTTCTTTTCACATCTAATACCATATCTTGAGGACCTTTCTATTTTAATGTGTATATTAATAGACCTACCAGGTGACAACATTTTTTTAAAGGGAGAAAATGCCAGTTTTCTCCTTCTCTACTAATACCATTCTCACTTTTTTTTCTCTCTTTCTTCTTGAAGGCAGCGGAGGAAGTTGGATATCCAGTAATGATCAAGGCCTCAGAAGGAGGAGGAGGGAAGGGGATCAGAAAAGTCAACAACGCGGATGACTTCCCTAACCTCTTCCGACAGGTGGAGTGCAAGTTGTCGTCCTTTATTTGCACTAATATGTGTATCACAGATACGTGATTTAATTCACACTATAATTGGCATGTCCAGAAGATATTTAAACTTTTTGTCTGTAACTAATCTAATCATTCCCTGTAGCCTCTACCTACTTAGTAGCAGGGGGGAAAAATATCAGTGAAATGTCCAATTCAGTCTAAGGTTTTATTCATTTAGCTAATTCAAGCAGTAATTATTCTCTCTTATGTAAAACTGCTCAGTTTCTCAGATAGCTCTTCCCTATATGATTTGTGTGGCTCATAGGCCTTCCTAGTAACAAGGAAGCATCAGTACCTTCCTATGTTTGTGTGCCCTGCTTGGGCTGACATTTTGGATAAAGTATGTGGGATGGTTAATTCCTGATCTGGATGCTCTTGGCTTGGCCTCACTCAGGCTCTCTGAAATTAAGTAATACTGAAAATTCTCCAAGCTAGGCTTCAACAGTATGTAAACTGAGAACATCCAGGTGTTCAAGCTGGATTTAGAAAAGGCAGAGGAATCAGAGATCAAATGGCCAACATCTGCTGGATCATAGAAAAGGCAAGAGCGTTCCAGAAAAACATCTACTTCTGCTTCATTGACTACGCCATAGCCTTTGACTGTGCGGATCACAACAAACTGGAAAATTCTTCAAGAGATGGGAATACCAGACCACCTCACCTGCCTCCTCAGAATCTGTATGCAGGTCAAGAGGCAACAGTTAGAACCAGACATGGAACAACGGACTGGTTCCACATTGGGAAAGGAATACGTCGAGGTTATATAGTTACCTTGCTTATTTAACTTACATGCAGAGTACATCTTGCGAAATGCCAGACTGGATGAGGCACAAGCTGGAATCAAGATTGCAGGGAGAAATATCAACCTCAGATATGCAGATGATACCACCCTTATGGCTGAAACTGAAGACGAACTAAAGAGCCTCTTGATGAAGGTGAGTGAGTGAAAAAGCTGGCTTAAAACTGCACATTCAAAAAACTAAGATCATGGCATCTGGTCCCATCACTTCATGGCAAATAGATGGGGAAACAGTGGAAACAATGACAGACTTTATTTTCTTGGGCTCCAAAATCACTGCAGATGGTGACTGCGGCCATGAAATTTAAAGACACTTGTTCCTTGGAAGAAAAGCTATGACCAACCTAGACAGCAAATTAAAAAGCAGAGACATTACTTTGTTGACAAAGGTCAGTCTAGTCAAAGCTATGTTTTTTCCAGTAGTTATGTATGGATGTGACAGTTGGACCATAAAGCAAGCTGAGTGCCAAAGGACTGATGCTTTTGAAATGTGGTGCTGGAGAAGACTCTTGAGAGTCCCTTGGACAGCAGGAAAATCAAACCAGTCAATCCTAAAGGAAATCAGTTCTGAATATTCATTGGAAGGATTGATGATGAAGCTTCAATACTTTGGCCACCTGATGCAAAGAACTGACTCATTAGAAAAGACCCTGATGCTAGGAAAGATTGAGGGCAGGAGGAGATGTGGGTGACAGAAGATGAGATGGTTGGATGGCATCACCGACTCAATGGACATGAATTTGAGTAAGCTCTGGGAGTTGGTGACGGACAGGGAAGCCTAGTGTGCTACAGTCCATGGGGTCGCAAAAAGTTGGGCAGGACTGAGCGACTGAACTGAATTGAAAATTAAGTCAACAGGGGTTTAATGGCATCTCAGATGCAACTGAATTAGTAACTGGAAGACAAGTCAGAAGAAAGCTCAGACTGAAGCATGAAGAGACAAAAAGGATGAAAAATACAGAAAAGAGCTTGTGAGAGATTATTTGCAAAGATGACCATGATAACTCTTTCCATCCCTATATACACTTCCTTTATAATATGATTTCGCCTTCTTCCCATAAAGAAATAGTGACTTTTTTTCCTTCCACCCTTTGAGTTTTGGTTGACCTTGTGACTTGTGTTGACCAATAGAGTACAATAGAAATGGTGACTGGTTTCAAAACCAAAGCTGCAAGTGGTTTCTGGCTTCTGCCCTTGGCCTTTTGGAATGAGCCTCAGACTCACCTTGTGAAGAGTATAGTGCTCCTGGAAGAAGAGAGGCCACACAAAGCAGAGATGAATTGTCTCACCTGAGGCTTCCTAGACCTGACGGTTTCATCTACACCTTCGAGACATGTACATGAGTTCATATTAAGCCATCCAAGCCTAGTTAAGTTGCTAGGTGGCTAACTCCCTGAGTGGCTCCAAGCCAAGACCAGCAGAAGAACTGCCCAACTGAGCCCAGCTCAGATTGCTGTCAGCAAAATGGTTAGTGCCCCAAGTCACTGAAATTTTTGTGGTTTGGTAGGCATCAGTGGATAACTGACCGAGAAACTGATACCTAAAGGTGTAATGCTGTCCTGGCAAAAAAAGTAAACTATGTGGCATTTGCTTTGAGACTGGCTCATAGGTGAAGACTGGAAAAGATGGTAAGGAGGTTGGTAATGAAGCCTAGAGGAATGATAAAAATAACTTTTGGTGCAGGATGGAACAGAAACGAGGGGAAAGGTCACTCATGTTCTGTAATGATGAAACAGTTACCTGAGGTAATTTGGAAAGCAGAGACTGTATTGAACTCGTAGATCTACTTAAAGAGATCTTTTTAGATAAACTGTTAAAAGTATCTGTTGAATGCTTATGATTGTTTTTTAACTATTAAAAAAAAGTGAACTAAAAAAGGTGTTCCAAACTTGTTGAGTTTAAAAATAGAACTGTTTCTCATTACCGATCTCTCTGGTGCTGGCAAAGAATTTTCAAAGTAAAAAAATGACTTCAGAGTAGAGGCCAAATCAAGAATGCCTGGGAGATCGTTTAAGACCTCAGAAATAATTTAAGAGCTAGGAAAAAAGGGGCTTCTAAGATTTTTTTTTTTTTGATGGAGCAAAGGTGTTTTAATCAACATGGTGTGGGCATATATACTGTCTTACAAGGTAGTTATTCTCAGCAAAGATAAAGATTAAAATTCCAGACTTACAAAACATAGGCGATCCATATTAAAGAGAGAGAGAGTTGCAAACAATCACTTTTACCCTATGGTTCACAAGAAGGAGGAGGGTACTTATCACCATATAGAAACACTAATGAAGGAAATGCCTGGATTCTTCAGCCCCCGGGAGAGGCTTGTCTCTCCTCTTAATTCCTGAGTATTCAGGAATTAATAAGGAGCAGAGAATTCGTGACAGATCCAAACAGCGCACAGGAAGCCTCCTGTTAAATGCTTCCTGACAATTCCCCCTATTTTATTATATTTGTAAAAAAGGTCTTGACCAAATGAGTTTGGTTAGTATTAACCAACCTTATAGAAAGCTGACGGTAAGCAACAAATATAATTATCAAGACAATCACCAGAGTTACAGTTCTAGACCCAATACTGTGGGTAATACTTTGAAACCATCCTCATGGGTCTAGCCTGGATAATTTGTTCAGCTAAAGTTTCCAAATTAGGGGAATAGGGCAGATCTTTTAGAAGAAGGTTTAAAGATTTTCTTTTGCAGTAATTGTACATTCAGAGAGGCATTATCATGTATATTTTGTAAATGAAATTTGATTTGTTCCCAGTTATAGGCACTATGATTGAATTGAACAGGAGTAACACAAAACTGAGTAGCTTAAAGAAATAGAGGAGTTAATACAAGTATATAGCTTGCAATTAATACAAGTTACAGAACGTAAGTCTTATTAAATTGTAAATTTTCTATGGCTATAATAAAAGGAAGTGGGATACAGGCCTGTATAAAATATGACTGATTATAGTGAAAGAAATAGTTACTATGACCACGACTGGTCCCTATGAAATGTCCGGTCCAAGTCCCAAGTTCTTCCGTGCTCTGGTGCTCGCAGCAAGTTTCCAAATGGCCCATTGTTCAGGCCCACGCTGTCCTTTGTCATAGTAATGTTCCATCGTAGTGTCAGTGACCTTCCATATCACACAGTGTTGTTAATATCCTCTGAGCAGTCAGATAACCACATACCATGGGGTCCCCAATCAACAATTGTATGATTAGCCACAAACATTGATTTTCTTGATTTGGTTTGACATTTGTCCCAATGAACAGGAGTATAAGTTTTTATAAGTAAACTCTTTGCATAATGTTCTTTGTTCTTTCCCTCTTTCCCTAAAGTCTCAGTAGTATAAACATGGTTTACAGACAAAGAAAGGGCTGTAAATAATCCAAGCAATGTCTGAAAGTCCTCTTTTGGAGGCAGGATGAAAACCCATTTGTCGGCTGACGTTTATGCACAATTTTGCTTGGCCCATGCACAAGGAAAGGACTTCATAGCCTAAAGAAATGTTAATTAGTTTTCTTTCCTCCCCAGGGTGTGAGGGCCCTTTCATGTACTAGGGAGAAGGTATATGTATAGAGTCATTAGTTGAAACAATTGGTCCCCTCTCTGTCCATTTGACCACCGGCCTCAGTAGGCCCTGCGGTCACTCCGTCCGATCTGCCAAGTGTACCAGGCTCCTGTTCGGGCGCCACTTGTTGAGGTCCTTTAATGGACTGGAACCTGGTGGTCCGGAGTCGACCGATAAGAAAGTAAAGGAGAGAGAAAGAGGCTGATATTCCTTGGTTTATGCAGAAAGCCGATAAAGCCCCTCCACGGGGCTTGCTCTGTTCACGAAGGCCTCAGGCACCCTCTCGATGGGGTGAAGGTGCAGAGCGCCTTCTCGAGAGGGTCTTAGAAGCCCAGGCAGGAAAGTGAACTCAGAGAGCCTCTGCGCTCCAGGGAATCAGCCTGAAAAAGAGAGAGGGAGAGAGAGAGAGAGAGAGGAGAGAGAGAGACACGGGGACCAGAGCTCTGATGGAGCAAAGGTCGCTTCTAAGAATTTTAAAAATGTTGTCCCACAGCAGCCTGACATGCCCAAGGTATAGAGAGATCTGTACAGAAAAGTTATGGATATGTTTTTGGGGAAAGAAGTGAATTTTCAGTATGATTCATGGGAAACTCATAAACTTTTCAAGATACTTATATTGATGAATGTACCAAAGGGACTGCAAGGGACAGAGACAGTTCAAACTTTAAAGAGGCCTCAGAACTTTCGATTTCCTATGAATAGGAAGCAGACTGGGAAGGTAGTTCAGCTGTAAACATTGGTCATTTCTCGTAGTAAGGGAGATTTTTCTGGACCCTGGAGGGCTGCTAAGAACAGAGGGGAGGCATGGATTAGGAAGCCAGTCCCTGGGTTCAGAATTGGACCACAGAGAAAAGCAAAACAAATTCCATGTCTGTGGAGTGAGGAAACCTGACAACATCTACCCATCTGGACTTCAGAATTGGTATGGACCAGTGACTGTTAATGTGCCTCGTATTGCTTCTTTTTTGAACTGGAGTATTTTTTTTAATCCCTGTCTCATAATTAAATGTTGAAAGTGTTGGGGACAGATAATTTGTCTTTTTAGTTCCCAGATCGTTGCAAAAAATAGGAGGAGCTGCACCCAAGAAGTCTCTTTTGCTTGTGGACATGACTTGTGACTCATGGGGAAATGGACCTCAGGCCTGATGCCATGATTGGATGACTTTGGGGGTCTTGGGAGGGGGTGAGTCTGTTTTTGCATGTGGGAGGTATGTGAATTACTGTGGCCAGAGGGCAGACCATAGTAGTTTGTTTGCAGAGATGGCTGCGATAACTCTTCCCATCCTTGTGACTTTGGCTTTTCTCCCATTAAGAGATGGCATCTCTTTTCCCACTCCAAAAGCAGAGACATGACTTTGCCAACAAAGGTCCGTCTAATACAAGCTATGGTTTTTCCAGTAGTCATGTATGGATGTGAGAGTTAGAATATAAAGAAAGCTGAGAGCCAAAGAATTGGTGCTTTTGAACTGTGGTGTTGGAGAAGACTCTTGAGAGTCCTAAAGGAAAGATTCTGTTGGCTGGTGGGTCTGTGGAGCCTCACCTGGAACAGCTCATCTCTATTGCATGGGACCTCTCACCCTCTAGGAGGCTAAACCAGGCCTGCTGAACTGAATCCACCACCCAAAGATTCTGAACTGAATCCTAAAGGAAATCAACCCTGAATATTCACTGGAAGAACTGATGCTGAAGCTGAAACTCCAATACTTTGGCCACCTAATGTGAAGAACTGACTCATTTGAGAAGACCCTAATGCTGGGAAAGTTTGAAGGCAGGAGGAGAAGGGGATGACAGAGGATGAGATGGTTGGATGGCATCACCGACTCAGTGGACATGAGTTTGAGTAAGCTCCAGGAGTTGGTGGTGGACAGGGAAACCTGGCGTGCTGCAGTCCATGGGGTCGCAAAGAGTCGGACACTACTGAGCGACTGAACTGAACTGAACTGAATCTTAGCTGGCCTTGTGGCTTGCTTAGACCATTAGAATGTGGCCAGAGTGGTACTGTGTAAGTTCTGGAGGCTAGTGCTTGTATAACCTTGAAGCTCTGTCTTCACCCACTTCTTAGAGCACTGCATTGAAGAAGGCCTGGTTTAGCCTACTGG
Source organism: Ovis canadensis (assembly GCF_042477335.2). Lineage (NCBI taxonomy): Eukaryota > Metazoa > Chordata > Mammalia > Artiodactyla > Bovidae > Ovis > Ovis canadensis. Next base: position 21,997,510 of record NC_091255.1, on the reverse strand, counting down.
AGGGTGAGAGGTCACATGCAATGGAGATGTGTTCCAACTGAGGCTCCATAGACCCACCAGCCAACAGTTGACACAAACCGTCAGGTATTTGAATGAGACCATTCAGCCCCACTCAAGTCACCAGATGATGATATGCACATTGAGTGACTGCAGGCACCACCAGAATTGCCTAGATGAGCACAGCATCACAAGCAAAGAAAATGGTTGGCGTCCTAAGCAAGCCACTGAGTTTTGAGGTGACTTGTTATGTAACAGAACAGAGCATAAGACATTTGGCACATAGAAGACAGTGAAATCATCTAACATTACATACTTTGAGTCTCAGAGGAGAAGAGAGAGCAAATGGAGCAGAAGCGATGTTTGAAGCATCGTTGCATCGTGATTGTCCTCAGTCATCATGTCCAAGTCTTTGTGACCCTTTGGGCTGTACCCACCATGCTCCTCCAGCCATGGGATTCTTCAGGCAAGAATACTGGAGTAGGTTGTTATTTCTTCCTCCAGGGGCTCTTCCTGATCTAGGGGTCAAACCCATGTCTTCTGCATTTCAGATGGTTTCTTTATCTGCTGAGGCATTGGGGAAGAGACAATGGTTAAGAATCTTTCTGAACTAGTGAGCTAATGGCTCAAAATTTCTTGAAAAGATATCAAGCTAAGACTCAAAACCAAGATGAACCCTGCAAGGAGAAGTACAGAGAAAACCGCATCTAAGCTTATCGGAGTAAATCTGCCACCTCACTCCCCGAAAAAAGAGAAAATCCTAAAGCAGATGGAAAAAACAGATTACTTTCAAAGGAGTGACAGTAAGATTGTTAGCTCTCATCTCAGTAGAAACCAGAAAACACTGGGGTATCTTTAAAGTGCCGAAAGAAAATAATTGCTAGTATAGAATTCTGTATCTAATGGCAATATGCTTCAAAACTGAAGATGAACGTTCTTTGACTACAACAATACTGTATATAATGTAATGTGAACCAGGAAAGTTTTACGTCTGGAGCAAATTGTACATTTGGCTGTTTGGAATTAATGGTAATACTTTGCCCTTCTGTGGAATTTGTGTGTGTTTTCATAATATTTTGTTCTTTGCCCTTGTAACATGTGTTTATGTATCCATCAGTTAATATTAGTGATATAATTCAGAATACAGTATCTTAAGAATAGATGAGGGTATGAACTATATATATATATATATTTTTTTTTTTTTTTTTTGTATTTCTAACATGGTCCCTGACACTTCCAGGCATTTATTTGCCTATTGAAGTGGAAACAGCTTATCAAAATAGAAAAGTACTTACCCCTTAAGAATTTGTCCCATTTTCTTGTCTGATACAGGTTCAAGCTGAAGTTCCTGGATCTCCTATCTTTGTCATGAGACTAGCTAAACAGTCTCGTCATCTGGAGGTGCAGATCTTAGCAGATCAGTATGGCAATGCTATCTCTCTGTTCGGTCGTGATTGCTCTGTGCAACGCAGGCATCAGAAGATTATTGAAGAAGCTCCTGCCGCTATTGCTACTCCAGCAGTATTTGAACATATGGAACAGGTATCTATGTGAAAAGCTCTAAGTTTTGTTTTCTTGCACAGAGCTACTACTCATTTAATTCATATGCCCAACTGAGAATAGTGGAGTATCAGGCAATGATTCTGGATAACTGATAAGTTCTACCCTTCAAGAGGGAGAGGACATAGATATATCTATGGCTGATTCATGTTGGTGTATGACAGAAACCGACACAATATTGTAAAGCAATTGTCATCCAATTAAAAGTACATTTTAAAAAGTATTCTTTTTAGAGGAAAAATAAAAATTCTGCTTTTCTCCCTCTAGTAGAGATGCCAGTGAACACTACAAACTCTAAATTACTTAATGCTTTTGACAAAAAATTTCAGTGTACTATTTTGAGAAGGGATAAAGAAATGTTTGGGGATCTTTAATCTTATTGTTTGGTTCTTTAATAAGTGCGTGATAAGCTGGGGGTTAAGCTGGAAGTTCCATTTTCTAGATTGATTATCCCTCAGTCTTCAGATGCATTTCTTCAAGTCCTTTATCTCTTAAAAGGTACTCTAAGTAGCTTTCAAGTTTACATATTCTGTATTATTGTATGAAAAAAAGGATCTCTCAGCAGTTTTATAGGGTCCCTTGGAATTAGCTGTAGTTTAGAAATCTGAACATGGTCTTTTTTGGAACTCAATCTTCATCTTATTGGAGATATGTTTTCCATCTCTTTTTTTTCCCCCTGGATTCCCAAGAAGCTAAATATATGGTTGTCTTTGTTTTTACATTTCACTTCTACGTGTGTGTGTTTGTGTGTGTATTGAGATTTATTCTTTAACTACTGTAGTAAAGTGACCTCCAAAATACAGTGGTTTAGGGAGTTCCCTGGTGCCTTAGTGGTTAGGATCCTGGGCCTTCACTGCTGTGGCCAGGTTCAGTCCCTGGTTGGTGAACAGAGATCCTGCAAGCCATTCAGTGCGGCCAAAGATAAAAAACAAATATAAAACTGCAAAATACACATTTCAGTTCCGTTGCTCAGTCGTGTCCGACTCTTTGCGACCCCATGAACCACAGCACGCCAGGCCTCCCTGTTCGTCACCAACTCCCAGAGTTTACCCAAACTCATGTCCATTGAGTCGGTGATACCATCCAACCATCTCATCCTCTGTTGTCCCCTTCTCCTCCTGCCTTCAATCTTTCCCAGCATCAGGGTCTTTTCAAATGAGTCAGCTCTTCGCATCAGGTGGCCAAAGTATTGGAGGTTCAGCTTCAACCTCAGTCCTTCCAATGAACACCCAAGACTGATCTCCTTTAGGATGGACTGGTTGGATCTCCTTGCAGTCCAAGGACTCTCAAGAGTCTTCTCCAGCACCACAGTTCAAAAGCATCAATTCTTTGGCACTCAGCTTTCTTTATAGTCCAACTCTCAAATCCATACATGACTACTAGAAAAACCATAGCCTGATTAGAAGGATCTTTGTTGACAAAGTAATGTCTCTGCCTTTTAATATGCTGTCTAGGTTGGTCATAACTTTCCTTCCAAAGAGTAAGCGTCTTTTAATTTCATGGCTGCAGTCACCATCTGCAGTGATTTTGGAGCCCATAAAAATAAAGTCTGACACTGTTTCCACTGTTTCCCCATCTATTTCCCATGAAATGATGGGACCGGATGCCATGATCTTAGTCTTGCAAATGTTGAGCCTAAAGCCAAGTTTTTCACTCTCCTCTTTCACTTTCATCAAGAGGCTCTTTGGTTCGTCTTCAGTTTCTGCCATAACGGTGGTGTCATCTGCATATCTTAGGTTATTGATATCTCTCCTGGCATTCTTGATTCCAGCTTGTGCTTCTTCCAGCCCAGCGTTTCTCATGACGTACTCTGCATAGACGTTAAATAAGCAGGGTGACAATATACAGCCTTGATGTACTCCTTTTCCTATTTGGGACCAGTCTATTGTTCCATGTCCAGTTCTAACTGTTGCTTCCTAACCTGGATACAGGTTTCCCAAGAGGCAGGTCAGGTGGTCTAGTATTCCCATCTCTTGAAGAATTTTCCACAGTATATTGTGATCCACACAGTCAAAGGCTTTGGTGTAGTCAATGAAGCAGAAATAGATGTTTTTCTGGAACTCTCTTGCTTTTTCGATGATCCAGTGGATATTGACAATTTGATCTCTGGGGCCTCTGCCTTTTTAAGTAAGTGTAAATTCTGTTTCTCTCTTTCATCATAGTTCAGAGATGAGCGAGTCCCAAGGACCCTAGTTTATTGCTTTGCCATTTGGTGGTTTATTCACTCAATTGTGTCCAACTCTTGCAACTCTGTGGATGGACTGTAGCTTGCCAGGCTCCTCTGTCCAGAGGATTTCCCAGATAAGAATACTGGAGCGGGTTGCAATTTCCTTCTCCTGGATATCTTTCCAACCCAGGAATGAAACCCAGGTCTCCTGCATTGCAGGTGTTTTCTTTACTGACTGAGCCACCAGGGAAGGCCATTTCCTAGAAGAGAACAGCAAACTACAGCTAGCAGGCCAAATCCAGCCTGTCACCTGTTTTGTCAACAAAATTTTATTGTAACACAGCTTGCTAATTTATTTATCTATTATCTATGGCTGTTTTATCTCTGCAGTGACAAAATTGAGTCGTTTTGATAGACACTATATGGCCCACAAAGCTGAACATAATAATTATTTTTTTAATTTAAATTTATTTTAATTAGAGGCTAATTACTTTACAATATTGTATTGGTTTTGCCATTCCTCAACATGAATCCGCCACGGGTGTACACGTGTTCCCCATCCTGAACCCCCCTCCCTCCTCTCTCCCTGTACCATCCCTTTGGGTCATCGCAGTGCACCAGCCCTAAGCATCCTGTATCCTGCATCAAAACTGGACTGGCGATTCGTTTCACATATGATATTATATATGTTTCAATGCCATTCTCCCAAATTATCCCACCCTCTCCCTCTCCCACAGAGTTCAAAAGACTGTGAACATAATAATTATCTGGCTTTTACTGAAAGTTTACCAACCCTTGTCTTAAGGTGTCATCATCTTCATTATTAAAGCTGACCTACAAGAGCTTGTTTACTTTGTAGCGTGTTGGTGAGGGGAAGAGAGGACTTGGAAGACAAGCTTGTATACCTGTGGCTGATTCATGCTGATGTATGGCAAAAACCATCACAGTGTTGTAATTATCCTCCAATTAAAATAAATTAATTAAGTGAGATCCAGAAGTCACACATCTTACTTGTGCTCACTTTTCACTGGACAAAATTCAGTTGCATAATCACACCTGGCTGCATTGGCTGTTAGGAGTTGTAATTATAGTTGAGCAGCCTTATGCTCAGCTGAAATTCAGGAGATTGTATTGCTAAATGGATGACGCAAAGCAAAGTTACTGGAGGGCGTTTCACGCTCTGTATCTCAGTCTGCTCCTCTGGCTACCCATTATCCTTTCACACCCTTTTTCTTACTCTTAGAACTTACTTAGCCTTTCCCCACAGAAGACAGCCCAAGGTCTCATCCAGTTGACTATGTTCAACCCAAAGTCGAGGCTCTCTGGATGGTGTGCAGTCCTCTGTTATATCTGCATGTAGCTTTTTACGGAGCAGTAATCACAAGTTGCCTTGTGACACCTCCTTTCGCCATATACAGTGCGGAGTAGGAACAGGATGACTCCCATTTAGAAAAAAATAGAATGAAAAACAGACAATAATCACAGTCCACAGCAGTTATCACTTTCTTGTAGGCAGGGATTGTGGTAATTTCCTGTCATGCGGTGGAGTAATTCCTCAGTGAGCCCTCTGACTCCCCTTGGTCCTGCTCTCTGAAAGTAAATTCTTTGCCCGTCTTTAAGGCCTTATTCTCTAGGATGTTCTTCCTTATTCACCTCTCTTGTGGTTGAGCTTTGGTGATCATGCCTTCTTTAGAGGAACTTTCCCAGCTCACCTCCTATCAGTGCAGGATTGGGGCCACAAAGATTACTGAGATTATCAGTCATGGGTTTGGAAAGCCAGGTTTTTGTTATGTTTAGCAATATGATTCATTCAAAACTGAGTAAGTTGCTGGATTCTTTGCTTCTAGTCAGCTTCAGGTAAGAGTAATCATACCCAAGGTTTCTCTGGACATAATAATGTTTTCCTCTTTATTTACTACCTTCTGCGTTCAGCCCTTTTTCTCTCCTCCATTCAGTAAGACTACCTCGAGGCCAGCTGAAACTACAGCAGCCGCCCTTGATCTCATCTTTGACAGTGGGTTGTTTCAAGGCAAAATTATCATCTTTGGTTTAGGGGTACAAAGTCTTTTGTTTTTTTCACATTCTGACTTTTTCTAGCCATCTTTCCTAGGGCTTAGTTGATATTTTGTTTGCATTCCAAGTTACTTTAGGAGACAGTTTACCAAATGTATGTGTGTTTGCCTCGCTGTGTGGCTTTGCGGTATCTTAGTTCCCCAACCAGGGATCAAACTCATGCCCTCTGCAGTAGACACGTGGAGTCTTCACCACTGTACCGCCAGGGAAGTCCCTCCAAATGTTTTCTTAGGCCTCACAAGGAGGTCACCAATTTTCCAGTTTGCAGTATCTGTTTCCTTGAGAGCTACTACCCTATTTTTAACTCAGTATCATATACTTCAGTTTTTTTAAATAGCAACATCCTTCCTGAATTTAGTAGTTTCTGTATTGATTAGGGTACAGGTTAAGCTATTGTAGTAACGAAATCTAAAAAATACAACCACACAATAGGTTAGAAATTTATTTTTCCTTTCATTTATAACCTGAAGTGATTAGGACCGTTCTGCTCCACGAGACCATTTTGGGATTCGAGCTCTTTCCGTTTGGTTTTGTCACGCTTAGTATGTTCTCAGCTGCATGATGAAACAGGCTCGTGCTGTTGTGACCACATTCCAGTCCGTAGAAAGGAAAAAGCTGAGAATAGAGGGTAAGCAGTTCCTTTTCAAAACATGAATCAGGGATTACCCTTCACTTACCCATTCTGACGTTGCATTCATTAAAACTTAGTCACTTGCTGTCAGAGTGGAAAATCTAGTCTCTAGCTAGACACTCATGTTTCTAGAAAGAATACTGCAAATACTGGAAATACAGTGGAGACTCTGCCATGGTGCTTTATCTCACCTGCAGAAGGTGGGATTACCTGTGAGCCCAAGTGGAAAATACTGTTTTCACTTAGCTTTGAACTGAGTTTGTCATCCATGTGTAGGAATCTTGTGTAATAATCAAAGAGGGTGAAATTTACTCTCATCTGGCCACGAGCCTTTGGTGGTTCTTATAAACACTGGCTCTTTGAGAGGGAGAAGCTTCAGACGAGCAGTGGGCCGTCCGCTGGATCAGGTGAGGTGCTTAGACGGGCTTCTCTTTCTCCTTTGAGTGTGCGGTGAAGCTTGCCAGGATGGTTGGTTACGTGAGTGCGGGGACTGTGGAATACCTCTACAGCCAGGATGGCAGCTTCTACTTTCTGGAACTGAACCCTCGGCTACAGGTGGAGCACCCCTGTACAGAGATGGTGGCCGATGTCAACCTCCCTGCCGCGCAGCTCCAGGTGAGTCACCCTGCTCTCGGCTCAGAGGGTTGCCTAGAGAAGTTTGGAATGAGGGATGCCCGCCAAACTGGCTCAACCAGCCTGTGTTAAGAGAAAAGTGCCGCCTATCCAAGTCTTGTGTGATGCTCCTCTCTTTGCGCTGGATGGCTTGGGATGTGTGGATGGGTTTCCCTGATATGGAACAGTTCTGGAGTATTACTTTTTAGCCTGACACATCTGATATAAAATGTCATATTTTTGCAAGACCCTTTACAAATAATATGCTATATTCAGCTGTTTCAGTTCTGGGAAACCTTACTTTTTAATTGTCCTCTATTCCTTTTTCCTCCCTGGAGAAGGAAATGGCAACCCATTCCAGTATTCTTGCCTAGAAAATCCCATGGGGCAGAGGAGCCTGGAGGGCTACAGTCCGTTGGGTCATTTTTTGAGCTTCCCTGGTGGCTCAGTGGTAAAGAATCCGCCTGTCAATGCAGGAGATGTGGGTTTGATCTCTGGTTCGGGAATACCCCCTGGAGAAGGAAACGGCAGCCCACTCCAGTATTCTTGCCTGGGAAATCCCATGGGGCAGAGGAGTCTGGTGGGCTACAGTCCATAGTGTCACGAAAGAGTTGGATATGGCCTAGTGACTAAACAGCAGCTTCTTTTTCCTAGTGCTACAAATTGAAGTAATTCCACTTCAGAGTGGTGGCTGAGGTTTTTCCTGGCAGGAATGTGGCAGCACACATTTATTTTTATAATGTTTAAAGTACCACTGTTAATATTATTTTCTCCATTCTGCCCAGGAAACAGATTCTATGGGAAGCAGTAATAGCTAATGATGAAGTTTGATTTGATTTGTAAATACGTATTCTTTATCCACAATGGGAACCCCTTTTGGTCCCCCATGGTCCCTATTAAGGAACCCAGTAAATGAAGATTTATGTATATAAATCTACTCTTTCCATTGATTTGTGGGGATAATTTGGAGGTAATTATGACATGCTGCTGCTGCTGCTGCTAAGTTGCTTCAGTCATGTCCAACTCTGTGTGACCCCATAGACGGCAGCCCACCAGGCTCTCCCATCCCTGGGATTCTCCAGGCAAGAACACTGGAGTGGGTTACCATTTCCTTCTCCAATGCATGAAAGTGAAAAGTGAAAGGGAAGTCGCCCAGTCGTGGCCGACTCTTCGAGACCCCATGGACTGTAGCCCACCCGGCTCCTCTGTCCATGGGATTTTCCAGGCAAGAGTACTGGAGTGGGGTGCCATCGCCTTCTCCAGTTATGACATAGTTAGGACTTTTTAGCTGTCTGGACTTCTTGGAGAGCCACTGACATTGACTCTTCCCTTGGATATTTTCATTCTTATTAAAAATGTCATAGTTTTGAAAGACACTTGACAAATAAGGGTGATGGAGAAATGACGATTAGAGGGAAGCTCATGTCTATTCCATTAGGGATTTGGGGACTTTTTAAGAAGTCGGAAGTAATTAACACCTTCTGCGAGTTTTGTTTCAAGTAATTTAGAGTTGCCTATTCAATGATGTAGAATGTAGACTATAAAAACAAAGTGTTTTAGGTGGTGGCTACTGAAGTGAAAAGTCTTTTCCGTCATCTGATAGCCTCTGCGTTTTAAGGGAAGTAACTGTGAAAGATGAGTGACGTGTGTTTTATTACCTTTCAGATTGCCATGGGGATCCCTCTGTACAGAATCAAGGATATCCGTATGATGTACGGGGTCTCTCCCTGGGGCGATGCTCCCATTGATTTTGAAAATTCGGCTCACGTTCCTTGCCCAAGGGGCCATGTTATTGCTGCTCGTATCACTAGTGAAAATCCAGATGAGGTAACCCGTCACTTAAAAGGTTTACACTTTTTTTTTCCCCCCACTGTGAACTTTAGTATTAAGATGCTATCTGAGGGCATATCTGAAGTATCTTGGGACCTCCCCTGGCGAGGGAAATTAGAGGCTTCATCGGAGCAGACACGTAAGTTATCACTGTTGCACTGGTCATTCAGTTCTATCTCAGTCGCCGTCGAGTCCTCAGTGGGCCTGTAGCACTGGACGTTGGCCCGCAAACCTTAATGACTTTTGTGTGTCATTTCCACTTTCCTGTGTGTAGGTGATTACATAGAACCTGCCCAGTGAGTATATGAATGTTCTCTTTCTTGTAAGTATAATATCATCTCATATTCTTCACTCCCTGACAGGGGTTTAAGCCCAGCTCAGGAACAGTTCAAGAGCTGAATTTTCGCAGCAATAAGAACGTTTGGGGTTATTTCAGTGTTGCTGCTGCAGGAGGGCTTCATGAATTTGCTGATTCTCAGTTTGGTCACTGCTTTTCCTGGGGAGAAAACCGAGAGGAAGCAATTTCGTGAGTATAATCGCATGTGGTTGCATTTCAAGAAATAAACTGTGGTAATCTTCAGTGAATTGTTAGCATGGGAAAGGGAGTCATGTATTGCTCTAGAAGTACTCATACGGATAACCTGCTTGAAGAAATACATCTTCAGTTGTAGTTGCATTCATGTTGTATTAAGTTTATGCAGTGTTCGGCAGGTGTTTTTCTGTCTGTTACTCTGAGCCTTTTCAAGTGATTTTTTGTTTTCATGTGTTTTTGATCAATGTATAAAATTGATTAAAGATGTCATATTTTTCTATAGAAATAGTATTGTTATTTGGAGCAGAAGTAGATTTTTTGACTAAGATCTTGGTATCTTATATCATGGATAAGATCCATTATTTGTCATCAAAATAAAGGTATAGCTATAAATGTCCTGTAGTCATTTAAAATAATAAAGTTAAGCTGCTTATTACATGAAAAGGGCTTAAGGGAACTATCCATGTCACTGTATATGAGGGACCTCAATGTGCTATGAAATATACGCACAACTTACAATGTAACTAGTATATCATAGGTATTAGTTAATATTCTATTAGCATAAACATTTAATATTTAATTTAATATTAAGTTTTACTTGCCTGAAAAGTAGGGCCCTAAGAGGTGATTTTGACAGGTTAGATATTTTAGAATATCTATCCAAAATTGATTTGCCTGTTTTATATTTTTTAACTGTCGATTGACTTTCACCAAGGATTTAATACTATTCCTTTGACTTTTAACCTGTACACCTAGATTATGTAATCAGTAAACACTTATTAATAATGTTTTCAGAAGTTGGGAAATCTCAGGGGTTTTTTTTTCTGTATTTTGTGCTCTACAAAGCAGTGCTCCCAGAAAAACCATCTGCCTTTTGTATCCTGCTTTGCCAAAGTGAAGACTATAAACCTAATGTTATGAATAAACTAGAATATAAACCCAGTGTTATAAAGAAACTAGAGCTTGCAAACTGGTGGTTGTCTGGCTAGTCACAGCCACTGATGTGCTTTGATTGGCTTATAGAGTATTGTTTAAAAAGTGGGAGATTGAAATAAATACATGCATTTCTGCTGTCTCTTGAAAAAAATGGGGTGACAATAACATTGGTTTTATATTCCACTTGGCCAAAGTTAACCGAAGCTTTGTGTGACTGCTTCTTTTAGAGGAAACACGAACTCTCTAGTTCATGCAGTCCCCCGTCCAGCCTGCCTCATTTGTTTACATCCCCAGGGTGGCCACTCTTGATATTTAGGTTTCCAGTCTTGATTGGCAGGCCACCAAGCCTTCCCTCCAGGACACGTCATATGACTTGCTCCAAAAGTCTTGCTCCTTACTTCCCAACCTGCTCTGGACATTCATCTGCAGTGTAAAGCTACCAGGCTAACGCTGAGCATATGAAAATTATGGTCTCTGCAATAAGCTTGCTTTCTCTTTTTAAATATTTCATTTATTTATTTGGCTTCGTCGGGTCTTAGTTGTGGCACTTGGGGTCTTTATTGTGGCGCAGGACTCTCTAGTGTGGCACGCGGGCTCCGGAGCACATGGGCTGAGGTGCCCTGCAGCATGTGGGATCTTAATTCCCCAGCCAGCGATCAAACCCATGGCCCTTGCATTGCAAGGTGGATTCTTACTCACTGAACCAGCCGGGGAATCCTGAAGCTTGCTTCTTGACACCATGCCGGAGTTCATTCTTCAGCTCAGAGTTTGTTTCTTCTTTCTGCATGACATTAGGCTTATATTCTTCAGCTTGGTGTTCACTACTCTTCTCTAGACTAGTCCCAGCCCATGTTTCCCTTATTATTTTCCATGACTGTAATCTAAATACCACGAGAACAGAACTGTGTGTGTCTCGCTGCTGCGGTGTCCCCTGAATGCAGTGAGTGCTCCGTCAGGGTTGGACGAGTGGACTGGCCCCTCATCCTTGTCCTCATCACTGTCTGCTTCAGTTGTAACATTCCCTGTGCACAACGCCTCTTTATTTCCTTTTCCCCTTTGTTTCTGCTGTTCCCTCTCTCCATTCTTTCATTTACTCCTTTCAGCAAATACTTACTGAATATCTTAATGCTTCTTGCAATATAATGAGGACCACCATAGGGTCTGTGCCATCATGGAACTTGATGATCCAGGGTAAGAGAGGCAAGGAAGCCGTTGAACAGAACATAGGAGGTGCTGTCTCTGATAGCGAGATTACATGAAGGTGTTACAGGAGCGTAGAGCTGAGTCAGCTAACTCCATCCAGAATGGGTCTGGGAAGGTTTCCTAAAAGGAAGGGACATCTAGAATCATATCTGAAATGTGTAGAGGAATCAGCCAGACCAAGAGAGGGCATAGAGAGGAGGATGGAGGTAGGAAACGGAGGAATATTCTTGGCTGAGAACTCCTGGACCACCTGGAAGAATATTTCTGTCACAGTCGTAATCTTAGCTTTATTTTTATTCCATTTCAGATCCCATATCCTTTTTTTTCCTTAATTGAGTAGTTGATTTACAGTGTTGTCTTAGTTTCAGGTGTACAGCAAAGTGATTTGGTTTTTTAACATATATTATTTCAGATTATTTTCCATTATAGGTAATTATAAGATATTGACTGTAATTCCCTGTGCTATGCAATAGATCAATATTGCTTATCTATTTTAGGTATAGTAGTTTGTATCTATTAATCTCACGCCCCTAATTTACCCCTCCCCGCTCCCTTTCCCCTTTGGTAACCATAAGTTTGTTTTCTATGTCAGATCTTACATTCTTTGTGAAACCAAAGGGAGGCAGGTTTTCTCCCTGCTTAGAACCCCTTGGTGCTTTGCTTTTATTTCTCTACTGGTATTTATGATATTCTGCCATAAATGTTTAAAGGGATTACTATCTCCACATTTTCTCTCCCTTAAGAGCTTAGTATGTGTCTTGAATCTGTGAGATGCATAATAAATGTCAAAGTTATACTGGGAAAAAGCTCACAGTATTGAAATCTTGTTAAAATGTGGTTAACACTTAATTGGGAAGTAAGCAAAGTAATGAGCAACTCATTCTATAGTTGGCTAAAACACATTTTTTTAAAAAGAAACACTCTCACATGTAGTGTCAGGCTGATCCCCAACTTTCTCTAACCCTAACCCTAACCTAACTTCATTGTTTGGAAACATTCAAGTTAAGGTCTTAGTATTTGTAAAAATTCATTGGACAGTATACTTAAAATAAGTATATTTTATTATATGTAAATTTTACTTAGATAAAATAAAAAGGGTTTAAGAAGGGAAGAATTATGCCCTAATGCTAGTTAACCAGCAATCAATGAATGGAATGATGGAAACAGTGAAAACGAAGAGTGGTTTGCACATGATTTGTTCTCTGTTAATGTGTAACGAAGTGTCTATGATCTGCGATGCTCAGCTGGTCGGATTAGTCAGACTCACAAGTTTGCTGAGTTCTTGAAAATTCTGTCTGGAACGAGCACATGTGTATCTTGCACCCTTATTTGTTCTTGGCACTGTCTGTTTCTTTCCCCTTCCTCCTAAGACTCCAAAGGGATGAAATAGTTCTTGAAAACAGTTGGAAAACAGTAGGACACTTGTCGCTGAAAGAGACCTGCTTCTGTCCTTCTCCTAGAAACATGGTGGTGGCTTTGAAGGAGCTGTCCATCCGGGGCGACTTCCGGACCACAGTCGAGTACCTGATCAAACTGCTGGAGACGGAAAGCTTCCAGTTGAATAGGATTGACACGGGCTGGCTGGACAGACTGATAGCAGAAAAAGTACAGGTGGGCATTTCTCCGCTTACAGCTTCTGGGATTGGGTTTTAATAGGCTTGTGATGAGATCAGTCCATGCCATTAGATAAAATTTATTTAATTCTAATACAAATGGTTCTAGGTCTGTGTGTAAAAGTCTAGGAGTCAGTGTGAGTTTAGCACTGTAAGTAAGCGTTCTTGTGCCTTGTTACACGGTCATTGTATAGGTTATTTTATAGTATTACTTCCAAGGATATAGTTGAAGAGAGGCGTGCAGAGATTGAAATACTTTCTTTCTTCACTTAATATTAAATGTGGTTGAGTTCTAGCTGTCTACCAAGTACTGATGAGAGGGCTTCATTTTAATCAACAGAAGTTACCCTTTGTTCCTGAACTGCTGGGCTCATATAAATTACTCAAAATTTCATATAGAATTGTTGGATTCATGCATATTACCTGGAGGTAGTTTACACACCATTTTTCTTTGAGATTATCAGTAGCCAAATCTTTGTACTTTTTTTGGAATTTATTTGTGACAGAAGCTTGTTTTTGAGCTACTCTCCGATTGGCTCAGTGAAAACCTTAGGAGGGTGAGGGGAAAGGTGTTTTTCATCTCTATTCAAATTCTAAAAATGTGTTTTTGTCTCAAAAACCAGTTGGATAACGAGGATGGAGATTCTCAGTGGTCGCTGATTCTTCAAGCACATTTGAGCCTGATTTAAATTGAGGGGCCATGGTGCCAAGTGACTGACTCCACTTTTGATTTGCCCTCTTTTCGTCCCTTTCAGGCGGAGCGACCTGACACCATGCTGGGAGTTGTCTGTGGGGCTCTCCACGTGGCAGACGTGAGCCTGCGGAATAGCATCTCCAACTTCCTTCACTCCTTAGAGAGGTAGGCTTGGCATTCCGTGTTCCGTGCGGGCCAACCCGCGGTCCTGAGGACGGGACTGACGCTCAGAGACCCTTTCATTCTTCTCTCTGTCACTAGCAGCTTCTGAGTGCCGCTTGCTCACTGACCATGGGGGCAAGGAGGAGAAGGGATGCAGGAGCTGATGACAGATGGTTTGGGAGCTCTAAGTGTAGATTCTAGAAATTGGTTTATCCCATGGTTAGAATTGGTTGCTTTGTAAAAACTGGAATCTTTCTGTACGGTACAAGCATCCAATCTCTCCCAGCCCTGGTGATAAAAATCTGGTGTTTCTCTCTAGTAAGGCACCCTGAATACTTCATATATTACCTGCAGCACCTTGTACGAATTAATAATCGATGCTGATATTCATGGTGACCTCACGAGTCTTTGAAGTATAGGATCAGACTCTGTGTGGCTAAACTTGTTTCCAGCACTGATTCTGGAAACTAAGCTCTGCCTCCGAGTCCCTAGAGGAATTGTCCACAAGGCTAATCGTTTAAAGCACTTTATCACAGGCATTTTAATTCCACTGAGATTTCATTTATTCAAGTCTTACCACGAAGATCTCTCACTATGTTGCACTGACGCTCAGTGTGAACAGGTAATATATTCACATGGTTCAAAAGTCAATAGGCGCTAAAAGATATATAGCAATGAGTCTCCTCCTTACCTCTGTTTCCTGGCCACCTAGTTTTCTTCCCTATGTTTCTGTTTTTATTTTCTGTTATCTTTCAGATATATGGTAGATACATATAAGCATATATACGTAATATTTGTTCCTTCCTACCTCCATTTTTTTTCAAATCAGAAGTGATAGCATAGTTTGAAACTATCCTGTATAATTTCAATTGCTGTTTTAATTTAACAGTGTGTTTTAGAGAGAGTTTCATATTAGTGCATAAAAGACTTCACCTTTTTAATGGCTACATAATATTCATTTATGTGGCTTTTTAAAAACTTATGTCTCTGTCCCTTACCGATGGTCCTTTGGGTTGTTTTCAGTCTTGGTATTCCAGGAAATGCTATAGCCAATCACCTTAGAGAGTCCCTTGTAACCTGTTAGAACTTTCTAGAAGTAGTTCTCATGTTGCTGTTTTTCAGGGGTCAAGTCCTCTCTGCTCATACACTTCTGAACACAGTAGATGTTGAACTTATCTATGAGGGAGAGAAGTATGTACTGAAGGTATGCTGAACCTCATACGGTCTGTGCCATCTTTTTTGCCTCTGTCTTTGTCAGCGTGCTTCCTTTAGGTCAGGTGGTGGAGGGAAATTGTGGTTTATTGCAGGGCTGGGCCCTAGTAAAATTACAGTCATTATTAGTGTCAGTAGCCTGTGTCAAAGCAGTATTTGATGAGTCTCTGAAAATATTTTTGCTGTTGTTCAACTTCACATGTGCAACCAAGAGATGAAAGAGACAGAGAACCATCAGAGCAGGTCCTCCTGTTCGCTTGCAGCAGGGCTGAACCGTGCCCAAGCACTTGTGCTCAGACACCAGTGCCACGAATTTCTGTCCTCTCCAACAGAGCTTCCTTTAGCTATTTTTATTTATTTATTTTATTTGGCTGCATTGGGTTTTAGTTGGAGCTTGCAGGATCTTTAATTGAGTCATGGAAACTCTTAGTTGTGGCATATGGGATCTAATTCCCTGATCAGGGATTGAGCCTGGGCCTCTCTCATTGGGAGCTTGGAGTCTCAGCCACTGGACTACCAGGGAAGTCCCATCTGATGGAGCTTGCTCACCTCTCTGAGATACTGAAATTTTGTCTGGCACTCTCACTGGAAAGAACACACTGATTTGTCTCTTTGGTTTCTCATTTCTTAACAGGTGACTCGACAGTCCCCAAACTCCTACGTGGTGATCATGAACGGCTCGTGTGTGGAAGTTGACGTGCATCGACTAAGCGACGGTGGACTGCTCTTGTCCTATGACGGCAGCAGTTACACCACATACATGAAGGAGGAGGTGGATAGGTGAGTGGCTCTTTGGGCTCTGTTTGCTGGTCATTGTACCAACCTTTTTTCTCAGTAGGTGTGTTTAACTCTTGGGGTTTTCAAGGTCTTTTTGGGAAGTCTATTCTAATTTTTTTTTTTTAATAGTACATGTACCTAATAAAAATTTTAAGACTATCAGAAGTCTTTAAAATTAAAAACAATGTATCTCTACCACTCTAGTGTGGACAGACAATGAAAAATAAATTCCCCTTTTTATAGGCTACTCCTGTTAACAGTTTCTTATATGTCTTTACTGAAATTTTATATGCACATATAAGTTATATATATGTACATACTATGTTTTTCTTTTAAACATATTCACAAATAAAAGTAACCCCTAGTTCTGCACCTTATTTTTTCCTTTAACATATTGTACACTATTCAGCACTAAACATTGTGTTGTTGTGATAATTAAATGAATTAATACATGGAAAGTGTGTAGACCATTGCTTGGAACTTAGTAAGAGTTTGAAACATCTTAGCTATTACATCATCAGCACCTTCATGTTTTTTTTTTCTTCCTGCTCAATGGAGATTCCTGTTCTTTTTAATGGTCAGATACTCTTCCATTATATGGATGTACCATAATTAATATGACCATTATTGAAGGGAATTTTGGTTATTTGGCATTGTAAACAAAGATGCAGTAAATGTCCTGTGTGTCTGTGTGTGTGTCTGTACAATGAAGTTTTCAGGTTTTCTTAAGATTGACGTTATTTTTGCCTTTATTGTTTACAACTTAAGATGCTTTATTAACTTAGGTATTCCCACTTATCTCCTAGATATCGCATCACAATTGGCAATAAAACTTGCGTGTTTGAGAAGGAAAATGACCCTTCAGTGCTGCGCTCACCCTCTGCTGGGAAGTTAATCCAGTACATTGTGGAGGATGGAGGCCATGTGTTTGCTGGCCAGTGCTATGCTGAGATCGAGGTCACGGTGGTCACTGGGCTTCCGGGTCATGGGAGGGAAGGTGGGGAAAGAGTTGGCTGGGATGGACTAGGACTCAGGAGTAACAGCAAGGAAGTAGAAAATAGAAGGGAAAGAGTATCTGTTTAATTGGGGTTAGGAACCTTAGCATTTTATTCATTAAAAAAAAAAATATTTGCTTGGCCGTGCCATATGGCATGTGACATCTTAGTTCCCCAACCAGAGATTGAACCTGCACCCCTTGCATTGGAAACACGCAGTCTTAACCACTGGACTGCCAGGGACTTAAGGACTCCCTGAACCTTAAGGACTGAATCTTAAGGACTCCCTGAGTCTTAAGACTCCTGAATCTTAAGGACTCCCTGAACTTTAAGGACTGAATCTTAAGGACTCCTTGAACCTTAAGATTTTAAAAACATTAAAAGCTCATACTTTTCCTTGGATAGATGAGGAGCCTCTAGTTCTAAAGAATAGATACTAGGCAGCAGCACTTATTGAGTGTTAGGTATTATGCCGAGTACTGGTTATACAGAAAAAGTATGATAGGTGGAATGGGGCCTTGAAACAGACTTGTCATGAAATATGAATTTTGAGAAGGCTGAGCACAAAGTGCAGAGGGCCACCTGCTCCAAGTCAATATGGGGCTGGATGGGCAGCACGCGAATTCCTGAAAAAGGGGACTTTGATCTTGGCATTGAAAGATAGACAGTGATAGACCAGATGGGGAAGGCCAGGCAATGCTGTTTAAAGGTGAAGGCATAGCATGCACAGAGGCACAGAAGCACGAGCGTGTGGTGTAGAGAGGGAACTGCAAGTCCATACTGACATCGTTTGAGAGCAGACTGAGGTTTCACTGGAAATGGCAAGCAGAGATGCCAAATGAGTTGTCAGGATTTGAGATCACGAAGGACCTTATAAAACATACTCAAGGCTGGTGGTGTCACTGAAGGATATGACACAGAAAAGTGATGGAATAAGATTTAGGCTCTAGAATGATTGCTTCTAGTGGCCTTATTGGAGGTGCATAGCATGTAAAGATGTCTATGGGGAGGTTGGTTTTTCTTCTTAATATTTTTTAAAAATTTATTTGACTGCACCAGGTCTTGGTTGCAACAAGCACACTCTTAGCTGTGGCATGTGGGATCTGTTTCCGTGGCTAGGCCCAAACCTGGGCCCCCTGTATGGGAAGCGCAGAGTCCTAGCCCCTGGACCACCAGGGAAGTCCCTGCTGGGAGATTTCTGAACTGCTCTAGACCAGAAATGATAAGGGGTCAAACCAAAGAGTTGGCAAGACAGGAAGATTTTTGAGAGAGGTTTAGAAGATATAGTCAACCTGGCTTGTGAATGGTAGATAAGGGAGAAAAAGGAGTGAGAATGATCCTTAGGTTTTGGTCTGGATATCATAGATAGACAGTGTAAGTACCTGGATCCACAGGTATGAGGAAGATAAATTGTTCATCATTTCTTGGTATAAGACAAGTCAAAACCAACCATGGCAAAAGTGGATTTAAACATTAGAAACGGGAACTATCAGTAGTTGTCATTAATCCCTAAAGCTAGGTCCTGAGAGATTTTAGTTTTCCTTGTAGGTGATGAAGATGGTAATGACCTTAACAGCCGCAGAGTCTGGCTGTATCCATTACGTCAAGCGGCCTGGAGCAGCTCTTGACCCGGGCTGTGTACTAGCCAAAATGCAACTGGACAACCCCAGCAAGGTCCAGCAGGCAAGTAGGCGGATAGACACTCTTAATATTGCTCTCCAAGAGCTGGGTACACGGTAGGGTTAGTCTGGAGAGGCAAGTGATCTCAGTCCTTGGTTTTCCAGTTTTTCCTTCAACTTTCTGCCCTTCATTTTATGCCTTATGCCTTTGTATTTGTGCCTTTGGTATCATGCATCTAGAATGTGTAAGAGTTACTATGATATTAAGAATATGTGATTTTCCTCAAGAGGCTTCTCTCTTGTTGTCACTGGATGTGTTAAAGGGAAGTCTTTCTTTTTCAAACTAATTAATTACTCTGACTGCATCGAGTCTTAGTTGTGGCATGCGGGCTCTTTGTTTCTCTGTGCGGGCTTCTCTAGTGCAGCGTGTGGGTTTCCCTCTAGTTGTGGCACACGGGCTCAGCAGTTGCTCTGCACAGGCTTGGTTGCCCCACCACTTGTGGGATCTAAATTCCGCCTGGATGGCTGATTCTTAACCACTGGACAACCAGGGAAGTCCCTAAAGGGAAGTCTTGATTTTACATGATGAATCTAAGTTGCAGTGGTGTGTCTGGAGGTAGTGGATGACTTGATCTCTCATTGGGGTTGACAGGCTGAGCTTCACACAGGCAGTCTGCCACGGATCCAGAGCACAGCGCTCAGAGGCGAGAAGCTCCATCGAGTGTTCCACTATGTCCTGGATAATCTGGTCAACGTGATGAATGGATACTGCCTTCCAGATCCTTTCTTTAGCAGCAGGGTATGGATCACTTTTCCTAGGTGGGGTGGGGTAGGGGAACAGGTATACATCTTGGAGAATGGGTATTCTCCAACATAGTTTAAAATTCATATAGGGAATTTTTCTAAGAGGGAGGGAGATAGAGCTGTTTGACCAAAATTCTGCCACTATTAGTTGTAGGATTTGAAGTCTTTATATCCTTGCTTCTTATCTCTGTCATTGATTTCACATTTAATTGGGATTTAAACCAGTAAACAAGGACAATGTTAGTTGTCTATATTATAATTTCAAAGTAAGTACCGGCATACCTTGGGGATATTGCAGGTTTGATTCCAGACTGCTGCAATAAAGTGAATATTATAAGAAAGAAAATCACGCAAATATTTTGGTTTCCAGTGCATAGAAAATTTATGTTTGCATATTGATCAAGAACCTGCCTGCCAATGCAGGAGACATGAGATGTGGGTTCAGTCCCTGGGTTGGGACGATCCCCTGGGGGAGGAAATGGCATCCCACTCCAGTATTCTTGCCTGGGGAATCCCATGGACAGAGGAACCTGGTAGGCTACAGTCCATGGGTCGCAAAGAGTCGGACACGACTGAAGTGACTTAGCAGGCACATAGTCTATTAAGTGTGTAATAGCATTACGTCTAAAAAATGTACATACCTTAATTTAAAAATGTTTTCTTGCTAAAAAAGGCAAATCATCTGCTGAGCCTTTAAGGAGTCATAATGGTTTTGCTGGTGGAGGGTTTGAAATACTATTACCAAAATGTGACAAGAATTACCAAAATGTGACACAGAGACGTGAAGTGAGCAAATGCCGTTGGAAAAATGGTGCCAATAGACTTGCTTGGCACAGGTTTTACATGAAATCTTCAGTTTGTAAAAAAGAACACCGCCGTATTTGCAAAGTGCAATAAAGCAGTGCATAGTAAAGCGTGGTATGCCTATACTGTATGGTAGTGAATTCAGACATAATTTTCTTTGGGGGATGGTGTTAATTTTGTCCAGATCCTGTTTTATTGTTTCCTTCTCAGGTGAAAGACTGGGTTGAACGGTTGATGAAGACCCTCAGGGACCCCTCCTTGCCTCTCCTAGAATTGCAGGATATCATGACCAGCGTCTCTGGTCGTATCCCACCCAACGTGGAAAAGTCTATCAAGAAGGAAATGGCTCAGTATGCCAGCAACATCACATCCGTCCTCTGCCAGTTTCCCAGCCAGCAGGTACTTGTAGACTAACGCTGCCATTTTCTGCTGGCTGCCCACACTAGGGTTCATGCAGTCGGAGTCCTTCCTGTTTGGATGCTCCTCACTGTCTGGATGTTGTACTTTTGAAGTTTTAAGCATTGTGCCCTTTACAAAACTGCCTCATGATACAAGCCCAGTAAGTTAAGTGTTGGGTGTGAAATGTAGCGTGTCTGTGGTTCAGAGAAAAGCATATTGGCCATGTACCCCATAGAGGTTTGTCCCTGGGGCTGCGCCCTGATTAGAAGGACTTGGTGATTCTAAAGCAGGCGGATATTTGTAGCTCTTTCATCAGAGACTTCCTCACCTCTGCAGCATGCTGATTACTCTGTGCCTGTGATCCAGACTTACATGTAGGGAGTAAAGCTGGACAAGTGGGGCATTAAGCGTGTCTTGCCCGTCAGGACCTCTGGTAAGGCGCTAGGTTTTGTGATGCACTCGTTAGTTCATCTGGCAAAGGGTGAAGAGACATAGAAGCTGCTTTCTTATTTATCATGAATGAACCCCTAAACTATGCCTCGTAGCATTCAGCTGCTCTCAACACAGGAAAGATAGAAATAATCATGTTACAATGATGAAGATTCCAATAGAGACACGGAGTAGAGAGCCGACACATGGATGCCGTGGGGGAGGGGGAGGGTGGTCTGGATTGGGAGAGCGCCACTGCCGTATACACTGCCACTGGAAAACAGGTAGCCAGTGGGAGGCTGCTGCACAATACAGGGAGCTCGCGCCGTGCTTGGTGATGACCTGGAGAGTAGAATGGGGGCGGGGGTGGCAGGGAAGCTCAAGAGGGCGCTATATATATTCACCTGTAGCCGATTCGCTTCGTTGTACAGTAAAAAGTAACACAACATTAAAGCAGTTATATTCCAATTAAAACAACAACAGCAGGATTCCTAGTGTTGATGCTATTATGCAGGCTAATGTTTTGGGTCCCTTTGTTGAGCTGGGCTTCACTTTTCTCTTTTCTTATACTTTAGATTGCCAACATCCTAGATAGCCATGCAGCCACACTGAACCGGAAATCTGAACGGGAAGTCTTCTTCATGAACACTCAGAGCATCGTCCAGCTGGTGCAGAGGTACGTACATGGAAGTCCAGAGTCCCAGATCTGCCCGTCCCCACACTTCCTTCCTTCTCAGTAGTCACAAAGAGGTTTGCCTTCAGGTCACCTTAGGGAACTTAGGAAGCACCTCTTATCTTAGGAAATACCTATGTCTACTAAATATGTTAGAATTGTGAGCTAACTCTCCTACTCAGCGTTTCTGATGACTTTCTATTCGGCATCTTTCCATCAATTATTAAGGCATGAATCTCACTGTTATCTTTTTTCCTT
The DNA here is from genome assembly GCF_042477335.2 of Ovis canadensis. NCBI lineage: Eukaryota > Metazoa > Chordata > Mammalia > Artiodactyla > Bovidae > Ovis > Ovis canadensis. Next base: position 21,975,530 of record NC_091255.1, on the reverse strand, counting down.
ACAATTTCCCGTGAACTCCTAATTTTTCTTCTGGCATCAGGCCCCCTTTGACATTTACTCTTATTAGCTCATGGGATCAACTATTGGGATAAAGGTATCTTCACAGGACTTTTTCAACTTTAAGGTATTCATAAATTTTTCAGATTTCCCTTAGCCATTTCAAGGGTGTGGTGATCATTTTTGCTTAGCAATGGGGGACTGAACCAGTTTATTTTTGGGTAGGGCTATCAAGTGGTTTTGGCTTTGTTTTCTCTTTCTCTCTCTTTTTTTCTCCATTTCTTTATAAGAAAAAAAAAGTCTTGTCTGTGGCCACATTTCTTTTAGACTTGGATTTATGGTATTTATTTGTTATTTTTGGCTGTGCTGGGTCCTCGTCACTGTGCATACACTCTCTCTAATTGTGAGCAGGGCTACTCTCTTGCTGCGGGCTACACCGGCTTCTTATGGTGGTGGATCTCCTGCAGAGCTCGGGCTCTAGGGCGTGGGGGCTTCTGTAGTTGCTGCACAAGCGTAGCTGCCCCACGGCACGTGGGTTCCTCCCAGACCAGGGATCGACCCTGCGTCGCATGCACTGGCAGGCATATTCTCAGCCACTGGACCACCAGGGAGGCCGGCTTGAATTTAAATTGACCTGGTTAATTGATTCTAGACTGGCTCCTGTCCTGTCCTATATGCATTCTATAGGAAGCCTAGTAAGCTTTGGGTTTATTATTTCATGGTTGGCTATTTAACGGTGTTAGCCTGTCAGGATTTTCTTCTAGACTTGAATTTATGTTATTTATCTATACCTTCCTCTCTCTGCCTAGGTACCGCAGTGGCATCCGAGGACACATGAAGGCTGTGGTGATGGACCTGCTGCGGCAGTACCTGCGAGTAGAGACTCAGTTCCAGAACGGTAAGCTCCTTCCTGAGGCTCTGTACCCGAGAGCGTCTCTTCCTGAGGCTCTGTACCCGAGAGCGTCTCTTCCTGAGGCTCTGTACCCGAGAGTGTCTCTTCCTGAGGCTCTGTACCCGAGAGCGTCTCCTTCGAGGGCTGAGCGATAGCTGAGCCAGTCCATCCTGTCACCACCACTTGACACGAACAACCGTCTTCCTCCTTTCACCAGTCCCTTGAAAGCTAAACTGCTCTGTCCACTAGCACCAAGAAACAACAACAAAGCACAGCTTGATGAGGCTGTGAATCAGTGTGCTTCTGTGAGAGGGCTGACATAATTTTTCTAGTAGAGATTAGCATTCCCCATTGGCCTCTTCTTGACCTTGAGGTCAAGGGTTCGTTGAGGTGAGTTGAGTCAGACCAGGCTGAAATTGAGAAAGCCTATGAAGAGCTTGCGTCTCAACAGCTCATCCATGGAATGAACCACAGGCATCTGAAAAAGGCTCAGATTTTCCAGTCCTTTTCAGTGTATTGTTTGGGTGGAATTTATCCGTCACTTTCTCTGTATAGTGTCACTAATGACTTACCATGTCTCTAAAGCACCGTGGCTAAGATTTTAAAGCTCCATACTGCGGATCCTGCTTTCTGCCACAAGATGGCAGTGAAACGCCACAGAGTTTGAAAGATTGCCTCTTCATGCTCTTTGCTTTGTTTTGCTCACTTTTCCATCCTTAAAGGATGACTCTGCCACTCATGACAAGCAGAAATACTCAAGTAAATATTGCAGACCGAATCTGGCAGTGTGTAAAATAATACGTCACAACCCAGTTGTCTTGATCCCACTAGTGTAAGCTTGATTAATATGTGAATCATTTATCATGTAATGGATAAGAAGAGGAAAAAACATGGCCATCATCTTAAGATATGGATGATACAAGCCTTTGACAAAATTGAATATCCATTCATGATAAGTCCTTGGCCAATTGAGAATGAAATGGTACTTTTTATCATGTAAAGTTCTCCTACAAAAAAATCTGTAGGATACATCATACATAGTGGTAAAATGTTGAAAGCAATCTCTTTAAGATTAAAAATAAGACAAGGATGCCTGCTATCATTATTGCTCTTTAGCTTCGTACTGGATATCCCAGCTGCTTTTGTAAGGCAAGAAAAAGAATAAAAAAGTATGAGGACTGGACTAAAGGTATGGAAAGGAGTACAGAAATACATCAGCCACTATTATATATGACATGAGGTCTACCCGGAAAGCCTCAAAGTATCCACATGTTTATTATTAGAATTATTTAACATTTAGCAAAGTTGTTGGATACAAAAGCCAGTATATGGGGCTTCCCTGGTAGCTCAGTGGTAAAGAATCTGCCTGCCAGCTTGGGAGATAACAGTTTCGATCCCTGGTCTGGGAAGATCCCATATGCCACAGAGCAACTAAACCCACGCGCCATAACCACTTAGCCCACTCATGGCAACTCCTGAAGCCCACCCACCCTAGAGCCCGTGCTCTGCAACAAGAGAAGCCACCACAATGAAAAGCCTACACACCACAGCTAAAGAGTAGCACCTGCTCTCTGCAGCTAGAGAAAAAAAGCTTGCGCCACAGCAAAGACCCAGCACAGCCAAAATAAATTAATTAATTAAATAAATTGAAAAAGTCAAATACAAAATTAAAATTTTATAGTATAATAACAGTTTAGAAAAATATTCCATTTGAAATAGCAACCCAAAATATGAAATTCCGAGGAATAAGTCTAACAAAAAAATGTGCAACCTTTTTTGGAGAAAGTTGTAATCAGTAGAAACAATAAAGAAGGTCTTGATAAATATCATGGCCTTGGTTTGGAATATATATATTTGCAAAGTGTTGATTCTCTCTGAGTTCATCTGTAGATTCATTGACTTTCCAATAAAAATCTTACTAGTGTATTTCTATGGAATTTGTCAGGCTAGTTCTATAATTCACATGAAAGAAAGGTAACCAAGATTCTTCTAAAGAAATACACTATGGAGGTATTTGTCCAGTTTAATATCAAGATTTGAGATAAAGCCACATTAATGAAGAGATTGTGATATTGGTGTTAGGACAGATTAATGGAACAATGGAACATTGGCTGTTAACCCTCTGTTAATCCAGAGGCAGATATATGAAAAATTACTTTACAACAGGGCAGGTGTTTTAAGTCATGGGGAAAGGATAGTTTGCTACTGGTTAATGGATTATTCATTTGCCACCACCCTTCCAAAAGAAAAAAGATCCCTAGCCTAGACAAGCAGAGAAGGCAATGTTAAGCCACTCTAGTACTCTTGCCTAAAAAAATCCCATGGACGGAGGAGCCTGGTAGGCTGCAGCCCATGGGTTGCTACGAGTTGAACACGACTGAGCAACTTCACTTTCACTTTTCACTTTCGCACACGGGAGAAGGAAATGGCAACCCACTCCAGTGTTCTTGCCTGGAGAATCCCAGGGATGGGGAAGCCTGGTGGGCTGCCGTCTATGGGGTCACACAGTCGGACACGACTGAAGCGACTTAGCAATAGCAGCAGCAGCAGCCTAGACAAGATGCACAAAAATTGATTCCAGATTAATTTAAAACTTAAACACGTACTAAAGGGGCAAAGCTACTCAATTTTTAGGAGAATATCCTTATGACCTCAAGACCAAGAAGATTTTGTCATGTAAGGCCAGCAGGAACAAACTATAAAGGAAAAGGACAAATAAGTTGACCTCAATTAAGAACTTCTGTTCATGAAAAGATCCCGTAAAAAGACTTTGAAAATACAAGCCATAAACTGGAGGAAGATACTTACAAATCATAACAACTGAGGAAGGATTAGAATCTATAGAGCACTGCCTTGTGTCAATAAGTAAAAGATGACCTAATAGAAAAATGGGCAAAAGATAAAAAAAGATAATTTGCAGAAGAGGAAGCACACATGATCACACCCAAATGATCAATGAAAAGATGTTCGATCTTCTTACTAATTAGAGAGTTATGAAACAAAACCACAATAAGCTTGGCAAAAATTTAAAATTCACATCATCTTCCACGACTTCTATAAGTAGAAGTGCAAATTGTTACAACCACTTTGGAAAACAGTTCATCAGTATGTAATGGAATTGAACTTATTTATGTTCTTCAACCTACCAATTTCACTCTTAGATGACATGCTCTAGAGAAACTGTTACACATGTTTATTAAGGAGACATATACAGGAGTGTTGGTGGCATCATTGTTCATTAGTTAGTTAGTTCAGTCACTCAGTCGTGTCCGACTCTTTGCGACCCCATGAATCGCAGCACGCCAGGCCTCCCTGTCCATCACCAACTCCCAGAGTTCACTCAGACGCATGTCCATTGAGTCCGTGATACCATCCAGCCATCTCATCCTCTGTCGTCCCCTTCTCCTCCTGCCCCCAATCCCTCCCAGCATCAGAGTCTTTTCCAATAAGTCAGCTCTTCGCATGAGGTGGCCAAAGTACTGGAGCTTCAGCTTTAGCATCATTCCTTCCAAAGAAATCCCAGGGCTGATCTCCTTCAGAATGGACTGGTTGGATCTCCTTGCAGTCCAAGGGACTCTCAAGAGTCTCCTCCAACACCACAGTTCAAAAGCATCAATTCTTCGGCCCTCAGCCTTCTTCACAGTCCAACTCTCACATCCATACATGACCACTGGAAAAACCACAGCCTTGACTAGACGGACCTTAGTTGGCAATGTAATGTCTCTGCTTTTGAATATGCTGTCTAGGTTGGTCATAACTTTTCTTCCAAGGAGTAAGCATCTTTTAATTTCATGGCTGCAATCACCATCTGCAGTGATTTTGGAGCCCAAAAAAATAAAGTCTGACACTGTTTCCACTGTTTCCCCATCTATTTGCCATGAAGTGATGGGACTGGATGCCATGATCTTCGTTTTCTGAATGTTGAGCTTTAAGCCAACTTTTTCGCTCTCCTCGTTCACTTTCATCAAGAGGCTTTTTAGCTCCTCTTCACTTTCATCCATAAGGGTGGTGTCATCTGCATATCTGAGGTTATTGATATTTCTCCCGGCAATCTTGATTCCAGCTTGTGTTTCTTCCAGTCCAGCGTTTCTCACGATGTACTCTGCATATAAGTTAAATAAGCAGGGTGACAATATACAGCCTTGACGTACTCCTTTTCCTATTTGGAACCAGTCTGTTGTTCCATGTCCAGTTTAACTGTTGCTTCCTGACCTGCATACAGATTTCTCAAGAGGCAGGTCAGATGGTCTGGTATCCCCATCTCTTTCAGAATTTTCCATAGTTTATTGTGATCCACACAGTCAAAGGCTTTGGCATAGTCAATAAAGCAGAAATAGACGTTTTTCTGGAACTCTCTTGCTTTTTCCATGATCCAGCGGATGTTGGCAATTTGATCTCTGGATCCTCTGCCTTTTCTAAAACCAGCTTGAACATCAGGGAGTTCACGGTTCACGTATTGCTGACGCCTGGCTTGGAGAATTTTGAGCATTACGTTACTAGCATGTGAGATGAGTGCAATTGTGCAGTAGTTTGAGCATTCTTTGGCGTTGCCTTTCTTTGGAATTGGAATGAAAACTGACCTTTTCCAGTCCTGTGGCCACTGCTGAGTTTTCCAAATTTGCCGGCATATTGAGTGCAGCACTTTCACAGCATCATCTTTCAGGATTTGAAACAGCTTAACTGGAATTCCATCACCTCCACTAGCTTTGTTCGTAGTGATGCTTTCTAAGGCCCACTTGACTTCACATTCCAAGATGTCTGGCTCTAGATTAGTGATCACGTCATCATGATTATCTGGGTCGTGAAGATCTTTTTTGTATAGTTCTTCCGTGTATTCTTGCCACCTCTTCTTAATATCTTCTGCTTCTGTTAGGTCCATACCATTTCAGTCCTTTATCGAGCCCATTTTTGCATGAAATGTTCCCTTGGTATCTCTGATTTTCTTGAAGAGATCTCTAGTCTTTCCCATTCTGTTGTTTTCCTCTATTTCTTTGCATTGATCTCTGAGGAAGGCTTTCTTATCTCTCCTTGCTATTCTTTGGAACTCTGCATTCAGATGCTTATATCTTTCCTTTTCTCCTTTGTTTTTCACCTCTCTTCTTTTCACAGCTATTTGCAAGGCCTCCCCAGACAGCCATTTTGCTGTTATTCATTAATAGCAAAAAAGACTAGAAACAACCCAATTATACACAATTATAGAGACTAGATAATTGAATTCTAGTATATTTCTGTATTGGATTAGTCTACAGCAGTGAAAATGTAGATGCATCTCCAAAACATAATGGTCAGGGAAAGAAACAAGGTACAGAAGGATCCAAACATTCCACTGTTGCCAAGTTAAAAACAGGGAAAGTGAATATATACATACATGGATACATATATATATATGTACACACACATGTTTGTGATAAATGTGAAGAAGAGCCAAAGAACGATTAACGTAAAATTCAGTTTAGTGGTCATTTTTTTTTTTCAATTAGCAATAATCGAGCCTCGGATAAACCTCATTGGCTACGATACTGCCACTGTGCAAAGCTAGTGGTCATTTTTGAGGAGGAGCACGTAGGATCTTTCAAAGATACCAAAAATATTCTGACGGATGGTAGTTACTTGGGCATTTATTCTTCTGAATGTATATTTCACAATAAAAAGTTTTTTTAGAAGAGGCACTTGGTATCATTGCTTTCTGTCTGCTTAGTGTCTCTGCTGCCTCTCCCCTGGGTAAATGTTCTTCATATTTCCCCTGGCCCTAGTAATTTCCATTACCAAGATATATTTCTGTTGTCACTTTAAGGAGAAATATGAATTTATATAGGATAACCAACAGCTTCCATTTTGTCCCAATTGGATCTTTTATGAAATTGGCAGCTCTCTAAATACTGAAATTCACTGTTTTTTAAATATATTTAGTTTGATTTTGAAAAAAATCTTATGTCAGTCACTAATATTTAAAACAGATAAGGGACTTCCCTTGTGGTCCAGCAGTTAAGACTTTGCTTTTCAGTGCAGAGAGTGTGGGTTTGATCCTAGGTCGGGGAGCTAAGATTCCACATACTTCCAGTCCCAAAAAAAAACCCAAAACATAAATAGAAGCAATATTGTAACAAATTCAGTAAAGACTTTAAAAATGGTCCAAATCAAAATAATCTTAAAAAAAACCAAACAGATAAAAGCAGAGTTGCCTTCGTTGATTTGTACTTGATGTTCTAGGAATACATGGCAGTGCAGTTTGAATGCCACTGTTCCAGTTTGTAACTTAACATGCAGTCTGAACTAGGTGATAATCCTTTAGTATTTTCATGATTTCATGAAAATTCTGACCCTTGAGACTGTTCGGATGCTCATTCTCCTTTACTTGTAAATTTAATTCTGAGGTAAGCCGTTTTCTAAAGAACTGAACATTACTTATATCCCGTGGTGGAAGTCACTATGGTCTACCTGAGGCTTATGCTTCTGTTGCAGAACATAGCTCTGCCAGTGAGAACTGGCCTGCCTCCGGTGGCCTTGTGAAAGGCCAATGAAAACATGCATGAGATGCGTGACTGTACTCTCCCTACAGACCTTTTACCTTCATGCAGGGTTCTTCCTGATCTCTGCCTTAGTTTTGATTGGGAATTCCTAGGCACTGCTTAACTACTTTGTGGACTTACAAGGGAAGATGTTGATTCCAGAGGAAGCAGCCATCCTTCTTGTGGATATTGATAAGTTTGGGTGTTTTAGTTTTGAACTAAAACCATGACTTCTAGTGGGGGTGAAGCAGTTTCAGTGAGTGAAACATGGAACCAGAATCTCTCGCTGGGGTTTAATGGTGTTGACATTTCTTTTTAAGTAGCTGAACCCTCTCTTCTAAGGAAACCATGTTGCTCAGGTTGTGTGCTCAGTCTTGTCCAACTCTTTGCAGCCCCATGGATGTAGCCCATCAGGGTCCTGTGTCCAGGGCATTCTCCAGGCAAGAATCCTGGAGTGGGTAGCCATTTCCTACTCCAGAGGGTCTTCCCAACCCAGGGATCAAACCAATGTCTCTTGAGTCTCCTGCATTGGCAGGCGGATCCTTTACCACGAGTGCCACCTGGGAAGCCCAAGGAAACCATTGCAGGAAGCTAAATAAGAGTTTAGAGTAAGGATAGGGGGTGGGAATCTCAGGCCCTAAGACACACCCTTCCCCACCTGTCAAAATTTTTAAATGAAAATAAGACTTAGAGAAGTAAAGTGATTTGCCTAGGAGTGCATCACAATTTGGTAACAGAGCTAAGCTTTGAGCCCAGGGCTTTTATACCAGAAGGAAATGGCAACCCACTCCAGTATTCTTGCCTGGAGAATCCCATGGACAGAGAAGCTTATGGGCTACAGTCCATGGGATCGCAAAGAGCCGGACACGACTGAGCGACTTCACTCACTCACTCACCTGACTCCTAGCTCAGAGTTGTTCTTAATAAACCACACTGCCAATTCTGTAGAAATCTACCTAAGAAAATTCTCAAGATGTTTCTTCTCACTGCTTATTAATTTGCTAAATAGCATGTAAATGTGAACGTGCATATGTGCAGTTCTTTTTGCTGCTTGTAGGTCACTATGACAAATGCGTGTTCGCCCTCCGGGAGGAGAACAAGAGTGATATGAACACTGTACTGAACTACATCTTCTCTCACGCTCAAGTCACCAAGAAGAATCTTCTGGTCACCATGCTTATCGTGAGTACCGTTTCCCAGAACCTGTAAGGATGGTTGACGATACGGAAGAAAGAGTTTCTCCCTGTGATGGCTCTGGTCAGAGGAAAAGCTCCTGCCTTGTGTGATTCTGGGGTGGGCGGGGCTTGGGTTGTGGGTTAATAGTTTCTCATGCCCGTCTTTGCCCTTGACCTGAAGGAACCTGCTCCAGTTGGGAAAGAACTGTTCTGCCAATTATTCATATCATTTTTAAAAATTAATTCACTTTTTTAATTGAAGGATAATTGCTTTACAAAATTTTGCTGTTTTCTGTCAAACCTCGACATGAATCAGCCATAGGTATACATATATCCCCTCCCTTTTGAACCTCCCTCCCGTCTCCCTCCCCATCCCACCCCTCTATGTTGATACAGAGCCCCTATTTGGGTTTCCTGAGCCATACAGCAAATTCCCATTGGCTATCTATTTTACATACGGTAATGTAAGTTTCCATGTTACCCTTTCCATACAACTCACCCTCTCCTCCCCTCTCCCCATGTCCATAAGTCTATTCTCTATGTCTGTTTCTCCACTGCTGCCCTGCAAATAAATTCTTCAGTACCATTTTTCTAGATTCCACATATATGCATTAAAATATGATATTTCTCTTTCTCTTTATGCCTTACTTCACTCTGTACAGTAGGCTCTAGGTTCATCCACCTCATTAGAACTGACTCAAATGCATTCCTTTTTATGGCTGTGTAATATTACATCGTGTATACGTACCACAACTTTATTCAGTCATCTGTCGATGGACATCTAGGTAGCTTCCAGGTTCTAGCTATTGTAAATAGTGCTGCAGTGAACAGTGGAATACATGTGTGTTTTTCAGTTTTGGTTTCCTCAGGGTATGTGGCTAGGAGTGGGATTGCTGGGTCATATGTTGGTTTTATTCCTAGTTTTGTAAGGAATCTCCATACCGTCTTCCATAGTGGCTGTATCAATTTACATTCCCACCGACAATGCGAGAGCGTTCCCTTTTCTCCACACCCTCTCCAGTATTTATTGTTTGTGGACTTTATTATGATAGCCATTCTGACTGGTGAGAGGTGATATCTCACTGTGGTTTTGATTTGCATTCCTCTAATAATGAGCGATGTTGAGCATCTTTTCATGTGTTTGTTGACCATCTGTATGTCTTCTTTGGAGAAATGTCTGTTTAGGTCTTTTTCCCACTTTTTGATTGGGTTGTTTGTTTTTCCGGTTTTGAGTTTTATGAGCTGCTTATATATTTTGGAAAGTAATCCATTGTCAGTTGTTTCATTTGCTGTTTTTTTCTCCCATTCTGAGGGTGGTCTTTTCACCTTGCTTATCGTTTCCTTTGCTGTGCAGAAGCTTTTAGTCAGGCCCCACTTGTTTGCTTTTGTTTTTATTTCCGTTGCTCTAGGAGATGGGTCATAGAGGATCTTGCTTTGATTTATGTCATCGGATGTTCTGCCTAAGTTTTCCTCCAAGAGTTTTATAGTTTCTGATCTTCTGTTTAGGTCTTTAATCCACCTTCAGTTTATCTTTGTGTATGGTGTTAAGAAATGTTCTAATTTCATTCTTTTACATGTAGCTGTCCAGTTTTCCTAGCACCATTTATTGAAGGGGCTTTTTCATATCATCTTACACAAGAACTCAAAGTCCTTGACTCCACTTAAAGCTGCCTCATGTTTCCCCATCCCTGTTGTCACTCATGACAGTAGCTTTAAAATGGAGTCTTATCTAGCCAACGTTGTTGTTTAGTTGCTAAGTTGTGTCTGACCCTTTGGTGACCTCAGGGATGGTAGCCCACCAGGCTCTTCTGTCCATGGGATTTCCCAGGCAAGAATTCTAGAGTGGGTTACCATTTCCTTCTCCAGGGGATCTTCCCGACTCTGGGATCAAACCTGTGTCTTCTCCATTGGCAGGTGGATTCTTTTCCACTGAGCCACCAGGGAAGCCCTATCTAGCCAGTGTACTGTCCCATTATCACTTTTGTTTGTTCTATGAATGTGAGCAATGGCTCTCATATCCAAAACTTAATAACAAAAAATAACTGTTAGAAGTCTAGTACTGTTCCTTCCCGACTCAGAAAACACTTCAGTTTATTCCTCATCGTCTTTGATCCCTTTCTGTCTTATTTATATGGACGTCTAAGCTCAGATTATTGTGTTGGTAGTAGATACATGCTTTTGTCCCCATAACTCAGTAATTTGAGAATTAGTAGAAAGAGGCAGTGAGAAGTGAGACTGGTAAACACGAGTGGGACTGATGCACGTTTGCCCAGTGGGTAGAGTTTCTGTGGGCTGGAGGATTTCTAAAGATGATCTGTAAGTTCTCCACTCGTCGTTTTTTCTCGCTCGTTCTAGGAATCAGAGGACAGCAGGACTCGTCTTCAACGCCTCCCCCCACCAGTCCCATCCCACGAACAATCTCCTGCTCCATGAACAATTAATTGCCTTGCTGCTACATGTTTGTGTTTTGGGGAGACTATATTACCTTTTTGCTCCCGTGGTTTTCTTTCTTGCCTTTTTGTGGGATTGGCGTTCTTGGCACCTTAATTCCATCCTTTCTTCTTAGAGGGAAAAAAACTACACATCTTCTGCTATATTTTATTTCATGGTTCAGAGTGAAGGGAAACTATCTGCTTCACATCTCTGGTTAACAACAGTGCCCCTCTCTCAGTTATCTGCCTAGGTGGCTAACTCTGGAGGATATAACATTTTTTAGAAATAGCCATTTTAAAAAATATGTAATCATAGGGAGAGTTCATTACCTTTGCTACCCTAGAATGGCTAGACGGTGGGGAAACCAGCAGATGCATTTGAAAGGAAAAAAAAAATATCAGCACAATGTAATATTTCAACTTCTCCGAGTGATAGGTTTCGGCAAAGAAGATATTACCTTTGGCAACCTGCTGATTTTCTTTTTCTCAACTGGAAGAGGGAAGAAACCTCTGACTAATTAGATTTTTTCCTTAAATTTTAATGAAAGGGATTGCTAATTCTCATTTGGTTAAAGCCAAGACTTTCCTGGCAGGAAAGGGCAATGATGAGGATGTGGAAGAATCTGTCAGTTTGAACCTAAAAATGGGGTAGAATTTGCTGTTTTAGGAAGCTAATTATAGTGAGTTTTCATGTTAGTATGATTACCTTTTTAAGGACTTAACAGTTTTTCTGCACTAAAAATAGACCAAAGCCCAGAAACCTTGGAGCAGCAGAAGAGTAATGATTGTCCAAGACTGTCGCTGGGTTTCTTAAATTCTAATTTGTAAGATATAGGGGCTCGGCTCGCTCCTTTTGCGGAGTGATTGTAAGTAACGCTTGCCTTAAGAATCTCATTATTGGAACACGGAGCCATATTTCCTCAGAGAATTCTGGAGTAGCTTTGAGCCGGGGCTGTTCATTTCTCAAGTAATCACGCTGGTGTGATGGAGAGAGAAAATGGCAGCTGTTCGGAGCTCAGGCCTTCAATTTTCTTCAGAGTCCAGTCACTCAAGTGTGTAATTACACGGGGGGTGCTGCAGAGGCGTTGGGCCCTGTCAGAGAGCTGGTTTGAGGCTGTGCTTTCTGCTTTTGCCAGTCAGGACAGGCAGAAGCCAATGGGACTCTGGCTTGCTGCTAGTTCTTTTTTCCCCCACCTTGTCATCCTGATTACTTCTTACCTGCGTGGATGGTACCCAAACTTTCTTTCCAGCAGGCCAAGCACTTTGGAGAAAAGAGTCGTTTGTTTAGTGTTTTGGTTTAGATGAATAGGAAGGAGAGGAGGAGGAGGGGGAGGAGGGGCTGGGAGGAGGGAGAGGGAAGGGGAGGAGGGGCTGGGAGGAGGGAGAGGGAAGGGGAGGGGGAAGGGGAAGGAGGAGGAAGGTTGAAGATGTGAACCAGAAAGATGGATTCTTCCTTTTCTTTCTTTTGGCATTTCACATTTGTCTTTCAAAAAAAACAACAAAAGAAAACTTGGTAAACATCTGTAGGCTTTTATATCATTAAATTGCTTTTGAAATATCAGTTGTTTTGACCTCGTCCCAGAGATTTGGAAAACAAGAAATTAATTGCTGTGACTGAGCTGAGGATCGGCCAGCAGTGACTTGGGGAGCTGGGATGAAGGCTGGGACAGGGCTGCTCTCCGATCTGCCTTCTTCCAGGTGGGGGGTGTCCCATCCCCCACCTCACATCTGCATTAGTGGGGGTAGCTGGTAAAAGCCATTTCAGCTGTTTGGATTACTCTCTCTAGTGGCCATCACCTGGCTATGGCAGCGTTCCATTCCCCCAGCTTGCATTCTCTGCTGGTTCCCCTTTCTTTGCTTACCTTGGCTTCCTGATCGATGGTTATGTGCCCAGCATGCCCATCTCTGCCTTCTAGAAGTAGGACTGTCGATGGTGTGCTTTGCTGAACTAGACAATGATGTCTGGGACTTTTGAACCTAGAGGGTGGGAATCAAGAAGATCAAGCGTCTGTGAATCAGTGTTGCAGCTGCTCCGAGGAAGCCACCCTGCCTTCCAGGTGGTGGCATCACTTGCCTCATAGTCTCACTAGCAAATTTCGTCCAATCTTGCTCTGTATCTGGAGAGCAGAATATCAAGTAAACCGCTAAAGTTTTGTCCAGTTTTCTCCATGTGGAGGAACATGGTGCCACATTGAAACCAAAGGAAGTTTATCTTTCGAAAGCTCTTATTTCTTAATTTTATAGGAAAATGCTAGGACATTGTTTATATTTGCTCAGAGATGTTTGACTCTTTAGCCAAATTTTGTGCTGATGAAAAGGCTCAACCTCTTCACGGCTCTAGACGAAAGAGTATGTGTGTTGTGCCCACCTTGATTCTGAGTAGCCTTCCTCGCTACTTGCCTTATTTCTGGGGTGGTCCACATGAATGTTTAATGACCCGTGCTTTGCTAGGAGTAGTGGCGTGCCTGTGAGCCTCTGATTTGGTTTAGACTGCGTTGCCCTTAATTGCTCAGTCATACCTGACTCTTGGTGACCCCAAGGACTGCAGCCCGCCAGGCTCCTCTGTCCTCAGGGGTTCTCCAGGTAAGAATACTGGAGTGGGTTGCCATGCCCTCTTCCAAGGCATCTTCCCAACCAAGGGATGATCAAACCCGGATCTCCTGCATTGCAGGCAGATTCTCTACTGACTGAGCCTCCAGGGGAGCCCAGAGCATTTAAACACCCTTCTATCCTTCTCTCAACATAGCCGCAAATAATTTTGTCCAATATATAATAAAGGAGAAAAGTCTTTCTCAGTAAACTCAGGTTTCCTCAATAAGGGTGATATTAATATTTCTTGTTAAACCTGCCCCACAGCATTTTTGAGCTGGTAGGAAGTTGCTGAATGGCACAGGGTTAACCCCAGCCTGGTGCTCTGTGATGACCTAGAGGGGTTAGCATGGAGGAGGGAATGGAGACTCAAGAAGGAGGGGATATATGTATAATTATGACTGAATTGCGTTGTACGGCAGAAACCAAAGCAACATTGTAAAGCAGTTTTCCTCCAATTAAAGAATTTTAAAAACATCTAGCTGTGACCGGACGAAGTTGCCAGTCCATTTTTGGTTTGGGGATTGGTGCCTCACCCAGCTGGACAGTAGTTAATGTGTCAAGAACATTGCCCATTATATCACATTCTTCTCATTTTGAATTGCCTTCACATTTTAGGATGTGAGGATCAAGTTGGCTGTATGGGGCTCTCCTGGAAGTCAGCTGCATAACTGGTGGAAGTTTTGACATTTAAGAATGCTTGTTATATTTCTGCAAATCTGAGCTATTCCTTGTGATTAGCTACCACCCAGGTTAAGAATGAAAACAAGAAATAAGTGTGTGCTACCAACCTTAACCATTACTAAATAATTTTCATCTTTCTTTGCAGATTTATGCAGGTAAGCCCCAAACCAGGGGGTAGGCTCGTTAAATGAACCTGCCTCTCTTCACTGAGGAAACACATGCTGGCACCATCACCTTTTAGTGTTAACTGTTACAGAATGTTCAGCAGAGTCAGATGGCGATGCTGGGCTGTCCAGTGGCCCAAAGGACATCTGTGTCTAGACCAGAGGCCCATAAACTTCCTCTTGGAGGTTTACATCTTAGGATGGGTGGTTCTGCTAACAGAATCATCTTCCATCCCTCACGGTTTCTTTCAGGGCCTGAACTCTGTGTTGAGGCTAAGGACAGGGGAGGATTGAGAAGATTACTCTACAAGCCAATTTCCTATTGCCAATCTTTTCCTGAGTTCTATGATGACAATGGAGAAAATAATATACAAATGCAAAATTTTCAAGTCATGATAATTTTTTTATTTTTATTTTTTTCTCTTTTATTTTTTAAATTATGAAAGTATGATAACACACTAAGAGACTTGGGATATGGAGAACAAACTCACATATAGTTCTGCTATATATTACAATTATTTTTTAAGTAGATAACTTAAGCTTTTTAGTTGGAGTTTCAATATCAAACTCTCAAAAATGAATAGAATGAACATACAGAAAAGTAGAGGATATAGGCGTCAACACATGATAAATTAATGGAAGTAGTGGTTTATTCATACTGTGTTTGATATTTCATATTCCAGAAAGGTCTGGTTTCTGCACTTTATCACTGGGAGCCCAGGAAGATTGTCAAGTGGTGATCGTGAATGAATAATTACTTCCGTATTATTTTTTTCTAACCTCCATAGTTCACTTTTCTTACCAAAAAGCAAGCTTCTCTACCCGCTTTTCTCACCCCTTCTCTCTCATACTAGAAAGAAGAAATGACAAGGTTTTACTTTTAAGTAGTTTTTTGTGTGTGCGCTTTAGTTAGAACATGATCTGTAGTTAGACAAGCTGGCAACTCCATTTTTATTTGATCATTTTAATGTAATCTGGAAAGGTCAACCTGGATTGTCCATATCAAATCCAGTGTAGGTTGAGTAGGTGGCTGGTGTTTCTGTTTTGTCGTGCTGACTTTTATTGTTGGCTGGCGTTTGTTTTTGTTGCATTGAGAGTTTAGCCTGGCTTTTTGCAGAGTGGGCTTCCCTGGTGGATAGCTGAGTCTGTTACCTAGGACATAACTTAGGTGTTGGGATCTTTCAGAGGGTAGTTCTGAAGACTGGAGTAAGTACCTCAGAAAGGATTATCTTTCTTAGGTAAAGAGAGATTTAGGTAGGAAAAGTTTATCCTGTTTTCCCTACCCACTGTTATCTCTTCTTTCCTTCCATTTTGTTTTGGTCTTGTTGCTGGTGATTTTATTTATTTTGTTTGTTTCTTGGCCTCACTGTGCAGCTTGCAGGATCCCAGTTCCCCAGAAAAGAAAAGAAAGTGAAGTCGCTCAGTCGTGTCCGACTCTTTGCAACCCCATGGACTGTAGCCTACCAGGCTTCTCCGTTCATGGGACTTTTCAGGCAAGAATACTGGAGTGAGTTGCCATTTCTTTCTCCAGAGGATCTTCTTGACCCAGGGATTGAACCCGGGTCTCCCATGTGGGCAGCTGCTTTACCCTCTGAGCCACCAGGGAAGCCAGGAATCAAATCTGGGCTCTCAGCAATGAAAGCGCGGAGTCCTAACCATTGGGCTGCCAGGGTGTTCAAGTGCTGATGATTTTGTATATTCCCTTGAAATTCTGTTTTGCTCCTAAGTTCTCAGTAAAAGATGAGACTTCATTGTATTTTCTCTCTGCTCTTTCTTTTGTGCCCTGGGATGGGACGAACAGGTCCTTCAGTCTGTGACCATATGCTCAACCAAGCCCTAAATTTACAGTCACTTTCTTCTTCCACTCAGATGAGTGAATCAGTTCAGTTCAGTTGCTCAGTTGTGTCCGACTCTTTGTGACCCCACGGACTGCAACACGCCAGGCTTCCCTGTCCATCACCAACTCCTGGAGCTTACTCAAAGTCACGTCCATTGAGTCAGTGATGCCATCCAACCATGTCATCCTCTATTGTTCCTTTCTCCTCCCGCCTTAGACTTTTCCCAGCTTCAGGGTCTTCTCCAGTGAGTCAGCTCTTCCCATCAGGTGGCCAGAGTATTGGAATTTCAGCTTCAGCATCAGTCCCTCCAATGAACACCCAGGACTGATCTGCTTTAGGATGGACTGGATGGATCTCCTTGCAGTCCAAGGGACTCTCAAGAGTCTTCTCCAACACCACAGTTCAAAACCATCAATTCTTTGGCGCTCAGCTTTCTTTATAGTCCAACTCTCACATCCATGCATGACCACTGGAAAAACCATAGCCTTGACTAGACGGACCTTTGTTGGCATGAGTGAAAACAGTATTTGTACTTCCTTAACTGTAAATACCGTCACGTGGTTTACTACTCTGGAGCAGACCTCTGGTCGTGGATTGGGGAACCAGAAAATAGTTCCTGCTTTAAAATGTTTGAGAGACTGTCTTTCCAGCGTGCTCACGTTGAGCACTCCAAAACCGTTTACCCTGTGATGTGGAAGGTGGTAGGGATTGTAGAAACAGCGCTTGGGGAAATGTGTGTCTGCCCCCAAAGCCCCACACCTGTACTGCTGTGGTGAAGGACTATAAGGAGGATCCCTGAGATGGGGAAGGTTTAAGATGAAATGGAGATTCCTTAAGAAAAAGGCAATAATCGAGAAAGGGGAAAGATTAAAAGGCAGCAACAGGAAGCCATTTAGGATCTGGCTGTCTTTCATGTCCTGTTTGATAGTGGGATGAGAGAGAATATTAAAAAAAAGACTAACATATAAAGGCAGTTATTTCAAACTCCAAGTAGAGGGAAACTATGTGATGTGGTATTCAGAACTACTGTTACTGATTGCTCTGTAAATTTCAAGAATGACAGGCATTTATAAAAACTGCATCTGCAGTGTTTTTTTTTTTTCAGTTTAGATGAAAATTACATAGATAATGGGTGAATTTAGGGAATAAACTGATATTGCCCTGGAGAAGAAATGTTTTCTCAAAATATGATAGAGATTTTTTCTTCTTAAATTTTTTGGAGACTAAGGACCCAGTCTTGAATTACACCATGGATCACATAGTAGGAGCTTGGTTTTCCCCTGTAATGCATCTAAGGATTCACCACATTTAGGTATCATGGAATGGTTCTTGGTACAGCAGGAGGATACATGATTTGGGGTATAGAATTGTCAGCATGTGTTTCTAAATGAGTAATTTGTGCTTATGTTTCTGTTCTGTACCCTCCTGGGATGCTGGACATTTGGTTTGTGAAATGAAAACCACCAGGAGTGGTTCCTTTTGCCTTATTCTTCCTTCTTTCCAAAAGTGGAAGAGGGACCAAGAAAGCTTTTAGGCCTTATATTATTTAAAACCTATTAAAAGTTTGAGACACCATCTGTTATTATTTTTACCCAGGATCCCTTGTCCCTTTTTAATGGTCTCTGATGACTTCTGCATGTTTAAAGTGTAGCGTTGGTTCATAAAGAAATGCATTAGGAATTTTGAGCCTGATTGGCCGAGGGCCTTGGGCTTCTCCTTGGCAGCAGCTTCCTCTGGGATCTCTTTACTGCACTGTTTAGGATAAAGGTAACAGGACGCTTGCATCTTAGGAATCCAGCTGTCTTTTACTTTGTTTTTATTTCCTTGTCCCAATTCAAAGTTTTCACCACCTCAGTTCTTTTTTTTAAGCTTCTTATTTTGTACTGTGGTATAGCCAATTTAGGGCTTCCCTAGTGGCGTTAGTGGTAAGGAACCCACCTGCCAATATAGGAGACATAAGAGACCTGGGTTCGATCCCTGGGTCGAGAAGATCCCCTGGAGGAGGGCATGGCAACCCACTCCAGTATTCTTGCCTGGAGAATCCCATGAACAGAGGAACCTGGTGGGCTACAGTCCATGGGGGCTGCAGAGTCTAACACAGCTGAAGCGACTTAGCAGCAGCAGAATAGCCAACTTAACAGTGTTGTGATAGTTTCAGGTGAGCAGGGAAGGGACTCGGCCACACATTTACAAGGATCCATTCTCCCCCAAACCCCTCTCCCATCCAGGCTGCCACATAACATTGAACAGAGTTCCAGGTTTAGTTCTTTTTAACATGAATGTGTATGTTGTCACATTAACAATTAGGATCAGCTGTGTGGCCGGGACCCCACCCTCACTGATGAGCTGCTGAATATCCTCACGGAGCTAACTCAACTCAGCAAGACCACCAACGCGAAGGTGGCACTCCGAGCACGCCAGGTAAGGACGTGAGTTGGTTATCCGGAGGGAGGAACGGTCTTCACAGGCTGGGCCGTCCGTTCCGTGAGCTCTTCCCCAGCACCTTCCAAAGGTCATGCAGTTTCCCACATATGTCTCATTGCCTTCAGGACAAATGTTCTCATGTGTTGTATGCTTTTTTAAAGAGAATGGAAAAGATTAACCTCAAATTTCTTTAAAATAGGAGCCCACCCCCATCATAAAGTCCTGTTACCATTCCCTGTTAAGTCAGGTGGAGGAAAGGAACCTGAAGGAAGACAATAGGTTGAATATTTCTTACTTTACAAAGGGAGCTTAGGAGCAGCTGAAACTTTTAAGTGTATAGCAAAACATCAAGTGTGGAAAGCAAAAAGATGAAATGACTCTTCGGTGCTGGCAATCAGCGCAACCCCAGAGCAGTCCAGTTAGTTTCACCCTGTAGTCTGCATTTCCACTCCAGAAGGTTTCAGCAGGGAAGCCAGGGTTTGGCACTCCCTTTGTGTTTTGTGTTCCAGTGTGCGGGCATCGACGAGGAAGCAGCATTTGAAGCTGTTCAGTGACCTTCTGCTTTCTCTACAATTGTATCCATGTCACTGAATTACTCAAAGTTATTGAACCTCTGAGCGACCTGCTGAGGGTATTCAGGTCCCACCATGTCCCTCTTTGTCTGCGACACTGCTTTCTTTCTCTCTGCCCCTCACACGTATGGTGTCACATTCTGATGCCCTCTCCTCTACCGAGTACCTGGAGCTGTCGGAGCAGCTTTTCCTAGTCTGTCTCTCCCCTTTAGAGTTACAAGAGGCTAGCTCGGCAGCGTCCACCTTCCCCACAGCTGCTCCCTGCCAGACCTGATTCCCAATTAACGGCTAGTCATGCAGTCCTCAGCTCCAGCGGCTTCACGGGGCTAAACCACTGGCACTGATTGAGCTTGATGGAGGTCGTTTGCTCTCCCTTCCCTCCCCCGGCCCCCCCACTGGAGATCGCTCACTACGCAAATCATGGCGAGAGTCAACTGAGACGCAGTACTCGGTGGCCCTGGCTTCCTGTTACAGGCCCCAGAAGTTGTGGTACTTAGTCTCTGTTTTATCTTTGATGTCTGCACATCCAAATTTGTATTTATTGCTTCTGTATCAGAGCTGCCTAATGGGAGCCTAGAATAATCACTCCCTCAGGAACTTAACGCCTCTTATTTTGCTCTCACTCTAGGTTCTTATTGCTTCCCATTTGCCATCATATGAGCTTCGCCACAACCAAGTCGAGTCTATCTTCCTGTCCGCCATTGACATGTACGGACATCAGTTCTGCATCGAGAACCTGCAGGTATTCGTGCATTACAGCCCTTTTCTACCCCTCTGCACTGCTGTCCCCTTTATTCCCAAGCGTAGTTTAATTAAGTAATCAGTTTCAGTCAATTATGATTTTCTGTGTAATAAAGTTTCATCCCTTGACTTTATAAGACGATTTGTACTTTTTTCTTTTCCCCATAAAAATGCTGTTAGAATTGTGGCTTAGCTTAAAGGTTGCATAGGCTGGCCTTGATGGATGTGTCCTATTGAGGGCTTCACCTCTTGTGCTTTTATCTAGAAAGTATTCAAGGACACAATGAAGTGGTGGTACTGGTTGATTTCTGATATTTGAATCAGATGTATAAATCGGTTAAACGGGGAAAAGCTACTTAAATAATCATGCAATTTTATTTTAATGCTTACTGTTAAGCTTTGTACAGAGCCAACTGTATAAAAGAATACTGGCTAATTTTACTGCTAATTCAAAGAACCTTGACTTGTGTTTTAAACATCATTTTGTCAGGAATTACTTTGTATTTTTCTACTTGGAAATAATGATAATATTATCATACCTAGCCAAGGGAATCTTCTAGCTTTCTCTCAGATTTCCTTCTGGGGAAACTAAGGAAGTGGGGACAGAGTCGGGGGAAGGATATTTTTGTTTATTTGGTTCATAGTTGAAATAGAGTTCAAATCTATGGTTTACCGTAGCGGAGTACTGACCCAATATATTAAACGTTAAGTTCGGCTGTATGTCAAAAAAGATAATAATAGCCATAAACATTTAATAGCATATAATTAATGCACTGTTAATGCATGTCTATGAATTTTACATATACTGTCTAACACTCACGACAGCCCTTGAGGATAGGTATTATTATCTTCCCCATTTTTTATCTGAGAAAGCCAAGGCAGAGAGAAGGTAACTTCATGCAAAGAAAAGATAAGTTTATAAGTTTGCAGGCAAAATGCTCAAAGTTTCACTAATGCTTCTAATGCTAAATATTGCCCATTGGAATTATTCTCTTATGGAGGTAATGGTTGAAGCTTGTCTTTGTACCTTCCAGAAACTCATCTTGTCCGAAACGTCGATTTTTGATGTCCTGCCAAACTTCTTCTATCACAGCAACCAGGTCGTGAGGATGGCAGCTCTGGAGGTGGGTTCTCACAGTAACATGACGTCACCTTTTTCTCAGCTTCTGGCCGACTCCTCTGGCCTGCTTGGCTGTTGTTATCCGTCCTTCTTCTTTGGCCTTAATGTTGGTTCCCA
This sequence comes from Ovis canadensis, assembly GCF_042477335.2. NCBI lineage: Eukaryota > Metazoa > Chordata > Mammalia > Artiodactyla > Bovidae > Ovis > Ovis canadensis. The sequence goes on along the minus strand of NC_091255.1, from coordinate 21,954,276 downwards.
AGAGTAGAGTCTTTTCCTCTAAAACAAATGCTGGACGTTGGTCTTACTTTTATTCAAGTGTGCCAACTCAACTCATCACCAGTTTCCGGGTTCCAGCCACAGCTACCAGCATTCTTCAGTTCTATTTTCCAAGTACTTGAATCCTTCCATTTCATAGTGATGAGGATGCCCTGTAACCCAGTAAGTGAAAAATACGTGGCTGATCAGAACCGTACCATTTTGTGATTTGGGCCAAGTAAAATGGATTCTAGTCATATTCTGAATTGTCAAGCAGCTCTTATGAACTTATGAACTATTTCAGCGTGAGAAGGAAAGTTTAATGAACTGTGCTTTAGGTGCTTTGCTTTATTTTTCTCATTTAATCCTCCAAAAACTTCATGAAGTAGAAGAAAGTAAGACTGAGAGGTTAAGTGACTTGTCTGTATTCACATGGATAATAAGTGGAAGAGTTTGCATTTGAACCCAGCTCATTCTGACTCACGGACTTTGCTGTGTCCACTGTAGCATACTGTCTCATTAAGCACAAAAATTGCAGGCCCCAAATACTGCTGTAAAGTTTGCCAAGGAGGTGTTTTTTGGAGGTGAGGAAAAGGAGTGTCTTAGATGATTTTTATGTGGTGTGACACCACTACAGTCTTCTGCGTGCTCCTTTGGGTTACTTTTTATTTGTATTCTGTGGGGAGACTGTCATGAATCCTACTCAGTAAATACCAAAATTGGAAAACATCTAAGTGTTCTACAATGCTGTTATGCTATTTAATGCAAAGTCTCCTTGTATACCTCACATGATGATAGGATTCCATGTTCCATCGTGTGTGCATGGCAAATTGGCTGTGAAGTTCATGAGGTTGAACTGACAGGTTTTCCTGAGAAATAGCCTGTTGCTGTTTCTTTGAGTCAAGTTAGTGTATTTGAGATATTATATGTCACATTATGCCTTCAGATTTTGCCGAGGATTTGGGTGATATGAACAATGTAAAATTTTATTTGGGCCAGTTTGAAAACAGAAGGAAGATACGAGATAGTGAATGAGTGAGACTGTACTTCGGTGGTTTCTGTTTTGTATTTTCACGCCTCAGGTGGCCCAGAGCCGGCACCTCTCATTTTTCTCCCTGTTTGCTTTCATCTTCTTTTTACAAAAAAATTATTTATTTGGCTGCATCGGGTCCTCACTGTGGCACGTGGGATCTTCGTTGTGGTGCTTGATCTCTCTAGGTGCAGCGTGCAGGCTCCAGAGGACGTGGACTCAGTAGCTGTGGCACATGGGGTTAGTTGCCCTGGAGGCATGTGGGATCTTCCTGGACCAGGGATCGAACCCGTGTCCCCTGCGTTAGAAAGTGGGTTCTTAATCTCTGGACCATCAGGAAAGTCCCTGATGTTATATTCTGTTGAAGTCATCATGTGTAATGAATTAATAATCCTAGTTCTGTATGCCCTTCTGCTAATGATCAGTTTCTCTCGAGTTTAGATTAGTGTAAGGGGCTCTCAGCACACCTAGAGGTGTCCAGCAGAGGCAGGCTGGCTTCTTTTCCATTTATAGTCATGGGTATGGTTGTAAGACTCCAGCCGTATTAATTAAAGCAAGATATGTATGTGTGTATTCGGCAATGGGACTTCTGTCAGCAGAGACCACCTTCTTCTTTCTGCACCATCCCTCTCTTTCCAGGACTGTCTTTTCCCTGGACTAACCACCTCTGAGTTTCTGCTTTTCAAGTGTATTTACTGAGGATTATTTTTTAACCAGGTGTATGTTCGAAGGGCTTATATCGCCTATGAACTTAATAGCGTACAACACCGGCAGCTGAAGGACAACACCTGTGTGGTGGAATTTCAGTTCATGCTGCCCACATCACATCCAAACAGGTGAGTCTGAGCGGGTGCATGCACCTGAGCCAACCAGAGCTCTATCTGGAGAGTTTGGGGAGGGGGAGAGGTAATGTGTGTGAATGTTCTCTGTGGTTATTTTTTTAGCTAGAAATGTAGAACAGACAATGAATACATTTAAGCCATGAGAGAAGAGCCTCTTGGTAGCTATTTCTTTTCTTTTTTTTTTGCTTTTTGATCTTTGACCTGGAGAGAGAGAGTATGGTCTAATTTAGATACGAGGTTAAGAGGATTCCGTTCATTTTTGCTTGTGTTCTGTCATGAAGGAGGCATAGTTCTTTCTTTTTATAAGTTAGAAAGAATTTACTGGTATTTTACTTTCTGGAGTTTTGCCAGAAAATCACATTTGTAGCAGTTTAAGTCAACAGGATATAAAAATATTTTGAGTGGAATGCCTTTTTCCCCTTTATGTTTGCTGTGGGTTGAACCTGAACCAGTTTCATGATCTCTCCAAAAACACACATGTAAATTTAGCAGTTGAAATTCTGTTTTTAAAAATCACACTTCAGAAAGCAAACTTAAATTCAAGTAAATTACTCACATAAGTAATGTGTGATTAATTCCACACATTAATAATGGAATCCGTGTTAATTCCATTAATTTTACTTTCTTCCACCCTTAAAAAAAATGTACATATGGAAATTTGTTGCCAGTTCCAGCAAATAATACCAAAATATTGCTTTGGCTTTAAGATGGAAATACTTTCTCTAATAATCTCATTTCTCTTGCACGTATTCCCAGGCAGTGAAAAACCTAGGAATTTCATCCCCACCTCGAGTCATCTCCTTTCCGTATTTTCATTCTCCTCAGTAACACCACAGGAAATATAAATAGCCACAGCCAGTCTTAAGCTGCACCCCCTCCACTTCTTCTTTATGGCCTTTGGTTCTTCACTCTGTGTTACAAAGTACCGTGTCTTTGGGGATCCTTAGTTACAGACAACAGAAATGGTTCTGCCCTGAATTGCCACTTCACCCAAAGCAATAGCAACTCTTCCTAGAGACAAAGAGGTGTGTGCGGGAGCCTTGCGGCCACTGAATGCCAGCGTTGATCCAGCAGAGGTCAGCAGCCGAGCAGCCGTTGTCTTCAGAAAAAAGTACTTGTCTTCTTTGTCTCAGAAGGTCCTTTCACTCCTCTCCCTCGAAAATACCTTATGGCTGGCAGAGAAAAGCATATATCTTTGATTTAGCAAGCATCTCTCAGTACATTTTCGCCTCCGTGGATTTCAGAATCTCATTTTCCAGAAACGAATGGCTGTCCTTCAGCGAGCAGGCAAGGTACTCATGGCACACACGGGCTCAGCACTCGGGCTTCTTTCTTCTCCGGCATTCCTTGAATAATTGTAGAGAACTACACACTATACTTCCCACCCTTTGTAATTCTCAGGACATTCGCTTTTTCTTCCTGCTTTGGGCAGTGATTTGTAGTCAGGCTGCAGCGCTGCTTCTGATCTCCTTCCCTCCTCATTGCTCCCCTTGTCTTTCTGAATTGCTCTCCCTGTCCTACTTTCTTTATCTGAGGATCTGTGTCCAGTTTGGTGAGGGAAAGTTGGTTGGAAAATTGAGAGGAATGCCTCTGAACTGTTAAGAAATCTTATTCACCTTTCCTTCTCAGGGGTGTGACTCGGGTATGATTATTCTTGATATGGTTTCAAGACTTGTATACCTGTCCCTCCCAACATCCAAGGGGTACACATTCTTCTGGAGACCTGAACAGAATCTCGCTGCAGCCTTGCTGTCTTTCTAAAGTCTTCCTTGGTTGTGTATATACAGAATTATAAATGTAAACAACAGAAGCAGTATTGTAACTGCTTCGATAAAGACTTCAAAAAATAGAAGGAAAGATAAAATAATCTTTGTGAAAACCAGAGAAAATGCCCAAATTGTTTTAATGCTGTTTTAGATCTAAAGTCCTTTTGTTAGTTTAGTAATACAAAATTTACTGTTGTTTAGTGGCTAAGTCGTGTCTGTCTCTTTCGTGACCCCATGGACTGTAGCCCACCAGGCTCCTCTGCCTGTGGGATTTTCCAGGCAAGAATACTGGAGTGGGTGGCCATTTCCTTCTCCAGGGCATATTCCCATCCCAGGGATTGAACTTGTGTCTCCTGCATTGCCAGATGGGACTCTTTACCACTGAGCCCCCAGGGAAGCCCATAAAGTGAATGATCAACTTTTAATTACAGAAAACTGTATTCAATTTTAAGAACATAGTTTATTCACTTATTACAAATTTGCTTGAATTTAGTTTTGTAAGATCTTACATTTTCTTACAAATGTTTCTGTTAACAATTTGCAGTTATGACTTTATCCTGACATCAGTTAGTATACTGCAGTTCAGCTCTGACATTTACCACCTGGCTTTAGATGCCGCATGTTAAGGGCTCAGGTCTTCACAAAACTGCCCCTACTTTAGAATGTGGCCACAAGTGGGTTTCCCCGGCTGCCCGCGGTTCTGGCCAACTGGCTATAAATTTGGGGGTACCCATGACCCCTTCGAGTTCAGTAATTCACTAGAACAACTTACAGAACTCAGCAGAGTACTGTACGCATAATCACAGTTTTATTATAAAAGATATAGATCTGGACCAACTCAATGAAGAGATACATAGAGGGAGGTCTGGGAGGTCTGGGTGGGTCCTAAACAGTTTTTCCCTTCTTTCCCTGTACAATCCGGGTACCTAGTCCTCCCAGCATATCAATCTGTTCACCAACCAAGAAGTTCCACTGAACTTCAGGGTTCAGTGTCTCTATCAGGATTTCATTACGATGGCACCATTGACTGAATCATCGGCCACTTGATTAAACTCACCCTCCAGCTCCTGTCCCCTCCCCAGAGGTCCAGCTGACCCTCTAGTCACCTGGTTGGTTTTTCTACTGAGCAGACCCTGTCCTGAGTTATCTCATCTCTTAACGTAAACTCAGGTATGATCCAAGGAGCTCATGAATAATGAAGGCACTTCTGTTACTTGAGAAGTTCCAAGGATTTAGAGCCTGTCCCCCAGGGACTGGGGACAAAAGCCAAGTTCTTTATAATTTCATAGACCTACCACCCTTACGAAAGAATTCTTGAGTATCTTAGTTTTAGCTATTTTTGAGCCAAGTTCCAACTTTTTTCCCTAACCTCAGGACTTTTGTTGTTTTCTATTCTTGTTGTCAACAGTAGGCAATAAGCATTATTGTTTCTAATTCTACAGAAGTCAGTTACAGGAGACTGTCTACCAGTGTTCATTCCACTCTCAGTTCAGTAAAACTCAAGGACCTGATTGTGTCCACTAACCTCTAGGTTAGTGATTCTCAGAATTAGCTGCTAAGTATTTTAAAAAATAAACCTACTGGGTTCCTGGCTCTCAAGATTCTGATTCATTTCGAACCAGAGTCCAGGGGATCACTTTTTGAAAAAGCTGCTCTGATAATTCTGTTGAACATCTGCAGCTGAGAATCAGCACTACTAGACTTGCCCTGGTGGCTCAGCTGGTAAAGAATCCGCCTGCGATGCGGAAGACCTGGGTTCGATCCTTGGGTTGGGAAGATCCTCTGGAGAAGGGAATGGCTACCCACTCTAGTATTCTGGCCTGGAGGATCGCATGGACTGTATAGTCCATGGGGTTGCAAAGCGTCAGACACGACTGAGCGCCTTTGACTTTCACTTTCACCACTAGACCAGCACTGTCCAGTAGAAACATATTGGACGTATATTGCAAGCCATATATATAATTTTAAATTTTCTATTGGGCGTATCTAATAAGAAGCAGGTAAAATGATATTTTGTTGTTGTTGCTGCTGCACCGGACTGCATGGCTTGTGGGATCTTAGTTCCCCGACCAGGGATTGAACCTGGGCCTTCGGCAGTGAGAGAATGGAGTTCTAACCACTATAACTGCCAGGAAATGCTCAGATAAAGTTACTTTAACATTTCATTTAACGCATTGTGTCCGAAGTTTCATTTTAATATTTAATAAAAAGTTATTAACCAGAGATTTTCCATTCTTCTTACTAACTCTTTGGAATTTAGAGTGTATTCTCTGCTTCCAGCATGTCTCAATACAGACTAGCCATATTTCCAGCACTTCCTAGCCACATAGTCAACTCAACTGATCAAGAATTAATTAGGACAATCACACTGAGTGCTCTGTTTTATGTTAGTGGTAGTGCCCCTAGAAGAATTATTTTTACAAGCTTTGATGTTGCTTATTTTGTAAATGGTTACAGGGACCAGTCACTTCTGACACTGTAGATATACTACAGTATTTTACACGTTTTAAAAATTATTCAGTGAGAACATAGAACAGGCATATAAATATACACATTTTACATATCTAATGCTGAATTATTTCCCTGGTGGCTCAGACGGTAAAGCGTCTGTCTATAATGCGGGAGACCTGGGTTCGATCCCTGGGTCGGGAAGATTCCCTGGAGAAGAAAATGGCAACCCACTCCAGTACTTGTAACACACTAGAAATTCTTGGGGAAAAAATTACATACATTCTTTAACCAGTTTTTTGCATTTTCTTTGCTGATACTTGGTCTTCCCATTCCTAGCCAGGCATTCCTTCGAAGTAGACTAAACCTATCCAGCAAGTCCTTGGGAGTATCTTTCTATGCTGTATTTTCAAAGCAAGACTACAGTCTCTTGTTGTGTACGGGGTCGTCTTGTGGAATTCCATTCCTGTAGTTTGTCTTTGACTAGGGATTTAGCCCCTGTGGGTTTGGATGAAACATGGCTCTCTGTCTGCAGACTGACAACAGCAGGGTATTTTTTCAGGAAAATGCCCTCGAGGCCACTTGCATTGAAGATCATGTCCCATTTGTACATGTTTTGATTTTTTAGAGAAGTAGGCAAAACACAAGCAGCTGCCATGGCAGATAAGTGGAGCAGCCTCTGAGAAGAGAGAAGACACCCGCTTCTTTTTTATTTCAGCACACTTGGGCAATTAGCATGTGGTGGACATGTTTGGTGCCTTTTTGCTTAAATTTATTGAGATACTTTGTATTGCTTGACGTTTTTTAATACTTAAATTTTTAAAACATTTTATTGTGGAAAGAACATTTAACATGAGATCTACCCTGTTAACTTTTTAAGTATATAGTAAATTATTGACTTTAGGTACAGTGTCGCACAGCAGAACTCTCTGGCTTATTCGTTTTGCTGTGCTGAAACTTGTTTGACAATTAATTACTGTGTGTTTCAGTATAATTTGACTGTGGTTTTTTTTTTCTAATACACTTCTCAGTGTTAGGAAAGGCATCACATGACTAAACAGTCATTTAAAAGAAATACCATTTCCTATTTCTGTGACCTTTCTTATCATCCTTCTTGCTAGGTAGGCTTCAGCTAAGGTATATTATCTTCTTCTTGCTCTTCCATGCAAGAGTTCCAATTTTGGGGGGGAAGGGAGTGGCAGGGAACTGTAGTTGGAACTTATTTAGCATCCTCAGGTCTTACCAGAGTATCCGGATATTATCAAGTTTCCCTTCTTGTTAAATTCCCTTCTTAAATTCCTAATTTAAGCATAGTAGGAAACCAGTGTATATGGAACACGTATATATATGAGAAATATGTGTGTTTTCTTCCCTCTATATCTTCTTAGCAAGTAAGGACTATGTCCTATTGTATGTGAATTTTTTTTTTTTGAGGGAAGGAGATTTTGGATTTTTTTTTTTTAAGGTAATTTGTAGCCAGTTAGCAATAGTCTTTTGGAGAGAAATGAGTGGGTTTCTTTTAGTCATTTTCTTGGTGCAGGCATAGTCATCGTAGCTGATCCGCACTGAGAGAACATTTTATTATCATGCAGACTTTTAGGGCTTAATTCTTTTGTCTAAGATTCCATCAAGCCAGCTCTTCATTGAGTTCAACCAGTATTTTGCATGGATTAATCCTAGAACTCAAACTGCTATCATTCAGTATTCCCTTTTCTCTGTCTTTTTCCAGGGAGGCCCAGAGTTTAGACTCATAGTTGTGTATTTTTTATTATTCTGAATCCATAGTTTTATCATTCTCTTGTGCTGGTGGTAGAAAAGCTTGTTACACTAAAGCCTCATCCTAAATGTATTTTTGACGATTCATCGAATCGTTTGACATTCACAATTTTACTTAGCTTTGGACATATTAAGCAACTCAGAATAATCTGGAAACAAATAGGCTCTTTAGGCAGCCTGTGTATTTCATCTTCTAAAATATAACTATATTTATGCAAACATATGTAAAGTATATTATCCCATAAACTCTATAGCCATGCATATGGCTGTGCATATTATGGCAGTCTGAGAGTATGAAATTTAAAACTCCGGATGATTTTCATAAGTAATACCTATTAGTCAACAGTTTGCCTTTTGAAACTTTTCATCTGTGATTCTGATAAGAAGCATCACAGTTGAATCGGAAGATGGAAATACAATTTGTTGTGTATTTCTGTACATGCATAATGGGTGAGGACCGATTTCTTAGACGGAAATCCATGTTTTAAGGTAACTCGAGTTGCACTGCACTTTCTCTGCTATTTGCTCCTTGTGAACTCGGCCCCCTGTGATAGAATGTTTTCATTCAAACACTTTCCATTTCTCTTGTCTCACATCCAGAAGAGATCGGCTGTGTTCTCCCCTGATAGCACATTTCGGTCACGACTGTATTTAGGCTCCTGACACCTTCAGTTTCACTGTAGGTGGATGGCCTCTGGACCTTCTTTTCATGAAGGAGGTTGTGAGGAAGTTTAGAAATCAGAAGCCCCTACCATGGGACTCATCAGTGACCCATTGCCATTCTTGAGAATCCTGGTAATCTTTGACACCCAGAGATTAGAACCCTTCTTTGGCTTGTACTGAGAGACGCAGAAGTCATCCAATTTGTAGCATTTTTTAGCAGTGGGAGCACTTGGTTGTAGTTGGCAGGCCAGAATGAGTTATAAATAAATAAAACCCCTACAGCTCTTGCTTCCTTCATTCAAGGGAGTCTGCTGATAAGATGCAAGCATCTGGCAGAAGGGAAGATTCTCAGCACGTTTAAGTGCTTACCATCGTGCTTTCTGGTATCCATGGCTCAGCTTTGGCACTCTAGACTCATAAGCTTGGAGAGTCGAGTTTAAAACTCTCAATATATCATTAAGGTAGCCCAAGGTCCCTTCTTGTCAAGGAGGACAAGCTGATTCCAGGCAGAAGGAAAAGCGGAATCCTGGGCACCTGTAAATCCCTGTAGTTTTGTGCTGTAGATTTGTAGCTAATTATACAGCAGGCAATAGTAATGTGTTGTAGCTCTGTTGGCAGACTTGTTTCAGAAAGAGCAGAACCTTCCAACAGAGCAAAGAAGGGGCTTGGAAGGGGGCTGCTGATGAATTAAGCAGTGATCATTTTACTGTAAACGAAAGCTCTGCCATGGAATTGGGGCATCTGAACAGCAAGGAGGTGGTCAGAGAGACGCCAACAGAAATACATGGTTCAGATGTGTTTTACAGCTCCTGATTCGGACTCTTCTGCAGAAACATGTTCACGCAAGGAGGCCACCACTGGTCACAGGCAGTCAAATTGTTCTTTCTCCTATGGTACTGCTGTTAGTTAGTAGGTTATTCAGCCAACCTCTTCTGATTCTGCTTTACTGCCTGATTTCAAAAGATTTTCCTTATCCTGGCTCTGAGTCACAGCTTGATATAACCACTGCTTGTTTGCATGCATCCCCAATCATTTTCCTATAGGGTCTCCTTTTTTTCCCCCTACAAGTTAGAAGGCAGAAGAATCGGGAACATTTTTATATGATAAAAGATTTATGTAGGGCCAGCTCAAATTCAGCAAAATGAAATTCAGCTGGAAGGGATGGTAAAAGGCTCTGAGAACTTGTGACTGCCAGAGAAGTCAGTGTTCCTTAAATAAAGAGGATTCAGCCAGCCGGCAGCAACTCTGACTTTGCATTCATATTGAAGCAGGCTCTCCAGCCATCCTAGGCAGGCAGATCGATAAAATCAGAGGTGACTTAATGCTGAGCACCTCAGCATTCAAAGGATTTCTCTTGTCCTCCTTTAAATTTAGTCTATATCGATGTGGAATGCTAACCTCTGGAGCTGAGGTGAGAAAATGCCAGGTTGGATTCTGATTTATGACACTTTATTTAGCAATGTCCTTGGAAAACATCCCCTTTGATTTCTCAGTTACCACATCTGTAAAATGGAGCTAATCTCCTAGAAGGGAAATGATTTTAATATTTTTCAAAACATAGTGAGTGAAGATTCATCATCTTAAGTTCTCTGAAGACCTAAACAGCAAATATCTTACAAATGAATTTATACTCTTTTTTTTTTCATATTTGGGAATGCAATTGATTGCCCTATCAGAGATAGAGCAATTTGTTTATTTTTGCATGATGAGAATGCAGTGAAATGTGGCAGATTTTATTTTATTTTCAGCTATATAAATGGAATATTTGACTCATATACAATCTCCACGTTGGTGGTTGATTTCTGTGCAGACCACTGATCGAGCATTCTGGTGTATCACAATAGTGTGCAGTATGCCACATCGGTCATTTTCTTAAATTGATCAAATAGCCCCTATATAGAGTAACAAAATGTATAAATGATTGTTATGGACACGGCTAAGTGTTTACTCTGTAGTAAAGAGTTTAACCTTCCCTGCTTATCTCCCCAACAGCCCCACAGATTCTTATTCTACCAAAGGGGATAAACTGACTCTAAACTTACCTCCTACATGATCGATTTGAGGCCGGTCCTTTAAAGACTGGAGATGTTGGGAGTTTTGTTCTTACCCCATACTGCGTAGATGGTGCCCGATTCTATAACAAAGCAGCAGGGGGCTCCCTGTGCGAGCTAGCGGATTGCTGATAGAGAAGGGCTGTCTTTTTGTTGGTGGCGTTCTTTTCAATTCAGGCCCCTTTCTGCTGAAAACTTGGCCCTCATCTTGGGAAGGACTCCCTAAGGGATTCCAGTAGAGAGCCACAGAAGCAGTGAGACCATCTTATTAGTGTAAGAAATTGGTTAACAGTTGAGAGAGATTACCCTGGTTTCTGAATCCCTGAACTCTGGATGTGAAGGAGCCTGAGATGCTTTGTTTGTAGGGTCCTTCTTTCTGAACTGAAGTTTATCGTTTAGAGCCTGTGCAGGTGGCCTTTTTCTTGAGAATCCTTTATATCTTAAAAGGAGGACTTTCCTATATTCTCATTAGGATTTCCTATTAGTTTCCCGCTTCTTCTCTAGAACCCACGAGTGCTTGTTGTTTGCTGATGAGGACCAAGTACATGATAACGAAGGACCTCTTGTAAAATGAAACCCCTTCCCCCTAAGAGAGACGGAAAGAATCCAAAGAGCAAAGGTGCAGGTTTTTGCACTCAGAGGTTGCTCTTGCTGCCTTAGGCATCCGCTCTGTGATACAGGTTTGATGCAAAGAGCATCGCTACTCACAAATCACGCGAGGTATACAGTTTGTGTGCAGTGATATGTCACCACTCTTTATTTATATGGCCAGCTCAGTCTATTCTGCTCCTTTCACTGCCGTGGAAAGTGCATCATTTTCCTCCCTCTCTCCTCCTTCCCACATATCATCAGCACCACCCACTCTGTTCTGCCCATTAAGTCCTCTGTGTGCCAGAAAACCCCAACAATGATTAAATGCTGATAAAAGAGTGTTAGAAGGTTAAGATATCAACCAATCAGCCCCCTTACAGGACTCCTAAATTGTGGGTGGTGAGTGTAACTTTTCCCTTTTACCATTGAAAATAAGGGCTTTTATTTGGGTTTGTTTGTTTGTTTGTTTGTTTCAGTCGAGGAAATGACTGATGTCAAATTAAAGGGTGAGAAAAGCATTGGTGGTAAAGACCAAAGATAATGCAAGAGACTTGCTTCACAGTTTCCATTTCTATCCTAGTGTTCCTCTCATGGTTCAGAAGCATTCTCTATCAGGAAATTCTAGTGCTTGCCAAATTTAGGTAAGGCTGTATTCATGGAAGGCCCAGAGATTTTAAATGTTTAAATGTCATGATTGCCCTAAATTAATTTTGTTTAAAAAAAGATTAATTTGTAATAGTTTATACTAGTCTAATCAGGGAGTCATTAATCATCAGCTTCCTGCATGATTTTAGCTTTAAGCTCCTATAGCACAGAATACCTGTCTTTCCTACACCACCCCCAAACTACCCCCCCCCCCCTCTACAGGAGTGGAGTGAGAGAGAACTAGAAAAGGTGCTTGGAAACCCAGATTCCTGGTGTCTTTTCTTAGAGGACAGTTTTTAGGTTCCTCACACATCCTAGAAGATCAGTTAATGAGGGAAAGGCTGTGGCATCAACTTCTCTGAACCTCCTTATGGCATTTTTAGTAAAACAGGAGCAAGTAAGATGCTCTCAGAATCTTGTCAAGAATTATACCTCATGTTGAAGCTTAAGATAATATACCATGTTATACAGCTTCAGTTAATTTTCATGAGCCTGTCTTTCATCTTTACTCTGCATTACTTTTGGTAATAGAGCTGTTGAAAAAAAGTGGTAAATACACTTTGACCCTTTCCATCAACAGCTGCTGTGGTAAGGTAGGTCAGCCTCTTTGGAGGCACCCAGTGGGTAGAAGCGTAATGAGCACTTAACTATGTCTGCGGAAGGACAGAGCCGCCACACTGGGACTCTTCACGACGGGTCTGTATCTGCTCTGACAGTTCTTTTATTGTGGCTTTCCCCTAACCTCTTGGTAACTAACTGTGGTTGTTTAATTACAGAGGGAACATCCCCACGCTAAACAGGTACAGTATATTTAGTTTTTTCCAATTAAAAGCCTCTTTTTTGTAACTTAGTGAAACCAGGAGAAAAAAATAACACTTCACTTGACAAGCTAATATGTTATCTTTCTGCTCGGAGGTCCTGAGCTCCCCTCTGGACATACTAAACTATACTTTCTGTTTGGAAAACATGTCTTCAGCTTTTCTCCAGCCGTTCAAAAAGCAACACTCAAAAAGTATGGAACAGCTCCTGTCTAGCTGTGGACAATAGGGGAATGAATCACCTGTCCGATGTTCAGCTTTGCTGTAAACATCTTTTGCTAAGTTCCCTGTCTAGTTTGGGGCTTTCATAGGAGAAACCCTTATGGTCACTCCTGTCCTGGCAAACTGTTCCTCAGTTTTCCAATTTTTTAGTTTCCTCTAATTTGCGCCTCCTTTTTGAGGAGCGCACAGGCAGAAATAGCTGATTTCATGTTTTATCAGTTTGTTAGCTGTTTTTCTAAAGTGTTAATGATGCTATGCAAGTCAAGTTTTATCTCAGACCTGTAATGAATTTAAGACTGGAAGAGTGTATCTACAGTTTTGATGTGTGTAGCCCTGTGAAGACGTTTCCAGACTGATATAACACAGAGTGGTACTTCTAATAAGTTGAGTTCCTTCTGCTCCTGAACCCAGCAAGGCAACACAATGCAAGTTTGAGAGGACAGTAATTTTGATTGGAATTCGCCAAGTGCTAAAGTCGGTGTTGAGCTCTTTGTAGAGGACCAGCAGTACACTGAAATATGTACAGACTTGTGTTTATTCTGTGCCTCTCCCTTTAAATATTAAGTGATCAAAACTGGCCATAGCTTTTAGTTTGGATGGGGAGAGGAAAGGGAGTGCTTCTGTTTGGTCCTCTTGTCTGCTCTTGGAGGGTAGTCTTGCTTCATTCCTGCCTGCCTTTGGCTGTCCTGGCCCAAGAGCATAGTACCAGGGGAAACAGAAATGTAGGTATTTCCCATGGGGTCTCAGTTGAGCGATAAAGATGCTTAACCCCATGCTTGCCACAAACACAACCTGTTAGCAACTTCAGGAGTCCCCTTTACGGGTTATCTGGACTCTCTTTCCTGTCTAACACCAGGCAGTAGAAAAGATACAATGCCTCACAAACTTGCTCCTTTACTAAACACATCTGGTGATCCTAGAAAAGAGGATGATAGCATTTCTGAGTTTGTGCAGCTCTGAATCCCAGTTTCTAGTGAACACCATGTGTAAGACTTGCTTGCCATGTGCTTCGTCTGTCTGTTTCATCCATGGTATCAATGGTTTCCTCTCCCACTCTACCTTCTAGTCCCTGGTAGTGTCAGAAGATGAAGCACTTTTTCATAGTCGTCTGCCAAGGGAATAAAAACCTGGAGTGTCAGTCTCTATAGTCTGTGTGAGCAACAGTCCCATTTATAAAAAATTCCATTGCCATTTATATTTGCAACAGAGTATATTATATTTGCAACAGAGTATTTGCAACAATATATGCCCATATCTGGAGTCCACCTTGCTGGCTGTCTTGCGCCCTGCAGTACTACAGGTGGTACATTTGGAGATTTTTGAGCAGCTCCCCAAAGTTCAGGTGCCATTGCCACGCTCTGAACTTGCTTCAGCTCAGTATGCCGGTAACATGTGTTGGGCAAGTCCTAGAGGCACCCTTTAGCGTGGTCCTCCCTAAAAGGCTGTCCTGATGGGGTGGGCATCACTACACTGAACAGCGGTATCTGTCAGTACACACTGCTGAGGCACATCAAGGAACATCCAGATTCATTATGTTTCTAGATCAAACAGATCCATTCCCTTGGAATATCTCCAACACATGTTGGTCCTGCTTACACATACTTTGAGACGCATGCTCTGCCCTTCTGTACTTCGCTGGGATGCATTAAGGGCTTTTACTGATGATATGCTTATTTTGGTATAGAAATGTTTAAATATAAAAAAGGCAATTTGGCAAAACTGTTTCTCTTTCAAAAAGGGAGGAGCTATGATCCTTATGACTACTCTTCCCATCAGCCCAGTAAAGGAAAAGATAGACACCTCAGTAAAGTTCCTTTTATAGACTGCGACTTGCTTCTCTCTGATGAAACATGGGTTTTTGTGTGTGTGTTTTTAAAATAATGATTCACTAAACCATTCCAGATGACTTAGAGTTGTTGTTGTACATGTGGATATCTATCTGTGAATCCTTAATCTATTACAGTTCCTAGAGAAAAATACCTCCAGTGTTGCCTAGCTACTACTCACTTGCCTGGCTTACTTCCTTTTAAAAGAGAGGATGTTTGGGGGAAGGGGAAGATGCAGGATGGTTTTTCACCCCTATGTGCTCTTCATTCACTAGATATGTCATGATGTCAGTGTGTGAAAACCGCCATGTTATTATTCCTTAGGTTTTTACGTGGAGAAATTTACGGGGTGGTAAAAATGCTGTTTGTGTGGAGGGAAAATCCCAAGGCAAGGGTTAATGTGAGTCTAGTAACATGGGCTTCTCCATAGTGGGTCAGAAACCAAGCCTGCGCTCTGCCCCCTGACCCTGTCTCACCTCTGTCCCCGCTCTGTCCCTCTGTTGTGGCTCTCCCAGTCCTTGCTCCTACCCTCCTTGTCTAACACACTCGGTTGAATTACCATTTAGAATGTCCTTCTCCTCCAACCTCAACCACTACGGCATGACTCACGTAGCCAGTGTCAGCGACGTGCTGCTGGACAACGCGTTCACTCCGCCGTGTCAGCGGATGGGCGGGATGGTCTCTTTTCGGACCTTTGAAGATTTTGTCAGGTAAGGCATCTCAGATTTCTGTTGAGTGAATAGAGGCTCCCAGATTAGCCACAAGCCAGCTAAGGAGATGTAGCCCTCGCTGGTACATGCCCCGGGAGAGGTATCTGTCCTTCCTTTCCACCCTCCCGAGCAGACCCTACAAGCTTCTACTTATTATATGGGTCTGGTCAGAAAAAAAGGAACAAACAAAAACCATCTTTTCCTCAATAGCTAGTAGAAGAAGCTGTCTGCTCTGTGATGAGTGAAATGCCAGGAGAAATTAAACACAGCACTAGAGTGAGCCCCACCAGAGACGATGCATCTTTTGATTAAATGCATTCAGCATCTATCTCTTGATGTATACTGGTGCATTACCCTAGGGGGAGGGGTAATTACATTGGTCTGTCACTGCTGTAGTCCCAGGCTCTTTCTGTTATTTTAAGACCGATGATGACAGCAATGCTCGTAGCTTACATATGAAAAACAAACAAAAAACACAACAGAAAAGCTTGGGCTTGTTCTTTTTTTAAAATAGAAAATATATATGGTTTATGAAAGTTTACACCATCCGTCCTCCTAATTTCTGCCACATGGTAGAAATTCTGCACGTCCTGTCTAGCCACTGGTGATTCTGTTCAGTTGACTGCTAAGCACGCGGTAGGACAGATGATTCTTTTAGACGGAGCTGGCCTGCCACTTCGGGTTTCTGCCCCTTTTCATGGTGGGTGTTTCTTTGGTATTTGGTATATTTCAGGATCTTTGATGAAGTGATGGGCTGCTTCTGTGATTCCCCACCCCAAAGCCCGACATTCCCTGAGGCAGGTCACACGTCTCTGTATGATGAAGACAAGGTATGGTGTCCCCTTTGGGAGAATGCTTTGCCTCTTCAGATATGGAACTTGTACTGTATATTCTCTCTCTCTTAAACATTTATTTATTTAACCTTTTTATCTTTTTGGCTGCAGTGCGTCTTAGTTGTGGCACGTGGGCTTAGTTGCTCCGAGGCCTATAGGATCTTAGTTCCCCAACCAGGGATCAAACCCACGTTCCCTGCATTGCAAGATGGATTCTAAACCACTGAACCACCAGGGAAGTCCCCTGTGTACTCTCTTTATTATTATTACTTAATTGTATATACTTCATTTAAGTATTTTTGGAAACAGAACATAAATTCTAACCTAAAAACAAAAATAACTGAATTAACCATGGAATCCATAGTGTAGAATGAACTCGGCTGTATGCTCTGCAGCTGCCTCTGGGTCTCTGAATATTGCTTCAAAGACTTGAGCTCTGGTTGCTTTAACTCTTGATCATGGATGGCTTGTATGTTTGCAGAGCAGTGCTTTTGTATTTTCAATGAATGGTGGGCTTCAGGTAGCAGAAGAAAATAGGCATTTTGTTTAAAATTTTGTCCTTCTATTAAACCCTTCTTTCCATTTCTCAGTAAACACTTGGTCCTGGTTTTTCCCTACCAGGTTATTTTCCCATAATGGTTTGATCCTTCCTCTGTTTGACAAATTGTTAGGAAATAATAGGAAAAAAAAAAATGGGAGTATGTTCAGATAGCTTCTTTTCCTCCTTTTCCTTTACATTATCTGAAGAAATGTTGCAAATGGTTTCATTCCCATTTTATCGGTGAAAAGGTTGAGACAATGGTCTTCAAGTTCATAGCAAGTTAAGATTTGGGGCCACCTCTAATTAATGCCTTTGCCACCTTATTGTTTAAAAGTTAGGTGGCTTTAATCTCCATTGTGGGTGTTGGCAATGGTTTCATTTTCTTACTCGTACAAATGGGCAACCCAAAAATATTCTGGGAAGGGGGGGCATGTGTCTTTTCCTAGTATCCTACCCAAGTACTGTAACTTTTCTCTGCCCCCGTCTTAGCTAGCCTCCTGAGTGCTTTGTGTCATATTCTTGGGTTACAGGTCCCCAGGGATGAACCAATTCACATTTTGAATGTGGCTATCAAAACAGACTGTGACATCGAGGATGACAGTCTAGCAGCTATGTTCCGAGAGTTTACCCAGCAAAACGTAAGTCTTCATGTGGGTGGACACTGGCGATGGCCCCTTTCCTGCAGCCTGTGTGATGTATCCATCCTTTTCTCAATTGCTATTTGTAAGGCCTTATCACTGATAATGGCTGTGTCTTTGACATAGTTCTGCCTCTAGGGGTAAAATTCCAAAGGGATTTAATAGTTTGAAATATATATCTTTTTTATGTCAAGAAGTATAGAACTTAAATATTCAAAATGTTTTAAGGAAGAGAAGTTATATTGCTGGATCTTTTCCAGAGCTCCAGTCTTGAACTTCACCTGCTGAATTTCCTCTGATGACTTAACCACACATGTCAAGGCCCAAGCTCCCCTCATGCTCCCTCTATGTCTTTCCCTCTCAGCCCTGAAAATATCAGTTATAGTTCCATCCTCCTTTCAATTTTATGTCACCTGGGTATCTTGTGTTGACATCACACTCCATAGTCAAGGCCTGAATTCCCATCATTTTCCTTCACATCTTCTAATTCTCACATCCCCCACCAAAAAACTAAACAGGAACAAAAATAACCTCAAGTAGCCAAGCCCTTTGTCCCCAGTCATTCAGAAATCATTGGCTTCTTTCTCTGGTTTGCAGTTCCCTTATTCTACCCCTCCCTCCCTGCCCGTTCCTTCCTCCTTTCGCTTCCAGGCCCCTTCTTTTCAGTTTTTTAATTCCCACTACCATGTCTCTAGTTTACACCCCTCCTCACCTCATTCCTGAGTCATCGTGACAGGTTTACTTCTGATCCTCACACGTCCCCTCCAGATAGTCTCCATTCTACTGACTGGCACAAAAATAAATGTCCACGGTGCCCCCTTGCACTCAACAGTGATTCTCTCTACCTTCCGGACACCTCCTTGCCTTACTGTTTAACTTAGCCTATTAATGAAGGCCCACAGTCTAGCCTTTGCTGTTCCGTGAGAAGACCCAGGTCTTTGTCTCATCTACCTTGTCTGCGTGCTCTCTTCAACTCCCCTTATCTGGAATGTTTTCTACTTTTTTCCCTTCTTCCTTCCCTCCTTCCTGTCTCCCCCTCCCCCTTTCTATCTAAACCCTGCTTGTTTTAAGAACTGTCTCTAATTTTCCCTGTTATGAGGACTTCTCTGTGTAGCCTTAACTAAGATGTATTTTCCTCCCTTGGATTTCTAGGTGGTCAATATAAATTCATTAACAATAGTAATACTTTAAATTTTGAAAGACCATCTGTATAAATTTTTTAACTTATTAACACCTTACTACAATCCCATGGGGTTAGATTAATCGAGAATTATTCCAACTATACATGTGGGGAAAAGCTCAAGCTCAGAGAGGTTAAGGCCCTTTAATCACCAGCTGGTAGGTGATAGAGAAAAAAAAACTAGAGTTTAAGGCTTTTATACCAGCTCTAGGGGGCACAGATCTAGGTACTTTAATAAATAATACATTCAGATGCTTGTAGTCTAAGGTTCAAAATGATCGTCTGTGCTGTACGATAGATGTCAATGTACCCTTCCTCAGCTGCCCTTCCCTACCATGTGTGCTCTCTGAATGGAAAGCATCTAGCCCGTAGTGCTTGTCATAAGGAACTCAATAGATTTTTTTATTTTTTGGCCACACCTGGTGGCATGTGGGATCTTAGTTCCCCAACCAGGGATTGAACCCACATCCACTGCATTGGAAACATGGCATCTTAACCACTGGACCATCAGTGATGTCCAACAGATTTTTAAAAATCCAACAGTGTAAACAATTAGTGCCATAGGTGTTCACATCCTGTCATGCTAATGGTCAGTACCTAGGAAAAGATGGTAATTTGTGCTTAACGTGTGTCCTAGCATTTTCCCCACGATGCCTTCGCAGCACATGAACTGCAGTGTGGGGCTGTAGTGCGGAAAGGCCATTCCAGAGAAGTCAAAGTCGGAGGCCATGCCTGGCAATTCTTCTCTGGAGGAGAAATCTGCCTCCTGTCTTGCCCTTGACTTGTGCGTGATCGCATAAAATTGACCTGAGACCAGCAGCCAGGGAGTCGGGGAGAGTCCTAGTATTGTGCTTGGCTGCTGGTGCTGGTGCTTGGTGAAGTAATCTGTCAGAGTTTCTTCCCAGGTTTTGAGCACAAATTCCCCACATTTGATTGTTTCATCCTCCACTTAGGCTTTTTATTACAATCAGATCAAAGTGTTGTATGTCAGCACACACTGACTTAAAGAGGCAGTTTCTCCATTTTCACTTTGTTTATTTGTAGCATTAAGTGATGATAAGAAATTTTCTTTTTTCCTTGACTGGCCTTGTAAACTGAGGCACAGAGAAACCCAGAATCTTTGCCTGTGGCTGTTCGGTAGGGAAAGGGTAGACTATGTCAACAGTCCAAGAGAAGCTATGTATCACGTACCGTGCTTATCCAGGAATATTGAACATTTTCACCTACTTGTTTCGGAAAAAAAAAAAGAAAAGGAAAGGAAACAAAAACAGTTAAAAAAAAAAAGCTGAAGTGATAACTAGTTTTGTTTTTCACTTCGTAATCATGCTTCTAGCAGTTTAGAAAAAGTTTTTTTTTTAAAGCACACATTAAACTATCAAATAGGTTGATCCAAATTGTCCAAATAATCTTCTAGTCCCAGCATGTCTTTTTTTCTCTCATAGAAATTAGGATCATATATTTGTAAATGACTTGTGGAGGAGATTGAAGCAGTCAGTGTAAATGGAGTTTCTCCAGGTGCTGACGCCTAATCGCTGGGTAATAGCTGTGGACTTGCTGTGAGCCCCGCATTATTACAATGTAATCAGAATCCTGTTGCTCTGCTGTTATTGTTAGCCACTTGTGGAATTTTTAAAGCAATAACAATTTTGATTTTAAATCATGGCATTATTAAAGTTATTTTCTTCCCTTGCCGGAACATAGCTATTGATGCTTATCTTCGAAGGAGTTGGCTGTAGTGGAATTCTTTGTTGGTGTCAGAAGAAATGTTTCTATACCGTGGCATACAGAATCAGAGAACCACCACTGCCACACCCCACCTTATTATTCCTCCCTTTTCTCCTCTTCTCCCTCCCCTTCTCCCTCCATCCCTTCCTCCCTTTTTCCCTTCCTTCCTCCCTTTCTTTTCTTATTGTAGTATCAACACTTGGTTATTTACACTAGTGAGTACGATGCCCATACCAATCATTTTTAAATGTACTTAAGCCCAAATTTATTTATATTTGATCTAGGAATTTATTATTAGGAAATTAATTTTTTCTACTTTTGCTTATGCTGTTGATTAGTTTTGTTACTAAAAATTGCCATAATAAAAATGGAAAAATAAGAGGAAATGGCCCAGGGATGTGCTTATTTATAGGGGCAGCCAGTTTGGATTTAAAATATATATATTATCAGTAAAGTTAAGAATTGGTTTATGAATATATTTCTCAGTTAGAGTTAAGCAAAGTGTATGATCAAAGTAAAATCCGGATGTGAGTTGTGAAAGTCGGCATAGTTTTTCTGTTGGTGTTATTCATGTATGTTTTCAGGTCATCCAACAAGTGGGATTGCTTTTCTGCTTGTTGCCGGGTAGCCCCTCTTTATTAGGGACCTTTAAGAGCATCTCTTTTACTTAGTTCATTCATCTGTTGCTTTGTCCCTGCCTTTTGAGATGAGTGAGCAGGACAGACTATAGGAAGGCTTAGAGCCCAAGGCCCAAGACTCACAGAAGGAACTGTTTTGAAACTGCTAGTCTCTGTTGACTTCTCTTTTTTTTGTTTTAACATTTTTTTTTACCATGGTGTTTTTGTCATTTTATTTATTTTTAATTGAAGGATAATTACAGTATCGGTTTCTGCCATACATCAACATAGATCAGCCATCGGTACACATGTCCGCTCCCTCTAGAGCCTCTCTCCCACCTCCCACCCCAGCCCATATCATCTTATTTTTATTTATTTATTTGTTTATTTTTTAGGCCATGCCTTGAGGCATGTAGGGTTTCCCTGGTGGCTCAGACTAAAGAAGCTGCCTGTAACGCAGGAGACCCAGATTCAATCCCTGGGTTGCAAAGATCTCCTGAAGAAGGGAACAGCAACCCACTCCAGTATTCTTGCCTGAAGAAAAACCATGGACAGAGGAACCTGGCAGGCTGTAGTCCTTGGGGTTGCAAAGAGTCGAATATAACTGAGTGTCTTACACATACACATGAGGCATGTGGAATCTTAGTACCCCAACCAGGGATCAAACCCGTGCCCCTGTTTTGGGAGTGTGGAGTCTTAACCACTGACTTCCAAGGAAGTCCCTGTTGGCTTCTAATATACTGCTTGCCTATGCCAAGCAGAACTATGAATAATCACTGAATTTAAATGCCCATTAGACATTGTTTTTAACAACTTTTAAACAGAATCCTTTAAAAAATGCCTCCCTATAAAATAAGGAGGAAATGTTTTAGAATTAATAAGGTTAGAATTTGTTAGGTTGAATTCCAGGAATACTGTATCAGATGATAGGTGATGTCTATAGTCTAAATAACAATTTAGGATTTAAGTTTCCTGTTTTGTGGAAGTTTCTTATTTTTCCTCTACCTGATTTCATTTAGCTTCTGTATCAGTCTTGTTCTCCATATTTCAATACATGCCCAACAGTGCAGTTTCTGTAAGCAGAAAATGTGTTACTGTCTACCTTGATATGTATGAGTCCTTAGAGAATTTAGATGACCCCATATGACCCTTTCTCCTCCACAGAGTTCTCTTCCCATTTCATCCAGATCAATATATAAAACCTATTCTGTAAGACTCATTCCAAGAAGCCAGGTTGAGACTTATTTATTTGCAAGTTTGAAGGTGCCAAGTCAAGATATAGATATCCAAAAAGAATGCTTAGCCCAATCAGGGCCTTCTGAGGACTGAACAGGCTAACATTTAGGATGAATGGTGGTCTCATGTATCTTCTGTTTTTACGTGTTTGTTTGTAGAAAGCTACCCTGGTTGAACATGGGATCCGACGCCTTACTTTCCTGGTTGCACAAAAGGTATTGGCATGTGAATTATGTACCTCCGTAATATTTCTTATGCTGCTGCTAGAACTTTAAAAGTGAAAAATGGAATTATAACCGTACACTTACTTGTAGAATTTATGTAAAGGAATAACTGTTTCAGTATAAATTTAATCAAGAAAACCATTAGTTTGTCATCTCCTTTTACTCAGTTCTTTTAAAATTTTATTTCTAATTGCCTTCTGCTTTTTTTTCCCCTTCCTTTATGTCTTTCATTTGCAAGGATTTCAGGAAACAGGTCAACTATGAAGTGGATCAGAGATTTCATGTAAGTAAGAGAAACCGTGATGAAAGATCACTTACTGTTTTATCTGTTAGCTGCTGGTTATTTTTAGAAGGGCTGGTCTAATATTTGGTCCCTCTACTTTGAAAAAGTATTAGAATGGGTATTCAGGTCTTCTACAGAGGATTCAGAGTAAAGGGTCCCCCCCCCCCACTTTTTTCCCCATATAATGAATTCTCAGTGTATCTCTGAGAAATAGTTAAGAGTGAGCACATGCATTTATCCAAATGAATAAGGTAGAAGCAGGCGCTAACTAGTAATTTCTTCTGTGCACACAGTGAATCAGTAATCAAAGACTGCCACTCGTACTTGAGGTCTTGACTTCTACCGAAGATAGATTCAGATTCTATTATTGAGATCTGCCAGTTCTGAAGAACAGTCATTTATTATTTAAAATGCCTTAACAGAGCCCAAGTTAGTGTTTTTGTCTTATGTTAATTCTACCAGGAAGAAATAAATAAAAATTAAGTTGCTGATTCTCCCATGTAACCAAATTGACTATTAATATTTATGAGTTTTAAATTTTTACTGAAAAATGTGAATAAAGAGAACTCACTAAATAGCCTGGTATCTGAACCATGGTGTATTTGTGTATGAGCATACTGAGTATCATTATAGCAGAGAGGTCAAAAATCCAGTTTGCAGTCAGGATGTCATTTTCTCAAAGGGCTGAATGTCGTCAAAATATTTCTTTAAAAATTCCTCCTGATATGGTGAAGTAAGATTCCAAAGGATATTTACGAAGTCTTAGTGTTTCTGATGAGAATTTTATTTTGTTTTTAGCAATCAAGATAATTAAGTTAGTTTTCAAGCCCTGCTCACTTGTTTGTAATGAAGGTAGCACTTGGGATGCTGGAAAGGACTTCCTAAACTCAAAGACCTGTGTGTGGGTGGGTTTTATTGCCCCTTTGTTTGTTAGGTCTCTTAACACTTGATATTCTATTTTCCATTCCACAGTTCACCTTGTTGGTCTAGTCTATAGAGAAACAAGAGAGCCTAGCCTGCAGGCTAAAGAGCTAGGATTTTCTGAAATGCTTTAGGAAATGTTGTGGACTCCACAATTCCCCTGTGTTATTGATGTCAGGAAATCAAGCAGAGTGCAGATATATATCAATCAATAACTGTAGATAGGAGACAGGAGGCAGTGGAGAAGTATGAGGAGCTTAAAGAGAACCCCGGGGCTTTAGGAAGAAAAATCAGGAGCTTAGAGAATAAAATTGATACTTGGGGATAGAGTATGAGAATCTGCAAATAAATACTGTGGCTGGTAGATGCTGATCAGAACTCAGGTAGACATGCCAGAGCCAGGCCCTGAATTTAGAAAAAGTATCGGGCGAGGTTCTTAAGCGCTAATCTAATTTGTTCTTTCATCACTGATTTTGGAATATATTTTATTCTGAGGAGTAACACTGAATTTGTGCAATTGTTTTCCTTTTTCCTTAGAGTCTTCATGTCTATTGCATACTAACTGGTTTTCTATAATCAGCATTCTATGATAAAACCCTCCACTGAATTTTTTTTTAAAGGCCAAAGCAATTAATTGTCACGGACTTTTTTTGGGACACTTTCTTATCATTGAATCTACATCTTGTCCTAGAAAACATCTAACAGCTTTAAAACATTTTTTTTCACCCTGCTGTCTTAATATTTCCAGATTTCAGTTGAATAGAGACATGTATAAGCAAGATCTGCTTGGAAATGAGCCCAGCAGGTGGTCTTCCCGATCATTCATTGTCCAGTTTCCATTTATAGTGGCATGAAGTGGGAAATCAGTTAAATTGTCCAGTGACTTGATCTGTCATAAGTGTAGTACACGTGGCTTTAGGATGCAGAGAACATGAAGGTTCAGGTATGGACTGGATTTTCCCTGAAGAATTGGGTGGCAGAGGAGTTGGGGTGTTTTTATGTTAGGCCCCTGAGGCATGATTAGCAATTACTCAGCGGGCAAGGGTGACTATTACTGAACTCTGGCCAGGATCTGCCATAGCCAGGAAGCCCTGGCAGGAGTTGTACGAATCCGGGGCTCACCATCATGCTGCTGCTCTGAGCTCCTCCGCTGGTGGTGGCTTGAAGGACGCTTGGCCTCTGTCGTGTCATCCGACGTGCGCTTGCCCATAGTTAGTGTGGTGTGAAAAAGAGGAAGCTTTCCGGGAGCACTAGTGATGAATCCCTTGATCTCTCCGGCTTCCTGGTAATCCACTGTTATGTATGCAGCCTCCCCTGCTCTACACTGTAAAATCCCCACATTATTGAGTAGAAGAGGAGACACGTGTGGGAGGGGGCAAGGAGAGGAGGAAGGTTACCATGTTTGGTTCAAGAACAACATGACTGTTGTGGAAGGAGGCAGCCATTCTGTTCCATAGTCGTCATCTCGTGGGCTGCTTCAGGACCAGAACATTGCCGGGTGGAGGTTCCTAGAGAGTGTGGATGTTAGGTGTTTATTCACATGGCAGCAAAGGCTGGAATTATTTCCAATATTGTTTCATCAACACAGTCCCCGGAGATCTGTCCACCAGAATGTCTGCTGTTGCCTAAGTGTCTTGGCTCTACATGGAGACCATTCTTCTGAGCAGGCAGTAGTCACCAACATTAAGGAGTCTTGGTGTTTGAGTGTTTCCATAATCATCTAATTAAAGCAAATACCCATAATGGGACTGTGACTATCAATGCTTAACATTGATATTTAAACAGGAAGTTTGAGGAAAAGCAAGTCTATCCTTGTAAATATCTTCTTCATATTAAAAAAAAAAATTGAGGCCTTGAAAGCAAAAGAAGACTCTGAATTTCTATATTAAGTTGCTGTTCTCCAGTTTTAGGGAGTACTAAGTCTCTGTTCGTTTCATGCATATTCAGATCTAGAATTCCAAAAAGTGCGGCAGAAGATGCTGTTTAATTCTAACATAAGTCGTATACTTTAAGAAGCTTTGCATATTTTTTTTCCAGCAAAGTTTTGTTAAGGATGCTAAAATGCGTGTTTCTCAGATCTTTTCTTATACTTGGCTGCCCAAACAGAGCATTAGGTCCAGAAACCATGATGAGATTCTAAATCAGATTTCCACCTGTAGTTTCTTTTTGTTTCTTGTTTGTAAGATTTCATGAGATTTTAAAAAATCCTGCTGTAAATCACCTAGGAGATAATTGCAGTTTTACTGATTTTTATGTGAGTGACTCCCACTTTAAATATTTTGGATTGTTTTCACCTGAAGGAAGAGCCCACTATCGAAAACAGTTATCATGGTTAGTAGTTCATTTCTTTAAAAAAAAAATTGATATGTCAATTATATCTCAATAAAGCTAGGGAAAAATTGGCAGTTCTGTTAGCTAGTGGATCCACTATTAGTTTTTCAGGAGGTTTGGTTTGAGTTTTTGTTTTAATTACAGCCTATATAATTAGTTCTCAGCATGTTGAGGTAAAAGAGAATTGCACCAGCAAGCTTCCCATTTCTTCATCTCATTAGGTTCTTAACACGATTATTAGTATCATAATCAGCTATGATGTTTTCTGTTGCGGGTTTTCACATTCTCTGATTTGCAGGGTGTCTTGATTGGCTAATTTAGGCAAATTATTCTGATTGTCTTGATGATGGTTGGCTGATTAGAACACAGCAGGGGTATAATTTCTTCCAGAGAAACGTTGCATTCTTTTGTTTTTTGGTACCAGAACACTAAGAGGGTTTTTCTTTGTGTACATTCAATTATGATATTTGCCCATAACACTAGTAGAATGCCTAGAAAGCAATTACATTAGTGACGGAATAAGCTTGAATGCCGTTAGTGGAAAAATTGGCTGTATGAGGATGTGGTAGGATGAAGAAATTTACTGAAACTATAATCAGACTTTGGGATTTCTTCTTTTCTGTGTTTTCTGTATTTCTGTGACTTTTGAGTGAAAAAAAAAAAACAATGCAATTTTCTACAAAAGTCTTTCCCTGTCTTAGAGAATTGCTCATTAATCCTGGTTTACCATTGCATGGAATTTCGTGCCATCTCCTATTCTGAATGCTTTGTGCTTAGTGAGGACCTCACTGTGGAACTAAAAATTTATTCAAAAGTTTAAGAACATTTGTTCACGTCATCTCATCTTTTGCATAAATGGTATACTAAGTAACTATTTTAGGTAACGAATTAATTAAAGTTAAGGAGGAATTGAAGAGTATGTGATTAAAATATTGTATCATTACTTTCCTTGACTTTTCTTTCAGAAAAATCTCATGGAAGGACTTTGTTACCCTTCTTTTTTGACTCATGTTACTTTTTAGCTAATGCTCTGAAAGCCATACCTCTTGAGAATAAAACCAAAACTAGACTGTATCAAGCCTGGAGCATGAAATCTACTGACAATTCAGCTCAACATCTTCCTGCTTAACCTTGAAGTCATCCCCATGCTCTTCACTGTCGTTCAGGGGAATTAGAGAATTATTTAGGACAAAACATCATCAGTAAAAGATCAGTGCTGTGTAAAATCCACTTTCAAAGCGCTTTTGAAGACCCACGCCTGGACAAGTGGTTTGCTGGCCTTGCTAAACAAGCTCCTAGAAGCTATTTCCCAGTTAAAATGCCAAGGAAAATGTAAAAAGATTTATTAACTGAGCAAGTTCTAGTTAAAGTGAAGTGTAAGACCTATGGAAAGTATTCAAGAAGTTTTCCATAAATTTAAGAACCATGAATTTTGCCTTTTTTTTTTTTTTCCTTTTTTTCCCTTAAAGCCTTAATTTCATTTTCTGGGGTTTTTGGTTTTTGTCTCAGAAACAAACATGGTTCTTGAAAGAGAAGTCCTCTAAATAAGGAATTTGGACTAAAAAGAAGAATAGATAGGTAACATCCTATACTTGCTAGGTAGAGATGAAATGGCACGGGCTCTAACGTTAGACCCAAGTTCACCTTCCAGGGTCATAATAATTGGGATTGACATATATACACTAACAATACTATGTATGAAACGGATAACTAATGAGAACCTACTCTGTAGCACAGGGAACTCTCCTCAGTGCTCTGTGCTGAACTAAATGGGAAGGAATTCCAAAAAAGAGGGGATATATGTATATGTACAACTGATTCACTTTGCCATACAGTAGAAACTAATACAATATTGCATAGCAACTATACAACAATAAAAACTTATTAAAAAAAAAAAAAGCAGTGCTCTTCCAGAGAGGTTGTTGAGAGCATTCAACGGTCAACCCATGAGAGCGCCTGGCACCCGCAAGGCTTTCAGTTCACGTCTCCTTCATGGTTCCTGAAGTTCATTGAGGGGTATTTAGGCAGCCAGTCCTGGTCTCTCTGCCTTGTACCGATAAGTGTTTGATTACATTGCACTCATAATGAAGAAGATGCCTTAATGAAACCTCCTATGGAGGCAAATAGTAATGACTTGATTCCAACACTGCCAGTAGAGCTTCCCATCCGAGAAACAGGGGTATTTGGTGTTAATAAGTTAAATTTCAGAAACTAATGGACTCTGCTAATTGAATTCATCTTTGTTAATTAATAAGGTTCTAGTAAATTGGTCGCTTTCTTGGGTAATGCCCTGCAAAAGAGCAGTGAGACCTAATGATCGCATGTTCGCTAGTTCCACCCTGTTCTTTCCTAGACATAGAGGGCTACTGACCAAAGTAACATCTCACACTTTTCTTTGTCTTGAAATGTTATTGTTTAAACCTTTGAAATTATCGACTTGAGAGTGAATGAGGGGGGAAAAAAGCGTGGATTGGGGATGCTATGTTCTCTGGTGAGTTACACTGTGAGTTTCTTAAGGAGAAACTTGGGAAATCAATCCGGTAACTACTATTGCAGGGCTTGCAGTATAACGATGCGTTGGTCTTATGTGCCAGTTTCTGCCATGGGTAGCAGCCAAGAAGGCGTTTTCCACTTGGGAAATGAAAAAAATACCATTTTTCCCCCTAGAAGAGGGTAGCTATTAGTTGGGTTAGTATTGTGGTGGTTCTCAAATTTAAATGGGGTCAAAGTGATGGTTACCCAGAGGATCATTCTTTTTCTCCAGACTGAGCTTAGGTAAGGATTGTGTTTTCTAGGCAACTGTCTTCTAGATGCTTGACTATTTCTCTACCCTGTGTTTATCCCCCAAAGAGTCGGTCGTATCTATGAAAGACTGACACATCTTCCTTCCTTCTTTAACGCAGAGAGAATTTCCTAAATTTTTCACGTTCCGAGCAAGGGATAAGGTAAGGACTGATTTTTTTTTTCCTCTTTTTTTTTTTTAATCTTTGTTTTTTTCCTTAAAAGCCCAAGAGTAGTATGTCTGTGCCATATATTCTTACCATTCTTCTTTCTCTAATTGAACTTATACTTCCCTTTGTCTTCCATATGTCTTTGAACGAAACAAGGTTCCCTTCCAAAAGAGTTTGGTTCAGGAAACACTGTAATGTCCTGACCTACCAAAGACAGTGATAACTTTCAAAACCATCCATTAGTAATGATGTACTAAGAAAGGACTGCTATAGTTAGTTGGATTATTCTTGTCACCCACAGACACTTCATTTATCAAGGCTTGTTTATGTGCATTTTTCAATTTTAAAATATAGAATTTCAGAACACATTGGTTTCTTCTTATTACTAGCTTATGTTTTTGGCTTTCTTCATTTACTCTATGGAGATGTACTCTAAATATTTCTGGCTTCAGCAAAACACACAGTAAATGAATGTAAATGCAATTAAAAAAAAGAAATATGAATAATTATGCATGGATACAGGATATTCCATAGCCAAATACCTATTTTTCAATATTATATAACGTTTGTCTTCCTGTGTCCTTTTTCACTCTGCCAGAATGGTAAGAGTGTGAGACATGGACCCTGCCCGTACGCGTTTTAGATGAGTTGGATAAAACCAAAACACTGATATGTGAAGTGGAGAGTAATGTGAAGTAGTTTGGTTAATTGTTAAAAAAAAAAATGAACTATGAAGACTTGAAATGCTACAGGAGTTCTGAGGGAATAGATGGGGGTTTTTTGTTTGTTTTTAATGGAGAGCATCACCAGTATAAATGATGAAAGCTTACAAAGTAAACAGGGCCTCTAGTGCCTAATCTTACATCAGTTATCGCAGTTTCCTTGTATGTAGCTCCTCTTTTTTTCCCCTTTGGTTCATTGGCACAACATGGCTTATGTTTCTTTTTTAAGCATTTCCTTTATATACAATTTCATAATAAAATTTTGTAACTGTCTCTTGTAAGCTGTTTCCTCCAATTCTTGTATTCAGTTTGAGGAAGATCGTATCTATCGTCACCTGGAGCCTGCCCTAGCTTTCCAGTTGGAGCTGAACCGGATGAGAAATTTTGACCTTACTGCCATCCCATGTGCCAATCACAAGATGCACTTGTATCTCGGGGCAGCCAAGGTGGAAGTGGGCACAGAAGTGACAGACTACAGGTTCTTTGTCCGTGCAATCATCAGGCATTCGGATCTGGTCACCAAGGTGGGTGCTGCACTTTCTCCTCTTCTTTTCCTGGGCGGGGGCGCTATGCCACTCGGCTTGCAGTATGTTAGTTCCCTGGCCAGGGATCGAACCTATGCCCACTGCAGTGGAATCACAGAGTCCTAGCCACTGGGCCACCAGAGAAGACCCCGGGTGCTATACTTTAATGGAAAGTTATCTCTGAGGGAAGGGACAGAGACACAGCCATGTTTCAAAATCAGGTCTTCCTCCTGAATCAAGGCTCTTGTTCTCTGTCATCCTGTTGTCCAATATCCACCAGAAGCCTAAGAATCACTACTCTCCCAGAGGTAAATATTCCGTGCAATAAAGGGCTTTTTTCCCCCCCCTTTCATTTGATTTTTCTTGGTAATGGAAGCATGATAGTACTTGCTTGAGAGAAGGAAAAGCATGCGAACAGAAAAACCACAGGGAAGTTTGGGTGACGATAGTGTATAAAATGAAAAGTTAGAGATGACTCCATGGGAAACCTGTCTAAAAGTGGGGGTGCTTTCTGTACACAGCTGGTATGTGACTTGTTCCTGCATCCCATAGCCATAACCTTTCTGCGACTTTTCCTCTCTAAACAGACTTCCTTTCTACACTGCTCTGTCTGGCAGTTGTGACCCTACTAGGGTTGCAGCTCTGGGGGTGCCCAGGATCTCCACTTATTGTAAGAAAATGGTACCGAACAGGCAGGAGGAAGGGCTGGTGGGAACTCTCTGTCTGACCCTTGCTAGCCCCTGCTGCCTGTGGTTTTTTGGTTGACCCCAGGAAGAAAGATATATAACATCTTCATAACAGCCTTATGACTTGTTGGGTTGGCCAAAATCCAAACAAACTTTTTGGCCAACCCTATAAAACATTAATGTTGATGGTGATTTTCTTTCCTGCATAGGAAGCTTCCTTTGAGTATCTTCAAAATGAAGGGGAGCGGCTCCTCCTGGAAGCCATGGATGAGCTGGAAGTCGCCTTTAACAATACAAATGTCCGGACCGACTGCAACCACATCTTCCTCAACTTTGTTCCTACAGTCATCATGGACCCATCGAAGGTACATTTCTCTGTAGCTTTGCACTCAGCACCTGCCAGCACAGCAGAGAGTCATTCTTATTTGTTTGCACTTGGACCTGGAAACAGGTACTTTCTTGGTCAGCTGACTGAACCCTTGATCTTTAAAGTTTACAGATGGCTTCTAGGACTGGGTTTCTGGGATGATATCAAAAATTTGATATAACCATTGAAAGCATACCTCAAAACTGAAGGTGTCTCTTTGTTCTGCTATGAAGCTTTACTTCTCCACTACCTGCCTTTGAGTTTCTGCTGAAAAGCATGTGATGGTGACTGACTCCCTTGCTGTAGTGATCTCTGAGTAAATAATCTTTAAACACAGTGATTTAAAAATTTTAAAAGCAATCATAATTTACCATGAGACTTAGCCGTGAATAGAAATTTCATAATCATACATTTTAACTTATGTTTTTAATTTATAATTATGTTTAATATACATTAATACATACATTTTAATGTAATCATTAACTATTAACTCTTAGTTTTGTTTGCTTTCATAGATATAGTTTAAAAGTGTATCTAGTCCGTTGTATTGCAGGAGATATAAGCCACTAAAAATCTTGTGATATAATTTGTATATAATTAAATACATCCATTTAAGTATAAGGTTTAAGACACTGAAGGTGGTTTGATGTTATCTTGATAGTCACTTATAAGCAGCACAAAAATGTAAAACTTCTTCCTCTTCTTCCATTGGTAACGGGATATTTTATGATTTTACCATGATAGCAGTCCTGTTTTGTTTAATTCCCTAGGATTTCTCATCTGGTATAACTAACTTTGCTATTATTGAGCATTTTGGCAAAATTACTGCCTCTTTTTACTGGTCATCCGATGGCCTTTGAGCAGTAATACACCTTTCCAAAGTGTCTAACCTATTTCTCTTTAGTATTTTTCCACAGAGAAAAATTTGGTTGATATGGAATTCCACACATAACAATGTATGGTTCCTTCCCTGAGGCTCTATTCTAAAATGCATTCCATATAATTTAAGGAAGGAAAGCAAGGTGACTCTGTACTTGACCTTTTATCCCAGGTGTAATAAAGACGGGTTGCTCTCTTGTTTCCACTCCCTCTAACCTTTTTATGATATTGTGGAATTTGAATAGGAGAACCAGTATATTTGAATAGGAGAACCAGTATATTTGAATAGGAGACCTCTTTCTCAAGAGCCATTGTAGGCATGGACTTTTGCTTTTTGAACTTAGTGTCTAAGACCCGAGAAATAATTTTCTACTTTTCTTTTCTTCTAGACTCGAACTACTGATTAGTTGCCTTGTCTGCCAGGAAAGCTGAGGTCAGGGCTACTTACTGAGTTTCACAAAGTCTCATTATTCGGTTTAAGCAAAGGTTCTCTTGAGCGTCCTAGGATTGATGAAACTAGGAGAGTTAAAACGTGCCCTGGACACTCTGTCAGTATATATATTTGTAGATATGACTTAGCATTCCTCAATGAGTCTTTGCTGTCAGCCTCTCTGTTTATACTCCAAATGCTCATATGCCCTAACTCTGTCTTTCTAATCATAGATAGCTGTCAATTTCCTGTATTTAGAAATTGTTGACTTTTGTTCCCTCAAAAAAAGGATGGATAGATATCTCTTGGTTAACAAGCAAGTGTGGGAATAGAGATGTTAACTCCTTGAAACTCGTTTTAACCTGAAATTCTTTGGAACAGAAATAAACTACAAGAGCGGCACATACTTCCAAAGAGTCACAAATGAAGGATGGCATGAGATTTAAAAAAAAAAAATTCTCTAAGACGTTGAGAAAGCATTTTAGAGAGATAGTCATTTAAGAAAACATTGTTTTGAGTAGTATGTCTTAGCTGCCTGTAGCCATATTGGGAATAAAAAAATTCTTTTTTGCATTAGTATGTCAATAAGGAAAAATCACATCTAAGGCCGTTTGGTTAAAATAACTCACCAAACCCTAAAAATGAGGGCCACTAAGCTGCTTTGGTACACAGGTAAGAAAAATGAGGGAACATTTGCCCCATCTCATTAAATCCTAGTTGGACTTAGCAGTGACCTAGCTTCAGAGCTCTGTTTAGAGAGAACATTCTAGCACCACCTACAAATTGCCTTTCTTTAATTTGTGCAATTTACCAAGAAACATATATTATAAAGTTTAATAAAATTGTATGGAAAAAAGCTCATGGTGATAATTGCTATGTTGATTTAAGGTCCTGAAAGTGCAATGAAACATAGTTACCATGCATATAAATGCTACTTAATAGCTGTTTAACTAGAGGTTTTATTCTTATTTGGGGCCTTCTCTTAAATCCCATGGCTTCTAATTTTAGATATTGCAGATCTTTGCCATAGAATATGAATACAATTGGGAAAGAGGAAGAGAGTTGCGCAGATTTGGGTGTTGTGAGCCAGAGGAAACCACTCAAGTGCCAGGCCAGCGTGAAATTGTGCCTGACTTGTTCTAAGTAAGAGTAGGGTTGGGGATAAACTGTGTGTCTTTCTGGAAGGAATACATGGAGGACACATCTCCAGAAACCAGAATCTGTTCCCGTTCCTCCCTTCCCAAAGATGGGCAGACCTGAGTCAGGTGCTAGTTACAAGGCGCTTAAGTTTTGTCTCTGTGTCAGATTGAGGAATCCGTGCGGAGCATGGTGATGCGCTACGGAAGTCGGCTGTGGAAGCTGCGTGTCCTCCAGGCAGAACTGAAAATCAACATTCGCCTGACCCCAACTGGAAAAGCAATTCCCATCCGCCTCTTCCTGACGAATGAGTCTGGCTATTACTTGGACATCAGCCTGTACAAGGAAGTGACTGATTCCAGGACAGCACAGGTACAGTAGTTAAGCAGGCTCCTCAAAATTTTGACTTGGTTCCCCCAGAGAAAAGCCACTTGTCCTTGTTAAAGAAAGACCCAAATTCACAAATCCGTTGTTCCACCTAGTGGGAATTATCCTCGCTCAGCTTAAATGGTTGCATGAACTTGAAACACTTGATTTGCCTCATAAGCAGCGCCTCTGTCATAATCCTGAATGTTTTGAAACCCTTAACCTTTGCTCATGAGTTGGGGAGCCCTAACAGGTGCCAAGTGAACCTGACTCCAGAGTAATTGTGCAATTTAGGGTTTCTGGGCTACTTGAACAGTTTTGTCTTCTCTGATCTGATTTGTCCTTGTTCCTGTTTTCAGCCTAGTTAGACCACTCATTGGCAAGGAAGGGAAGGAGAATTGTTGAAATAGGAAATATCTCAAAGGAAGAAATTTCAACATAATGTAATAATAGCTTGAGCAAGATCAAGCAGAGATTTTATCTTGTTTACCCTTTGTTCCACTTATACACGTTGTCTTGCCTTCAGAGAGTTCAGAGTATATCATATATCTATAAAAAAGCAAAGTGGCAAACTTTAACCTTTTTTTTCAGGTAGAAGAATTTAGAATGTGAAAATGAAAAGTGACTTTCAAAGTAGATTGGTTCTATGATAACGGAGAATTCCCTTTTAATCTGTTTGATCACCTTAGTTTCTAAATCTTTGGCCCATTGGCTATGGTACAGGATTTAGATTCGTTCACCATTATTCACATCTTTTTAAGAACTGGGATGTTAATTTTAGGTCTCTGGCCTGAACTTGGCAAGTGCCTTTCTTCTCGTTAAAGGAGGAACTTGCTCCTTTGTATGTGTACACAAGATCTCGGTCTATTCTATGTACTGGGTGATGAAGAGATTATGTGTCTCTTGTTTTTATCTATGTCCTTTTAAGTCTGGGAACAGCAGTAAGAAAAGACTTTTTTGCCAGGATTTTGAAGACAAAACTCTGGGTTTGGACAGTTGTCTGAGCGACCTTCATTTCGTGCTTTGATTCCCACTTAGATGGCCAGAGAAATCTATCCTGTGAGAAGTGAACAGTTAAAACAGAAAGTGCACGCAAGAGTGCAAGGGGTGAGCAAGAGAAAGAGTATTCAATAATTTTCCCGGCATTTGATGTTTTTCAGGACAACCTTAAAGACATTTTCAGTCAAAGCTTTCCATGGGCAGTGATGTTTTTAATTAACTTCTACAATGGCTTCAAGGCAGGTCTTTTCTTGTGAAAAATAAGATGGCCACTTGAGATTTTAATGTTTTTGATAAATATGTTTGTTCTTCATAACTACTCCCCCTGTCCTTTCTTTTATTAGAAAGCTCTGAGATTTCCCTCATGCTGGCCAGTGGTGACAGGGGCATGAGAGGCACAAATGCCTATATTCAGGGTTTAGGAGAAGGAAATGGCAACCCGCTCCAGTATTCTTGCCTGGAAAATCCCATGGACAGAGGAGTCGCGCAGGCTAGAGTCCATGGGGTCGCAGAGTCAGGCACGACTAAGTGACTTATGTTTGGCACAGCAAGTATAGTATTTGAAAAACAAATGAGCTGCCTTCTGCCTGAGGGAGCTCCCTTCTTACCACGGGTCCTGTGTATGCAGGAAGCCCTAGAGAAAGGGGTCTCCCTCAGGCTCTTCAGCTGAGATTCAGTGGCCACTGCCAAGTGTGGATGCAAGAGCCCACAGCTGGAGGAGGGAGCTAACGAAAGAGCCTCTAACTCAGTTCTGGCACTCCGAAAGCCTCCCTGATGCTTATCAGCAATTTATTTTTTCCCTTTCTGTGCTCTAGTGAGTCGTTACACGAATCTAAAACAACGTAGGACCGTGCGTATCATTCAGTCGTTTGTTCATTAATTTAGCATTTATTGACCACTTACGATGTATCAAGCAGTAGGGATACAAAGGTAAAAAGTGATATTTCTTCTCAAGAAATTTACCCATGATGGAAGAAGACAGATAATTAGTTTCTCTGTTGTATGGTTTGATTTGTGCCATCAAAAAATAAGTCCATGGTTCTAAGGGAGCAGACTGTATAGGATCAGAGATTTTTTTCCAGGAGAAGCCCTTTTGATGGCCTCTGGTAAAAGATGTGTGATAAATATGTGCATATGTTCATGAATTTGTAAAGTATATACTTTATCCATTTTTAATGACTATGGCCATGATAGCAGAAAATGGAATTAACTTAGGCAACATAGATAGATAACTATCTAATATACATCTAATGTGTATCTGTTATAACAGTTATCTATGTTATCTATCATTCAGAGACTTCCAGGGCCATCCATTGTTATCAACCTCTTGTTCAAGAATAATTTTTCATTCTTTCTGTCAACAAGAAGCAAGGTTGACTGGCTTGAGTTTCATTTTATTTAACTTTCCATGTATAGTCTTTGTGGTATTAGCTATCCTGAGCACTGATGTCAGGCAGTCAGAGTAGGGAGATTTGAGTAATCCATTACATAAGTCCATTGATTTCCAATGTTCAGTGTAAGAGAGAAATATACATTTCAAAATCATCTTTATTGAGATAGAACTTAGACGTAATAAAAGACACTCATTTTATGTGTGCAGTTTAATTCATCCTCAAATTGCACACACCTGTGACCACCATCCCAGTCATGATAGAGACCACTTGACACCCTCAAAAATTCCCTTGTTCTCCTTTGCAGTCAAAGGTAAGGGCACCCTCCTCAGCCCTAGCCACCCAGCAATCTGCTTTCTAGTTTTACAGAGTAATTTTTGCCTGTCCTGGAATATCAGATAAATGAAGTTAAACAATATGTGCTATTTTGTGTCTTGCTTCTTTTGGTAAACGTAGTGTTTTTGAGAATCATCCTTGTTGTATGAATCATGGGTGTGCTCCTTTTTGTTGCTGAGTAGTGTTCCATTTTATGGATATACCAAAATTTTTATATTCATCAACCTGTTGATGGGCATCCAAGGTTTTATTTTTCAATTTGGGCTATTGTGAGTAAAGCTGCTGTGAACATTGATTTCCAAATATTTGTGTAGATTTGTTTTCATTTGAGTAAATCTATGAGTACAATTATTGGGGCGTAGTAAGTGTAAGTTTAATTTAACCACGTTAAATTCCCACCAGCAGTGAAAGTATCCAGAGCGCTTTCTCCAACCTGCTTTCTCAGTCCACAGCTGATTGAGTGACCTGCAAGCAAAAAGGTCTGACTTTATTCCAGACCTTGCAAAAACTGTACCTGTTGGTCTTGTCTTTCCTAATAGACAGGAATGTATTGGATTGGCCAAAAAGTTTATTTGGATTTTCCATAGGATCTTATATAAAAACCCAAGCAAACTTTTTGGCCAACCCAACAGTTTTAAGAACCTATTACTTTTGCGCTCTCTCTCTCTTTTTTTTTTTTTCCCCCTTATTTTGACTTGGGTTATCTCCTCTAAGTCCAGTTTTTACATACTTATACCCTAGCCTCACTTAACACTTCAGATCTCTTGAAACATTTCTATTTCTGCCTGCCACATTACTAAGACATTGCTAATTCTACCTCCCACCTGGGGACTTTCATCATTAGCTCTGTGGAAGAGGATTGGGAGCTCGATTCTGTGGGTCTTTAAGCAGTCCACAACAGAGTGTACCCAGAATAGGACCTGATTGACAAGTAAGTAGAACACGTCTGTTCATTTTGATCTAAAGGGCTAACGATTTACTTACTTGAACTGTACCCAGGATTTAGGAGAATACCTCATTCTCTCCTGGTGCCAGTTTAGCAGGCCTGCAAATCTGTTCATTAATGGTAGACTTAAGCTTATATATTTTAGGCCCGAAGAGATAGGTGGGTATACACACATACCCTCATTTCCCAGTCTCCATTTGTATTCACTGCACTGGGTATCTGAGTTTTATGTATTCATGCATAAAGTGCCTAGCTTAGTGTCATACAACCTCTGGGCACTCAATAAATATTAATTGAATTGAAATAATGGCATCCCTTATAAATATTCATAAGCAAATAAAACTATCTAAATATATGAAATATGAGGTACTCTTCTAGAAATATTTGAGTTAAAATGATTAAAAACTGGTGTGGTGATTTTATAATGTGACAAATATAGGTATTGCAGAAGCTAGTCACTAGTTGTAGACACAGTATACTGGGGGAAATATAAATGTATGTGTATTATATTTAATAAAATATATATACTTTTTACTAAAGGCTCTGTCTTAAGAGCTCACAAGAATCAGCTAGCTAGATGGATGGGTAAAATCTACTTGTGTCAAATCTTTGAAGCCTTTGTGTAGCTAATTGTACTTATGAAGTACCTTCTGAGCCAGTAGACTGTAAAGTATAGGTGACCTGGTAGAGCTTTGACCTGGCCTTCCATCTCTGAAGATAGAACAGAGTTCTCTTTGGTGCATAGCTGTTCCTCAACTTAAATACCAAGACTGCTTAGTTGGTTAGTTGACCTTCGCTTCTGAATATGGAATTCAAGTCATTTTGACAGGCAAGCACTATTAGTCTGTCTCTGAAACATGAAATTTACTCTGCTGCTTTCTCGTTGATTTCCACTAATTCAAAAGTGAGAGAAGGAGCATGTGATTTGTGGTTGGTTACATACCATTTTTTGGAGTTGGTTAATCTGTAGAGGTGAGAGTACCATGTACCCAGTGTTAAGAGGTGTATCTTAGCTATTCAACTCACCAAAAATGTGTTTCAAGAAATAACATTTGTGAAAAAAAGTCCCTCTAGGCAACTCATGTGATTTTTTTTTTTTTCTCTTGTCTGTTAATTCCCCATGCCATCCTCTTTTTCTTGCAGATCATGTTTCAGGCATATGGAGACAAACAGGGACCATTACATGGAATGTTAATCAACACTCCATACGTGACCAAAGACCTGCTTCAATCCAAGAGGTTCCAGGCACAGTCCTTAGGGACAACATACATATATGACATCCCAGAAATGTTTCGGCAGGTAAAGGTGGCTGCCTGGGGGCGGGGGCTCTGACGTGTGCCCGAGAGAAAAGCTTTTTCCTGAATTTTCATCAGATACAGCTTACACTGAAATAGGACACTTTCAAAAGGCAGGAATTGTCTTGACTCTGTTCTCACTTCTTTCTTTTCTGGGGTTGTGACTGCTAGCTCAAATGGTGGATGGTTCTTTATGAATGAACAGGAAGAAGGTTGAGGTTAGAGGCCTCTGTTGCATAGAAAAGAGTAACTGAGACTGTGCACATCTGATGGTAGTTTATGATGACCTCTGTGAGGACTTACATTCAGCTGTCTATTTCCAAAGCCTGTATTCAAGTCAGAAAGAGGTTTGAAATTCTGGTTCTCATTTTCCAAGATAACCCAGGTCTCTAACTGATAGCCTAGGTTAATATGATGAGAATCAGTATATAACATATACAAATGGATATAGAGTGCATGGTACATAGTTTAAGGTATCAGTTCTTTTGTGGGAGATTTATTACAGTGGAATAAAAACTAGTGTGAGAAAATACGACATTATGAATCTCATCCTCCATATGAAAATAAATTCCTTTGATCTGTATGGTGAATCATGTCTAGGCTGCAGATTTTTCTTCCATCAATAGAAGGCAAGAAAAGTGTATCACCAGCAGAAAATGCAACAGATAAAGAAGAAGGTATCAAAAGAATACTGAATTTGTCCTTAAAAAAAAAATCTATGAATATAGAATTTTCCCGTCTTCTAGTCAAAAATACCAGCATTACCACATTTGAATTTTAATAAAGTGATATATGTGGTCTTAGTAAATAGTCTATTTGTAATTCCTGTATTATTCAGAAATAGGAGATTTCCATTATGTAGCCATTTGTTTACAAGGTCTCTCTCTCGACACATATCTGTCTTCATTCCGTATTACTAGTATTGTCAGCCTATAAGTTGAGTGTCGAGTCTGTTCCCTAGTGCTGGCGCCATAAACAGAAATCACTTTCTATGTAATTTATCCTATAGAATAGACATAAGCACAGTGATTTGGACTTGTAGGTATGAATGAGTCACCTTGGTTTTAAATGTTGCTCTGAGCCACGCAGAAAATACAACCGAACTAGTTCCCACTCCATGCCGCGTTCATTTTGGTAATATGAAATTTGAAATGGACATCAGAATGGTTTAAAAATGATGTGTGTCTCTGTTCTCTCATATTTGAGCAGACTTGATCTGTACACGTACGAACAATCATCCACCTCTAGTGTGCTAATTCCCATGTATGGGCCTGTAGCTTTGAAAATATACCAGAGCATGCATCCCCTGAACCTCTAGTAGAAACTCTGTTCTTGTGTTCTTGGGTTTGCTTTGTATTAGCTGAGTGTCAGTCAGTTTCCTGGTTATTCTTCTATGGCCAAGTTTCTCTAGGATTTTTCTTCCTTTTTTAAAGAGGTATTGCTGCTACTTTAGTTTTTTATTTTAATTTTCCCAGGACATTGTTAGGTCCATTGTGTTTGTTAATGGCCTCCTACTGATTCATGATCCCTCAGTATGTTTTAATGTTATTGGCAAAGCATCTGATTTGGGGCATGTAAAAAACGTTATGTGAAAAATAACTACAAGTCTATTTTAATGGAGAATGAGAATTCTAGAATTTGGTCTAACATTGAGATGCTCAGTAGAATGCTTGGAAAAAAAAAAGAGCAAAACTAAATTGACCATGTTTTCATATTTGTTTTGTCCATGTTGAAATGCTGATTGTTACTGATTAGTAAAACTTTTCTCCTCCTTTAGTCCCTGATCAAACTCTGGGAATCTATGTCCTCTCAAGCATTCCTTCCACCGCCCCCTCTGCCTTCAGACATACTGACGTACACTGAGCTCGTGTTGGATGATCAAGGTCAACTGGTTCACATGAACAGGCTTCCAGGAGGAAATGAGGCAAGTCCTGAAGGTTCCCCTCCCCACTATCTCTGTGCCCACTAATACCAACTATCTATGGAGGTGGTCCTTAAACAGTATTAAATAAGGTCTGCGTGGCCTAGGCAGCACTGGTAGAAGTAGTCTAGTCTTACTGAAGCAGAAGCTGTAGTCCTCTTGGCAGGATTCTTTAGCCAGAGAACACAGACTGGACAGCAAGGACTGTCCTTAATTGTTTAGGTGTGATAATAAGCTTACATTTTTTTAAACAGTATTACAATTTTGCTTTATAAAAAAGAGTATTGTCTTCTGCTAGAGATGCCTACTAAAATAGTTACTGATGAAATGAGCTAATGTCTAGGAGCTGCTTCAAACGTATGTAGGGATGTGCGTGTGGGAGTGCAGATGAAACAAGACTGCTCATGAGTTGTTAACTGAAGCTAGGTGATAGGCACGCAGGGGTAGGTTCTTCTCTCCATTTTTGTGCATGTTTGAGATTCTGAGATTTTTCTACGATAAAAGCCTTTAAATATGTCTTGATGTTTTTTCTTATTTGGATCCTTACTGGTGTATGGTTTTTAGTATGTTCTTCCTGCTCAGGTAATTTTATCTAGTGCTGTTGTGAGCATGAGAGATATTTTCTTCATAAAAGGGCTCCATCAGAATCAGGAGTTTAAACATCAAAGGAGGTAACAGAGAACCCGTGACTCATGTGTTTTTGGCTT
The DNA here is from genome assembly GCF_042477335.2 of Ovis canadensis. Classification (NCBI taxonomy): domain Eukaryota; kingdom Metazoa; phylum Chordata; class Mammalia; order Artiodactyla; family Bovidae; genus Ovis; species Ovis canadensis. The sequence goes on along the minus strand of NC_091255.1, from coordinate 21,912,705 downwards.
TAGATCCCTTTTTCCTCTAGAACACTGGTAATAATGATGTAAAGTCATATTCTGCCCCATGCATTGAGATTCTTCCTGATTCTAACTATACTTCCAAAGTACAGTTATAACAACGATAACACTAGTAATAAGCCTAAAATGAGATGTGTTTTTATATTAACCTTAGAAATCATCCCTGGATAAAACTGGTCCCTTAGAAGGAGTAATCTCTATCTGAGTGTTCACCATAAACAGACTGGGTAGACCTTTGGAGATAAATGCAATTATTTCCCGTTTTATTCAATATCTTTTTTTCAAAAAATTTTGCTTAACATACAAGGTGCATGATTATTTATTAAGTATACCGGGGTTGCCAAATTTAGATTGTTTGGCATTAAGATGGATGCAAGCATTGGACCCAATTGGACTTGTAGGAGTTCTAATCTAATGCCTCAACAGATAGCAAAAGTGAGAGGCTAGGGAGGCAGGATGTATTGAATTTTGACAAGAGTAGGTATATGTGTACTTGTTAACACAGAAAGTTGCAGCAGAGGTTTATGCCACTGTGTGTAGCATCTACTTAGTGAAGCCCTCAGCAGAAAGAAAAGCCTCATTGTGCTGGACTTAAATTCTGACTCACTGAACAGTATCGTCTTCAGGAACGGAAGGCACCCTTGTGAACACGGGACTGAGAGAAAAACGCTTTTAACTAATGTAATTAAAACACAAAATGAGGTTTTTGGCCACGTGAAAGCTAGCCGCAGCACCGTATAAAACCTCTTGCCACGATCTTTCTGTCCTGCTTTCTCTCTGCTCTCATTCTGTGTTTGAGCGAGTGGAGACTGGGGGAATAGTGAAGTCCCAGAGGGACAGAGCTCTGTTCTTGCTGAAATTACAAGCACAGAGCTGCCTGGGCATGAACATGTAGTGTTTACTCTGCCAGTATGAATACAAATAGTCTTATTATACGGGACTCTGTACCCAAAGACACACACACACACACACGCACGCACGCACACACACACGAATAAAAAAAATTTAAAGGTTTTTTTTTAACCCTTGAAAGACTCAACAAACCTTGGTGGAAAAGGGCTGTCTTCACGGCACAGGACTATGGCTATGAGCAGTAGACCATGTGTTTTCCTTTGCTCAGTGCTTTAATAATAATTTTGAAATCTAGAAATCGAATCATACTAAAATTCTTTTCTTTTTGCTTTACGTCAGTTTTTACTTTCATCTCGTCCTACTCGTTTCCCTCCTCGTTGCCCGTTTTCTTTGTCCTCTTTTCCTTTCCATTGAATGACTGAGTAGGATTGAAACTGAACATTAGCTTGCTGTTTGAGTCCTTGAGCTCTGGAGGGGTGAGCTGTTAGTGACTAATGCCCGGCATGGCTGGTGAAGTCAGTCAGTGGCCAGCACTAGATTACAGGGCCCCCACATGACAGGAATGAGGTTGGGGTTATTAGTATCAGACTCTGTGACCGAGAGCTGGGACGTACAATGGAGCATGTCCACTGAGAGACTGACCGGTCTGAAGATGGAGTTTTAGCAGTCAGAACCCAGAGGGACAGCCTTGCCTAAGAGGCAAGAGGGTGGCAGGGGGATGTATTTCCTTGTGCCGAGCCCAGTTTTATCAGGGCAAGTTGACTTTCAGCAATTGCCATTTAATTTTCTTTGGCCAAAGAGACAAGTTTGTCATGAGCTTGGCGCTCTACATATTATCCCAAGAATAATGTGAGGGGAAGGAAAAGCGCTCATGCTGATGAGATCGGGAGCAAATCGGTCCAGTCCCAAAGAGAATGGGCATCTGAACAGAGCCTTGAGAAATAGTTTTATTAAAGACAGGGATAAAAAAAATGACCTGTTAATGTTCCAAGAGCCAAGTCGCGATGTAAAAGCAGCGATGCTACATAGACATTAAATCATCATAATTGGTGTTCTCCAAAGGTGGCAGCTCCACCGGGTCATCATGGTGGGTGATACTGCATTACCTTGAAGGACTGGAGTTTCTGGGTTTCAAAGCCAGCCCACGGATATAAGGCATACAAGTAAAACAAGAGATTCCTGCAGAGTTTCCCCATGAATTGAGATGCTTCTCCCCATAATCAAAGGCAGAAAGCCTGCACTTACCAGACCATTGGCTAGGTGGGTAGCCAGTCTTTCTCCCCTATTTTTTTTTTACTTTTTCCAGGACAGTAAATAGGTAAAATGGTGATGGGACCAGAACTTGGAACAATTCAGTTCCATTTAGTTTTAGGGAACTTGTTTGCCATTTGAGGAAGAATATTGGCTGTTTCAGCGGAGATGTGACCTGCATTTCGAACACTGTGGCTGTGTTAAAAGCAAGAGAAAGAGAGCTTTTTTGAGGTGGTGTTAGCTGCTGTCTCTTTTCTATTTTCCTAGTTGTCCCTTTCCCATCGAGAGATGTAACTGAAGGAATGCCACCTTATGCATGATGAAAGCTATAGGAGAATACATTTTTCTCATTGTCAGATTTTGAACGGCATTACGTTTAGTATGAATTTAGAGTAGGAATAAAAAAGATGTAGACCAAATCTGTGAATTGTGTTCCTTGCAAATAGCTCCAAAGATGAGTTGTCTAGGATTTTTTTTTTTCCTAATAGTTTCAAGTAAAGAAGAAAATTGAGGAAAATGTGATTGCAACATAGACTAAACTGATTTCACGCTCCCGTGATGGGCACTGTATGTAAATACGCAGCTGGATGAATGTGTGCTGTTGAACCTAGATACAAAAGAAGTCACCACGTCTCAATTTGGGGGGAATTGTTTTCTTTTTCCTGCCAGTTTGCTAATCCATTTTGATCATTTGGTAGAAGCTGTAATTGCAGGTGGGAACATTTTGAGTAACAGTTCACAATCCAAGGCAGCTGCTTTTCACACCAAATCCTGTTATTAAAAGGCTCAGGCTAAGATCAAGCCAACGGCTGATAACCGACTTGACGGAGAACAACTTAACTTTGCCCGGAAGGACAAAGAAAGCACTGGCCTTCTTGAAACTGAGTTCTTACTTATTCTGAAATGTTATTAGCATCCTTTTATTAAATGTCCTTAAACTGCTCTGTGAACTACATGATGAATCTCCAAACCAGGCAATGATGAAAGATAGGATAGACAGGTACCTTTTATAGCAAAATTAGTGTGGATAGAAATGAGGGCCTTGTTTTCCTTACTGTTTCAGAACACAGGCTTTTAAACAATATGAATCCATCCCTTCCCTCTCATTGCTCCTGTCATAATGAAAAATGGTGATAAGAAGAAGATGCTGTGTCTAGAAGCAGTTATAATAATTAGGTTTAGGATGTGTACTCTGAAAAGGATTGGTAGTTAGAGACTGGAATTCTTGCATGGCACCTCATTATTTCCTTAAACTTTTTTCTGGGGGTTAAGTGTGTTCCAAATGGAATGCAATTTAATGGCCACCTCCACATACACACTGCCAGGCTTAAAATTGCAGTGGCTACAAGACTTTGCTTTTTCAGATGGGCACTAGGTGTCAGGGTTTTTCCTTCTCAGCAGTCTAGCATTCAGATGAGCCTCTTGAATTGTCCTGCTTTGGGAGGCAAATCTAGTGATATCCTTCTCTTTTTTTCAAATGGTCTGGTGGGCTTTACCTCATTTTCCTAGAACGTGCCGTTGCGTTTTTAACCCTTTGGGTGGAGATCTGTTGAATCTTATATCATGACTGCACATTTGCACGGGAAACATTTTTTTTAGGGGATGATTGAAGAGGGAGAAAAGTAGTATAAATTAAAGTTGAAAGGCTAGCTGCCATTCTGACTGGTATCTTGGTTTCAGCTCTGCTTTATATTCTGAGAAATGAAATGGTGCCGATTAGGAGTTCAGTTCTAAAACTGCTCAGCCCAGCCCACATTTAGTTGTCATGTAATTGTTGGCAAAGCACTGTTGTCCAGTTCTACCAAAGTATAAGCATCTCTTTGATTTTTTTCTTTTAACTACAAAATATTGCAAGCTTATAGAAAAATTGGAAGAGAGATATGATAAATATCCCTGCATGTATTGACTAGCTTAAACAAATCTTACCATTTTGACCCTGCGCCTCACTGATTTTTTGCCATAGTCCTTTGAAATCTCTCATCTGAGTATAAAAACAAAAATAAAATGTAGGAGTTGGATAAGGAAGTTGGTAAGCTTATATAAGTCTGAAAGATTGGGAGAAATTAATTAGTAGATCCATTTTGACAGTTCTTAGGCTGGACCTCTTAACCCAAAGGACCTCTTATTTTAGAAAAAAGACCATAACCTTCTATCTTAATTCACTTGGTTGACATTTTCCATACCCTCAAAGGAATTGCTTGGGCTTTCCTGGACTCTGTTCCTAGTGGAACCCATTATCCTTTGAAACTGACTGGAGAAAGCATTTGTGGGCTTGAGTAAGGAAAGGGTTGAGCGTTTCTCATGCAAACAAAACCCAAATATTTTTCTGTTTTTAACATTAGGCCTTTGCATATTGTTTTACTCGATTTAACCTCAGAATAGCTCCAGAATGGGAAGCTGATTTGAGTGTATTTTCCTGTGCTTTTGTCTTATTCCTTTGAAATCAGTTTACCTTTTCATGCTGGGTGTGGAAATTGAGTCCATATCAGTGATTTAGATATGTATTGGAAAAGAGGAATGTTTATATTGTAGCATGCTGAAGGTGAGCTATGAAATAGACCTGAGAAAAGCAGATCTGAAAAACAGGATCATGGTCTGTGCACTGATTGTTCAAGTTATAAAAAGAGACTAATGGTCCTTGCCACCAGTCTGTCCCTAAAGATAGAAGAGTGTTTGTAAGTGCTTTGAGATCCTCATCAGAAAACTATCACATTCCACTGATGACATATAAACATTCATCCTTTGCACTTATTTTTCATCAAGGACTTTAAAAAACAATTTTGAATCCTTTTAGCCTAGCAAGATAGGAATTTCAAGTATGGAAAAAGACAGATTATGAAATACATGGTAAGATAGTTTTATTTAAAATTACTGTGTACATTTCTTCTTTTAGCCTCTAAGTGAGCATGTTTAGTTACAAGTCTTTGAAGTGATCTTTAGGACCAAAGTTGAGTCCCTCATGAGAAAAATAGGCTAATTTTGAAAGCTAGGTCTTCCTGCCATGGAATTACTTCTAATGAATTCCTAACCCTTTTGGGATATGTATAGTTTTCTTCCAATTCCCTCTTGATGCCTGTCATTAGAGCTGGAGAGTTCCCATTGGTCCTGATTCATTTCACTAGTAGCAAAACAAGGCCCAGTGAACTTGACTAACTTGGAAAATCCTGATGTATCCCTTGGCCAACCAAAGTGGCACTTGCAGAGAGGGCCCCTCTGTGCCTTTCCAAAAGTAAGTCCTGGGACTTCCCTGGTGGTCCAGTGGCTAAGATTTTACCCTCCAACGCTAGGGGCATGGGTTTGATCCCTGCTTGGGGAGTTGGGATCCCACATGCTTCCATGGCCAAAAAAACAACAACAAACATAGAAGCAATATTGTAATAAATTCAATAAAGACTTTTTAAAAAATGGTCCACAGCAAAGAAAATCTTAAAAAAAAAAAGCGAATCCTAAAGATAGCCTTTAAACAAAAGGGTGTACTTGCTAGCATTTTCATACATCTTAATTTTTAAGACTTTACAGAAAAAGGCTGTGATAGAGTACCCTACGACAAGTAATTTTACAGCTCCAACTAGAGGCAATAATGAGCATCAGGACAGCAACAGATGACACCAGAGGGTGAGGTGTGGTGTGGAGCATCAAGAGTTCAGCATTAGTTCACGTGCTTCATAGGTGAGGCTTCCTCAACTGCGGTAGGCCAGCTTGGTTAATTTCCCTATCAAACCGATTACTCCGGTGCCCCGTCTCTCAGTACCACTGGCTTGTATGTGCTCCATTGCCTGTATTTTTTAAAATTGGTATGTGTATTAAGACATTTTGTGTACATGTGTTAAAAATCAGTCTGGTTTCATGTACATATGTAGTACAGGAAAAAATGATTCCCCTGTTTAAAATGATTGCTTCTAATCTTTGGTAACATTTTTGAAGAATTAGCCTCTGAGAAGAAAGGTTTTTTTGCTCTCAAAATGATATTTTTCTTATCCTTTCGTCGCCTTTGAGAAGGGTTGAGGTAAGTTTGTTCAGCCATTTTTGAATTATCCAAGCATGAAAAAAAAGAGTTTTTCAGCTGTTAAGGAAATTGTTTTCAGCTCTTTTATGTGATCATATGACACTAGGCAATGGGACATGATATCCAGCAGATAATACAATATGGAAAGGCATTGACATTATTTTCACCATGGTTTTTCTGAATGGCACAGATTAAGTCAAATATTATAATTCCTTATGGTTCAAAAATACACCTTTTAAGACCTATACAGTATTTTCTAATATTTCATGAGGTATTTTTTTCCCATGAGGTTCTGAGTTTAAATTGCAATTATTTTGGTAGTATCAATTAAAAGTGAAGATTTAATACTCTACCCAACATACAAAAGGAAGGAGGAAAGGCAGCATTTTGTTATCTGTCTGAAAAGGAACTCCACTTGAGCTTGCTTCTCTCTTGATCTTCGTTTTTTGACCTTCATGATGCAGAGGCTGCCTACATCTGTTCTGACTCTCATGTTCTAGGATTCCTTGTATATCTGCCCAAGGACCTTGTTGGATGGTCATCTTCCTGGCATTAGCGATAGAAGCACAAAAGTCACTGGAGGCTTTGCCAGAAACACTCAACTTTTAGATTGTCAGCATGGAAAATAAAGCTTCAGCGTCTGAGCCACAATCTAACCTGTATCTAAATCCATATAGAAAGATATTATTATAGCTGAACTCAAAAGTGTGGAGATATAAGAAAGGCAGGCAAGGCAAAGACATTCCCTTTCTGCTTCCCATGGCAAAGCTAGACTTGATGAATGCTTCTTACATCCCTGAAAACAAATTCCTGTCCCTTTCTGCCCCTTAGTTTTCCCTTCAGATTTCTTTATAGAGCTTAACATTGTTGTTTTACTTTGTGACAACAGCAGCTTTGGAAAGCACAGGGGGGCACGTGTGCATATGTACACTTGCACATGCCGTTCACACTGATAGTACAATTAATGTGGATGTCAATTTGGGTGTTAATTTTGGGTCATGATTAGTGCTGACACTTTGTGTCAGACTAATGGCATTTATGGGCACCATCAGAATAAATGTTAATGTTATCATGTTTTTATTATCTGTTATAGTAACATTAAACCAAGGTCCTCCCAGGAGAAAAAAATACATATATGGATAGATAGATAATGCCTTTCTGTATCGCTGGTGTTACTCAGCGAGAAAATGACATTTCAGGGCAGAATCCTAATCACTGTTTGGAGCATCAGAAATAATGATCACCTCTGATCGGAGGTTGTGAATAATTCATTCGGTTTGATTTTCACGTCCTGTCCAGTGATACTTTTCAAACCAAATGTGTTTCTACAGGAAAATAATGGTCCCACTTCTTATGGAAATACTGTGGCACAAATCATTTTACCCACATAAAAACAGTTAAATAAGACTGTTCTCTGCTGCTTGCCTTCTCCTCCCCAGCCCCCTTCTCCCTCGTCAGCGTGTGTTTATTCCAGGATCCGACTACGGCCAAAGAAATATTTTCTTCCTTAGAACTTGTATAAAGAAAACAAATATTTATTTCTGCTTATCCTCACCTTCTTCGCAGTAACTCTTTTGATCCTCGTCCCTTTCTCACTTTAAGGTAATTAGTTTAGGTGGATAATCCTGTACCTAAGAAGCCTGCTAATTGGAACACTGTTATCAAAAATAACCCGAAATTAGATATTTTTATTTATTTATTTTCTTCAAGCATATAACTTTTTTTTTTGGTAAATGTCATTTTATTTATTTATTTATTTATTTTACTTTATTTTACTTTACAATACTGTATTGGTTTTGCCATACATCAACATGAATCCGAACCGGGTGTACATGAGTTCCCAATCCTGAACCCCCCTCCCACCTCCCAACCCATACCATCCCTCTGGGTCATCCCAGTGCACCAGCCCGAAGCATCCTGTATCCTGCATCGAACCTAGACTAGCGATTCGTTTCTTACATGATATTAAATATGTTTCAATGCCATTCTCCCAAATCATCCCACCCTCTCCCTCTCCCACAGAGTCCAAAAGTCTGTTCTATACAACTGTGTCTCTTTTGCTGTCTCGCATACAGGGTTATCGTTACCATCTTTCTAAATTCCATATATATGCGTTAGTATACTGTATTGGTGTTTTTCTTTCTGGCTTACTTTACTCTGTATAATAGGCTCCAGTTTCATCCACCTCATTAGAACTGATTCAAATGTATTCTTTTTTTTTTTTTTAATTTTTATTTTTACTTTATTTTACTTTACAATACTGTATTGGTTTTGCCATACATTGACATGAATCCACCACGGGTGTACATGCATTCCCAAACATGAACCCCCCTCCCAGCTCCCTCCATGGCTGAGTAATACTTCATTGTGTATATGTACCACAGCTTTCTTATCCATTCATCTGCTGATGGACATCTAGGTTGCTTCCACGTCCTGGCTATTATAACCAGTGCTGCAGTGAACATTGGGGTACACGTATCTCTTTCAATTCTGGTTTCCTCGGTATGTATGCCCAGCAGTGGGATTGCTGGGTCATAAGGCAGTTCTGTTTGCAGTTTTTTAAGGAATCTCCACACTGTTCTTCATAGTGGCTGTACTAGTTTGCATTCCCACCAACAGTGTAAGAGGGTTCCCTTTTTGCCACACCCTCTCCAGCATTTATTGCTTGTAGACTTTTGGATTGCAGCCATTCTGACTGGTGTGAAATGGTACCTCACTGTGATTAGATATTTTTAAAAATAATGAATTATGGCTATATTAACGAAACTAACTGGCCATAAGTGCCTAGAACCATTGGGTGAGTCTGTGCCTGGGTTACACAGTGGTCAGAGAAGTCAGTGGCACTGCCAGGGCCCAAAAGCCTGAGTCTGAGACTCTTTAAGACCACAAACCCACCCACTCTCCCAAGCCCCTTTCAGGCCACGTGTTCTCCTTTTGTTGCTTCCTTAGCTCTCTGTCCTGGAGTGTCCATTTCACTAGGTTTCATTGCATAGAAACATTGGAGGAGGAGAGGAGCCAAAAACAAGGGGATTCAGTGATGGAATTTCCTTCAGTTGTCATTTTTAAGGCAGCTTGGCTTTAGGTGAAATCAGTGAATGTTATATTCCTGATCACATCATCACACTTGTGTATGCTTTTATATGGCAGTTACAGAATTTTCAATATAAAACCTCCTTTCTGTGTATAATATAGATAGACCCTGTCCATATAAAGTAATTTGACTGAAAAACTTAATGGTGTCCTAATTAAACAGGAGGCAGATATGACTGTCTTCTGAAGTAATGGCCCAATCCTCTGAGACAAAGCTATTCTTAGATAGAATATTTTGAATCATTTCTCCTGAATGCTGTGACCCTTTTTTTTCCCCCTCTCTCCCTCTAAATCGAACAAGAGCAGAGGGAAGCACTTTTCAACCTAGTTTTCATCATCAGACAGAAAGTATTCTGCATTCAGAAACCATTTCCAGTATCAAATTCAATTCTGTCAAGTGATTAGTTGAGTTTGGTAGAGAATAATTTAAAAACACAACGCTGGAAATGGCCGTGGCGCTTCTGCACTGAAGGAGGGCAGTTGCTGTGCTTGAGTTGCAGGCCCCTTTTCAGTGACTATGCAAGGCAGTGTGGGTTATTGTGTTGCGCGTCTCCGCAGCTGGCACAGACCTGCATCTGTTGACAGCATGCGTTCCTACCCAGGACTGCTGGAAGGAACAGGGGAGCGGGTGAATTGATACCTTGCCTGCCTATCAGTGGCAGACGTCCTGTACATATGTTTATAAAGCTCTTTAGCCCCCTTCAAGATGAAAGGCTCTGTATAAATATGAGCTTTCGATTTTAGTACATGTTTGTAATACATGTGGTACAGTCCTAAATATGTATTTAGCTGATAGGCACTGTTCTTGTCTATTGTACAAATATTGACTTTAAAAGTATAAATATGTATTTAACCATCAGACCAGAAAAACATTGAAGCAGTTACTTCTCAGGTAGAGATATTAATATTGTATAAACCTATATATGCATATGTTTACATTATACCACATCAGAGCAGAGCATTTCTTTAAAAAAAAAAAGAAAAAAAAGTCAATGAGAGCCCCAACAGAGTTCTTGATATTCTGCTCCCTTTAAGGTGAGTCTTGATTTTACATTTTCATATGTTTATTCCCTTCTTTCTAATTTTATATAAATGTGATCTGTTGTAGTGTTAGTAAAACCTAGTGTCAGTTCCTCTCAAACTTGAGAAATCTGTTAGGTTGGTGAGAATTTTTTTTTCTCCTTAAATTTTTTTTCTCACTATGAAAATGTTCAATGCACAGTAAAATAGAGTTAATAATATAAGCTCCCATGTACCTATTACCCAGTGAAGAAACATTTTGTAGTGTTTTTTTTTTTTTCCTTTTTTCTGCCCTGCAACATACAGGATCTTAGTTCCCCAACCAGGGATTGAACCCGTGTCCCGTGCATTGGGAGTGCAGAGTCTTAGCCACTGGACCACCAGGGACGTCCCATCTCCCTCTTCCAATTTATAAAATTTTTAAGTTATCAAGGCGTAAGCATATTAAAGAAATTTGGAAAATGGAAACAAATTCAAAGTCCCATCATCCTAAATTACTATCCCATCTTGCTGTTTTCTTTATTTCTGTTCACTCTACTCCCCAGCATGCTTTGCTTTCAGAGAGAGAGAGTGTGTGTGTATGTATGTGTCTTTGTGCTGTAACGCTGTGTACTTACTGTATGCCAGGTGGAAGATTCTAAGATTTAACATGTTTTTGTCTTCACAGCAGACTAGGTTGTTATTACCCCATTTTACTGATGAGGAAATTCAGGCATATAGAGATTAATATCTTACCTGAGGTTATGTGGCTAGAAAACGGGCTGAATTTTTATTCTGTCAGAGTCAGATTCCATTAGATTCAGATTCATTGCAGCTGGTTTCTGCATCCGTGTTCTTAACCACTGCCTCGTTGTTCCTCTCAGTTATTAGAATATACATGCAATCTTGTTATCCTTTGTTGTTGTTCAGGCATTCAGTCATGTCTGATTCTTTGAGATCCCAGGGACTGCAGCACGCCAGGCTTCCCTGTCCTTTACTGTCTCCCAGAGTTTGCCCAAACTCAAGTCCATTGAGTTGATGATGCTATCCAAACTCATCCTCTGCCGTACCCTTCTCCTCCTGCCCTCAGTCTTTCCCTGCATCAAGGTCTTTTCCAGTGAGTTGGCTCTTTGCATCAGGTGGCCAAAGTATTGGAGCTTCAGCTTCAGCATCAGTCCTTTCAGTGAATATTCAGGGTTGATTTCCTTTAGGATTGACTGGTTTGATCTCCTTGCTGTCTTCTTAAAATTTATCATTACATCGTGGGTATTTTAAAATACTATTCATAGTTTTATAAGGGGTCACTAGCAGTGACCCCACTAATCAATATATTCCCTCGAGAAAAGTTTTTATCATGACATTTATTTTTTCCACTTTTTATCTTAATGTTAGATTTACAGAAATGTTATAAAAATCATAGAGCTCCCATTTTTACCCAGCTTCCCCTAACATTAACCTCTTATGTAACCATGGTATAATTTTAAAAACTAAGAAATTAACATTTGTACAGTACTATTAAATAAGATATCGACTTTGTTTGGGGTTTCACCAGTTTTTTTTTTTTTTTTTAACGTCCTTTTCTGATCCAGGATCCAATCCATACATTGCATTTAGTTCTCAGTGATGTTTATGTTTGTGTCACAATTGATGTTTATCTTTCTGTATTGATTCAGCTAAGTGCAGTGGCACTCGTCTGGAATATAGTTCCTTAATTTCTCTAGTAAAGGTAATTGTGACTCATACCTTGAAGAGTAAGTAATTCATTCTAGGTATCAGGACAAGTTACTTCATTCCTCTGTGCCTTGGTTTTCTTATGGCAATCATAATGGTTTTTTTAAGTTAATAATGATAATAGCTACTATTTGAGGATTTTTATATGCCAGGCTCGGTACTAATTTAATGTGATGTTCCTCTCAACAATCCCTCCAGAAGGATACTGCTGTCCCCACTTTATAATTAGAAAAATTGAGGCTACACAAGGTTATGTGACTTGTCCAAAGCTCTACAACTTGTCCAAGGCTATACAACTGAACCAAGACAGACTTTATGGTTTAATCTATTAACTATTATCAGTATTTGTTAACATTTATAGTATCATATGACTTCCCTGGTGGCTGAGACGGTAAAGCGTCTGCCTACAATGTGGGAGACCCGGGTTTGACCCCTGGGTTGGGAAGATCCTCTAGGGAAGGAAATGGCAAACCACTCCAGTACTCTTGCCTGGGAAATCCCATGGATGGAGGAGCGTCATAGGCTACAGTCCATGGGGTCCCAAAGAGTCGGCCATGACTGAGCGACTTCACCTTCACTTTTTATAGTATCATAAACATAAGTGTTCAAATGATGGTAGCTATTATTCTTATTATTTTAAAAAAATAAAATATTTTAATCATATTTTAGTACTGTTATTCTACGATCCCTAGAGATAAATTGTGGATGATGTTCTAGGCTCTTGGTGTTGAGTATTTTCCAGCTATCATTTTAAAAATAAAATGACTATGGAACCAGCCAATATTTATTACTTCCATATTATGGAATGTGTAGGAGTCCTGCTGTGTGATGGAGCAGATGATATGACGATTCAAGCTGACAGACTAAAAGCAGTGCTAATCCATATGTGGATAATTATCAAGTGAATTCTCTACATGAGGTTTTTCCATATGTGGACAATTATCAAGTGAATTCTCTACATGGAGTTTCTTAGGAGGAGATCGGGAAGAGAGGAGTCCCTTCAGACTAGGGAAAGCTTTCTGAGGAAATGGAATTTGAGTGAGCTTTATAGAATGGGTAAAATTTGGATAGGTTGAGAGGAAAGACAAAGGCAAACTTCATATGGTAAAGTTAATATTATAGATTACTGCTTCTAATAGTTGTTCATCAAACCCATAGCTAATATTAATTTTGTACATGGGGACTTTGAAGCTCAGTGAAGTTAAGTCAATTTCCCCAGGGTCACACAGTTAATAAATGGCAGGGCTTAGATGTGGATCCAGGTTTGTTTGATTCCCCAGTCCTACATTCAGCATTATGTATCCCATCATTTGGTTAGCAGTAAAATCTAATAGAATTTAAATTTAAATATATATAAATATTGTATATATATTTATATAAATATATATTTAAATATTTTAAGTATATAAAAATCTATTTAAATTTAAATACAATTTAAATTTAAAAAATTGAGCAATAGATGCTTCCTTACATACTTATCCATTGTGCTTATTCAAAACTAAATCAAAAAGGAATCTCACTGTGCTGAGACTCAGACAACACTCTCTGTCCTGTACTGGTACTTTTTGAGTGGGGAGGGGGACAGTCGATGAGGAACACACTTTGAAAAGACATTGATAAAGAGTAGGGTGTTCTTGGTGCGGCTGTATTGACACCTAATTAGAAGTCAATATTGTAAGCATAATGACCTGGCCAATTGCTGAACTGACTGCCTAAGTGACACAGAGTCCCCAGGTAGTAGCAAAAGATAAGAGTGTTATTTGCTTGCCCAGTGCCACTTGGACACAGTGTTTACATTAGAATGCAAACGCGCGAGTAGATTCTTCCAGGCTTGTATCTAAGTGGCTCTGGCCTAGGTAGCAAAGGTTAATATATCATAAAATTTGGTGTGAAACCCAACCTTCCCAATTACAAATGTGTTCACAGGGAATAGCTTTTCCTTCCTGAAAAGCAAAAGAAGTGTTGGGTTTAGAGGGCCACATTAGAAGGCAGTTAAAATATTTTTATGGCTGGACGGCATCACTGACTCGATGGACATGAGTCTGAGTGAACTTCGGGAGTTGGTGATGGACAGGGAGGCCTAGCGTGCTGCGATTCATGGGGTTGCAAAGAGTCGGACATAACTGAGTGACTGAGCTGAACTGATGCATTTAAAAAATGTGATAACTAAAAACTGAAAAGCAAATTAGCTAAGACTTAAAATGTAGACTTTATGAGCCACTTATAAATTTTTTCTTTGTAATTTGTTAAAAAATACCTATGATCAAATGACTAAACAAATTATGTGAATGTTTGATATTTAATAGTGAATTTTCTTACTGATTATTGTTTAACATAGAATCTTTCAATTTGGTAATATATATTATGAAGATTCAAGCGTTTCAATCCACCATTTAAAAACCAATCTTGAGACAGTAATCTGAAGTAACTAACAGTGTTTATATATAAGTATTTTCATTAAAATATGTAATAATAAAATAGAAACCTGGTAAGGAAAAGAAAGCAAAAAGTGTAAATTTAAAAGAGTAGTAAGCAAAAATAAATTATAATATATTCATCTCAATATGTACTTATTATAATAATATCTACTTAAAGACTCTGATGCTGGGAGGGACTGGGGGCAGGAGGAGAAGGGGACGACAGAGGATGACGTGGCTGGATGGCATCACTGATTCGATGGACATGAGTTTGAGTGAACTCCGGGAATTGGTGATGGACAATGAGGCTTGGCATGCTGCAATTCATGGGGTCGCAAAGAGTCGGACATGACTGAGCGAGTGAACTGAACTGAAAATATTTTTCCCCACACAGGCATTATATTGATCAATTTCTTAAAAAAAAAAAAAGACCAAAATTAACCTGATATCTGGAGTTTCTCTGTGCTATTTTTTCAGATGATCTTGTTTCTTCTTCCTCTTCTCTCTTTAATGAGCAGATAGTGTAATCCTGCCTTACTTCCGAAGGTGATTGGATTTTTATCCATTTTGATTTGTATTTGGCCAGTGGTATATATTAAATAGCTTATATTCATCTGTGGGTGTTTCGTATATATATTTCTTAATGCTGAGAATCACCAATCGCTGTGTGGAAAGCTTCCACCGACCTGATTACAGCAGATGTGCAATTGGATTGAAGAATGTGTACTCAAGAGCTTATGATCACTGGCCCGGTTGAGTCTGGGTGATGCATGTGGCTTTCCAGGGATGCCGCTATTTACATCTGTTAATGGCCCTTCTTGATGGCCGGCTCCCCGATGAGGTGATACGCAGCAGCCCAGGGATGAGGGCCCAAGGCTGCGAATGTGGCTGGGCCCCATTAGGCAGGACCAGGATTGCTCACTGGTAGGCTTTGTGTTTGGGGGCAAGTGGTGGGGGTGGGAAGCAGGATAGACAGAAAGATTTGGGGGTGGGGAGCAGAGAAAAGAATGAAAAACATTACTTATCTAGGTATCGGGAAGCAGACAGGCAGATGTGCAAAACTGCAGCCGTAACTGAGGTGTGAGTGAATAGAAAAGAAACGGAGCTAGCAAATAAACAAGTAGAAGGACTGGCTAGTTCTCATATGGAAGGGGATTACAAGAGGAGAGGGCTGTGAGGGTTTGGGAAGAGACATGTCACCCCCACCTGTTAGGTCAGTATCATTTACTTGTGTGGCTGGACAGATGCTACTGAGCACTGAGCAGAGATTTACATATATTAGTGCAGCAAGAGGTTGGTTACTTGGATTCTTGCATCCTTTGGTGTTCTGGTGTTGGGAGAAAGCAAGAGGTGCTCAGAGGAGGCAATGCTGAGATACAGCAGTTCCTGCAGAAATAGACGATACCTGAAGCAAGACAGTAAAGAATGTTGCCATTATTCCTATCAAATACTTCTTGTTTAGTCGCTAAGTCATGTATGAGTTGTTTTGCGACCCCAGGGACTATAGCCCTCCAGGCTACTCTGTCCGTGGGATTTCTCCTGCAAGAATACTGGAGTGGATTGCCATTTCCTTCTCCAGGGGATCTTCCCAACCTAGGGATCAAACCCATATCTCCTGTATTGCAGGCAGATTCTTTACCACTGAGCTGCAGGGGTAGCCCTATCAAATACTGCTGCTGCTGCTGCTAAGTCGCTTCAGTCGTGTCCGACTCTGTGCGACCCCATAGACGGCAGCCCACCAGGCTCCCCCATCCCTGGGATTCTCCAGGCAAGAACACTGGAGTGGGTTGCCATTTCCTTCTCCAATGCATGAAAGTGAAAAAGTGAAAGTGAAGTCACTGAGTCTTGTCCAACTCTCAGTGACCCCATGGACTGCAGCCTACCAGGCTCCTCCGTCCATGGGATTTTCCAGGCAAGAGTACTGGAGTGGGGTGCCATTGACTTCTCCGTATCAAATACTAGAGGACAATAAAAGGGCCCAGGATTGTAAAAGTTGTACAGTCATGAGAGGTAGTCCTCTTCCTGCTTTCCTACATGTTAAAGGTTTCTTTGGAAAGAATCTCACAAAATAAGGTAAGAAAATAAAATAAGTTAGAGAATCCTGGGTTTAATTCCCACAGCCACAGTATTCTTCCATACATATGCTGAGTGCATTTAGACTTTGGTGTTTCCATCTTCTTTGAGCAAACCCAAAGAAGAAATTGAGACAGCTGTGAAATATATACATAGTAAACCAGCTGTTCTCAACATGATCTTAGAAAAGTATGCCACAATATTTGCTCTCGTTTCCCACAGGGAGCTTGGCTCTTTAGCATTGCACATCTTTACACAAAGGTTGTGTCTGCATTCAGTCTGATATCTTCAAGGAGCCTGGAACAAAATTCTGCATGTAAGAAGCTTGTATTGATTTGTTTGTCTGTTTATGTCTTTGCAGATTGGCATGGTAGCTTGGAAAATGACCCTTAAAAGTCCAGAATATCCAGATGGCCGAGATATCATTGTTATTGGCAATGACATCACTTACCGAATCGGGTCCTTTGGACCCCAGGAGGATTTGCTGTTTCTCAGAGCTTCTGAGCTTGCCAGGGCAGAGGGCATCCCACGCATCTATGTAGCAGCCAATAGTGGAGCAAGAATTGGACTGGCAGAGGAAATTCGTCATATGTTCCATGTGGCCTGGGTAGATCCTGAGGATCCTTACAAGGTACAGATTAAGAGAAGATAATACTTCCGATTACTTTACAGATATGTGTATGTGTGTGTGCGTGTGGACAAATGTGGGAGAGAAGTAGAGGTTTTAAGTTCTAAAGTTAGCAACTGCACTGTAAATAAATTCTCTCTTAATATGTTCACCTGGTCTTTCCTCCAGCTTGGAAATAGAACATCATTTCTTGGGCTGCACTAGATGGGAATAGTAGATATGCATTTAATGTGAGACATGTTAAGCCAGAAAATTATTATTACTGACTTTGTTATTAAATTATTCCACCTTGTCTTCTAAGACATGTGGTCAGTTATCAGCACAATCTCTCAGATCCTCAGCTTCTCTGATTGTTCTCCAACCTTCTTGCTCTACTTGAAACCTGCCTGTCCTCCGAAAACTCTTCTTTCTTTTTACATGGCTAATGGTTTCTCTTTCCCTTGTGCCACAGACCCTGGAGAGAGACTTTGATGAAGAGTCCCTCCCCCTGTCTAAGGCCAATCCCACTATGTTTGGTCCTTTCCCCTCTTGCCAGCTTAAGGATGTAGATCAAAGCTTCTCCCCCTTTTTTCTTGCATCGTCATGTTGTCCCTCTCTATTAGAAGAAGACACATGTTTGTGTCTTTAGCACATAGATAGTGACCCCTCGAGTCACCAACCCTACCCCGTTTTTTCCTTCCGTTTATCATGAACTCCTTATTGCCAAATTCAGACTTAAATTGAAGAAAGTAGGGAAAACCACTAGACCATTCAGGAATGACCTAAATCAAATTCCTTATGATTATACAGCAGAAGGGAGAAATAGATTTAAGGGACTAGGTCTGATTGATAGAGTGCCTGATGAACTATGGAATGAGGTTCGTGACATTGTACAGGAGACAGCAATCAAGACCATCCCCAAGGAAAATAAAGGCAAAAAAGCAAAACGGCTGTCTGAGGAGGCCTTACAAATAGCTGTGAAAAGAAGAGAGGCGAAAAGCGAAGGATAAAAGGAAAGATATAAGCATCTGAATGCAGAGTTCCAAAGAATAGCAAGAAGAGATAAGAAAGCCTTCTTCAGCAATCCATGCAAAGAAATAGAGGGAAACAACAGAATGGGAAAGACTAGAGATCTCTTCAAGAAAATTAGAGATATCAAGGGAACATTTCATGCAAAGATGGGCTTGATAAAGGACAGAAATGGTGTGGACCTAACAGAAACAGAAGAAACTAAGAAGAGGTGGCAAGAACACACAGAAGAACTGTACAAAAAAGATCTTCATTAACCAGATAATCAGGATGGTGTGATCACTCATCTAGAGCCAGACATCCTGGAATATGAAGTCAAGTGGGCCTTAGAAAGCATCACTATGAACAAAGCTAGTGGAGGTGATGGAATTCCAGTTGAACTCTCTCAAATCCTGGAAGATGATGCTGTGAAAGTGCTGCATTCGATATGCCAACAAATTTGGAAAACTCAGCAGTGGCCACAGGACTGGAAAAGGTCAGTTTTCATTCCAATCCCAAAGAAAGGCAATGCCAAAGAATGCTCAAACTACCACACAATTGCACTCATCTCACATGCTTTTACTAAAAGCAATGCTCAAAATTCTCCAAGCCAGGCTTCAGCAACATGTGAACGGTGAACTCCCTGATGTTCAAGCTGGTTTTAGAAAAGGCAGAGGAGCCAGAGATCAAATGGCCAACATCCGCTGGATCATGGAAAAAGCAAGAGAGTTCCAGAAAAAACATCTATTTCTGGTTTCTTGACTATGCCAAAGCCTTTGACTGTGTGGATCACAATAAACTGTGGAGAATTCTTTAAGAGATGGGAATACCAGACCACCTGACCTGCCTCTTGAGAAATCTGTATGCAGGTCAGGAAGCAACAGTTAGAACTGGACATGGAACAACAGACTGGTTCCAAATAGGAAAAGGAGTACATCAAGGCTGTATATTGTCACCCTGCTTATTTAACTTATATGCAGAATACGTCATGAGGGACGCTGGGCTGGAAGAAGCAAAAGCTGGAATCAAGATTGCTTGGAGAAATATCAATAACCTCAGATAAGCAGATGACACCACCCTTATGGCAGAAAGTGAAGAGGAACTAAAGAGCCTCTTGATGAAAGTGAAAGAGGAGAGTGAAAAAGTTGGCTTAAAACTCAACATTCAGAAGACTAAGATCACGGCATCTGGTCCCATCACTTCATGGGAAATAGATGGGGAAACAGTGGAAACAGTGTCAGACTTTTCTTTTTGGGGCTCCAAAATCACTGCAGATGGTGACTGCAGCCATGAAATTAAAAGATGCTTACTCCTTGGAAGGAAAGTTATGACCAACCTAGATAGTGTATTCAAAAGCAGAGACATTACTTTGGCAACAAAGGTCCGTCTAGTCAAGGCTGTGGTTTTTCCAGTGGTCATATATGGATGTGAGAGTTGGACTGTGAAGAAAGCTGAGCACCGAACAATTGATGCTTTTGAACTGTGGTGTTGAAGACTCTTGTGAGTCCCTTGGACTGCAAGGAGATCCAGCCAGTCCATTCTAAAGGAGATGCGTCCTGGGTGTTCATTGGAAGGACTGATGCTAAAGCTGAAACTCATATATCGATGTGAGAGTTGGACTATGAAGAAAGCTGAGCACCAAACAATTGATGCTTTTGAACTGTGGTGTTGAAGACTCTTGTGAGTCCCTTGGACTACAAGGAGATCCAACCAGTCCATTCTAAAGGAGATCCGTCCTGGGTGTTCATTGGAAGGACTGATGCTAAAGCTGAAACTCCAATACTTTGGCCACCTCATGTGAAGAATTGACTCATTGGAAAAGACTCTGATGCTGGGAGGGATTGGTGGCAGGAGAAGGGGACGACAGCATCACCGACTCGATGGACATGAGTTTGGGTGAACTCTGGGAGTTAGTGATGGACAGGGAGGCCTGGCGTGCTGTGATTCATGGGGTCACAGAGAGTCGGACACAACTGAGCAACTGAACTGAACTGAACTGAACTGATAACAAGACTTCTTTTCAAGATTTATTTGTCATTTGGCTGTGCTCTCCTGCGTTCTAGCTTTCTCTAGTTGTGGCAAGTGGGGGCTACTCCCCAGTTACCGTGCAAGGCCTTCTCATTGTGATGGCTTCTCTTGTTGCAGAGCACGTGCTCTAGGGTACATGGAGTTCAGTAGTTGCAGCGTGTGGACTCAGTAGTTGTGGCTCGCCGGCTTACTTGTCCCGCTCATCACGTGGCATCTTCCTGGATCAGGGATCAAACTGGTGTGTCCTGCATTGGCAGGTGGATTTCTTAACTACTGAGCCACCAGAGGAACGCCACAGCAAGACTTCTTAAAAAGAGTTTCTGTTCTTGCTGTTTCCAGATAGCCTTCTCCCTCCCATGCCCTCTGGAACCCATCTCTATTTCTCCTGCACCCACACCGTTCCACTGGAGCTGCTTATGTCAAGGTTGCCATTGATTCCCTATTAAACTCTGTTGTGAATCTCACTTATGTGACGTTTCAGCAGCATTCCACACAGTTGGTTAGGCCTTCATCCTTGAAATGCTTTCTTCTCTTAGTTTCCAGGACCCCATAATCTCCTTTTTACCCTTCTAACCACTCTTTCTCAGTTTCCTTTGCTGCCTTTTACATCTCTAAGAGTGTCAAGGGATGGTGGAAATACTCTTTATTTTGATTATAATGGCAGATATGCACAAGTGTATACATTTGTCAGAATTCATCAAACTACGACACTTAAAACTGATGGATTTTGTTGCCTGTAAATTATGCTTCAGTAAAATTCATTTCAAAAGTATATGAGAATTGTTGATGACCACTCTTAAGTACTTGGGCTTCCCTGGCAGCTCAGCTGGTAAAGAATCTGCTTGCAATGCCGGAGACCCTGGTTCAATTCCTGGGTTGGGAAGATCCGCTGGAGAAGGGGTAGGCTACCCACTGCAGTATTCTTGGGCTTCCCTTGTGGCTCAGCTGGTAAAGAATGTGCCTCCAGTGTGGCAGACCTGGGTTTGATCCCTGCGTTGAGAAGATCCCCTGGAGATGGGAATGGCTACCCACTCCAGTATTCTGGCCTGGAGAATTCCATGGGGTCAGAAAGAGTCGGACATGACTGAGTGACTTTCACTTTCACTATTAAATACAGTGTTTCTTTTGGGATGATAGAAATATCCTAGAATTAGATAGTGGTGGTGGTTGTAGTATATCTCAATATACTAGAAACTATTGAATTGTATACTGTATGATGGCTAGTTTTATGTTAATGTGAATTTTATCTCAAATTTTTCAAATTATTTTTTAAAATGTGAATGGAGATGTATATCAAGGTCACAAAGGCTATAGCAGATCCAAGTCCAGGATCTCCCAGCCTCAACCCCATCGGGGCTCAGAGCCACCTCACCTGGTGCTTTGGCAAGATAGCTTTTACAGAAGGTGAGGTAGAAAGAAAAAAAGTGTTTCAGGGCTCAGTGCCTGGATCTCTCCTCTTTTCTGTATTCACCTACCCTTGGTCATGTCACCCAGTGCTCAAGATTCAAATTCCGTCCATAAACTGGTAAACTTCTAAATTGGTGGCCTACCCCTGAGCAGATTCATCTGTCCGGACTCAACCTCTGCCTGCACACCTGCCTCATGGGCAGCTTCTAGTCGCCTTCTTTGCATGTGTTCTTCCTGCAGTCTTCTCTGGCTCAATAAATGATACCTCTGTTCTTCCGTTTAAGATCTTAGAGTTATGCTTGACCTGTCTTTCTCACACCCCACATCCTCTCTGTCAGTGAATCACGTGTGCGTCCCGACCTTCAAAATATACCCAGAACACAACCGCCTCTGACTGCTTCTGCTGCTGCCCCGTGGTCCAGGTCCCCGTCATGGACCTCCCTGCTTCTGGCCTTGCCCCCCGCCACCCCCTACCCAAAGTCCACTCTCAGCAGAAAGTGGAGGGCTTCCCTGGTGGATCGGTGGTAAAGAATCTGCCTGCCAGTGCAGGAGACGCAGGCTCAGTCCCTGGTCGGGGAGGATCCCACATGCGGCAGAGCAGCTTAGCCCACGCACCATGACTATTGCGCCTGTGCTCTAGAGCCCGGGAGCTGCAACTTCTGCAGCCCGCATGCCCCAGAGCCCCTGCTCACAACAAGAGAAGCCGTGCAGTGAGAAGACCATGCACGTAACTGAAGAGTAGCCCCTGCTTGCCGCAGCGGGAGAATAGCCAGCGTGCCAGTGAAGACCCAGCATGACCGAAAATAAATGAAAACGGAAAGGAAAGAGAGTGGAATGATCCAGTTAAATGTAAATCAGATCGTGACCCCAGACTTGCCTGTGATTAAAACCCTTAAAGGCTTCCCAGCTAACTCACGTGAGGCCCAGAAACCCTGCAGTTGCCGTCAAGTCCCTCCCAGGCGGGCCTCCAGTGGCCCCGTCCCCGTGTGCTCCCGCCGCGTCCCTCACCGAGGCTCCTCCGGCCTCCTCGCTCTGTCTTGAGCCTGCAGGGCACACTCGGCACCTTCATGCTCGTGGTTCCTTCTGCCTGGAGTGCTTTTCCGCCAGATACCCCCATGTCTCACTTCCACAGCACTTCAGGTGTTGGCTCAAATGACATTTTCAGCAAAGCCCTCCCTGGCTGTTCTTCTGGAAGGCCGAGCCTCCCAGCTGTCCTGTCTCCTTCCTCTATTTTACTTTTTTCCCTTCAAACATTATTCCTATTAACATCGTACATGTAACTTACTTATTTTTTTTTCTGTATCTCCTACTAGAAGATAAGTAGTGTAACGCCAGAAATGTTTGCCTGCTTTGTCCCTTCCTGTTTTTCCCGTGCCTTGACCAGTGCCTTCCATGTCATAGGCGCCTGATAAACGTGGCTGACTGACATACTGCCGGTACTCCCTGCTTTCTCAGCGAGA
Source organism: Ovis canadensis (assembly GCF_042477335.2). Taxonomy (NCBI): domain Eukaryota; kingdom Metazoa; phylum Chordata; class Mammalia; order Artiodactyla; family Bovidae; genus Ovis; species Ovis canadensis. Next base: position 21,889,764 of record NC_091255.1, on the reverse strand, counting down.
GTCAGGCAGACTCGGCGGCAGCTTCAAATCCATCTCTCTGGCATGTTGGGCTCATTGTGGGACAAATTCAGTTAAACTGCGGACATAGTTTCTCCTAGTATTTCAAGTGTTTTTCTCTGCTAGCTTTTTTTTTGTTTTTTGGTCTGAGTGACTCATTCACTTCAGGTGAATACATGTGTTAAATAAGTCTGTATGTGAGTGTGCATATGTATGTATAAAAATAAGCCAATTAAGAAATGTTAGTATGATTTTTTAATGTACCTAGGGATTATTTATTTTAAAAAGCAAATATTTGTTTGCTTTTTTATTTAAGAAATGAAATGTTTATTTAAAAAAGCAAATGGTTCAAGCTTAGTGTTTATTGATCATTAGCATAGCCATCTGGTTTTAAGATTGAATACTCCAGTTTTGTGATGCTTTCAATTATCCTTGACCCATCTATATTTTGATGGTACGATGGTCCCGTTGTGAGGAAAATGATGAATAGTAATTCATGCAGATCTTTAATTTTGTGTTGATATTTTTAATGGAGGTATCACTTAAGATTAGAGAATGACCCCTTAACCTCGATGAAAAGGAAAGTGAGTGGAATGTATCAGTACCGGAAGTTGCAGCTGCAAGAAACCCGAGTTCAAGGATACAATGATACAGAAGCAGACGCCTCCATCTTTCAAAGGAGCACTCTCTATGCTAGTATTCTATGAGACAGTAACTCTGAAGACATGATTTGGCGGTTTAAAGCTGGCTTAGAACCGTTGCATCATACATGCTTTGCTGGGTCTTCCGGTCATTTGGTGATGGCAAATAATGGGTTAAAAACTATTTGTGCTTCCCACAGGGATACAAATATTTATATCTGACCCCTCAAGATTACAAGAGAGTCAGTGCTCTCAACTCTGTCCATTGTGAACATGTGGAAGATGAAGGAGAATCCAGGTAGGTGTTATCTATCAGAATAATTTGGCCATGGATTCAAGAAAGGAGAATTTGATCATTTTTTTCTCACTGTCCTGTTGATCATGACCCTGAGCAATGAAGACTGCTTGTCGCATAATCTAGGAGCCTTAGGTATCTCCGCTGTACCACTTACTAACTAAAAGGCAAAATTATTCATTGAGGCTTTAAAATTGTTTATTATCTGCATTTGAAAAGTTGGAACATACAAACAATTATGAATAAAAAGTAAAAACCAGCTATAGTCCTAGCAAGAGATCACAGTTATTAATATATATTCTTTCTGTCATCTGTATATACATCTTTTTTCCTACATAATTGGGGTCATAATAGAAAAGGTCTTTTGTAATTTATTCTTTCCACTAAAAATTATTTTGGGGGGAACTTTTTATATTCTTACAATATTGTTTGAGAATGTGATATTTAATGGCTTCATATAAATCTTTATAATGAATGTATCATACCTGAACATTCAGACAATTCTAATTTTTACTGCTATATCCCTGGACTGATCATTCTTTTATGTAAACTTTGAGGAATATCTCTGGTTATTTACTTTGTGTTAATTTCTAAAAGTAGAATTAGTAGTCAAAAAGTGTGTCCATTTAAAAAAAAATCTTTTTTAACAATTTCAGATTGTCTTCTCAAGAGCTGCATTCCCATGAACAGTATGTGTAGTGCTTGTTTATGCTGTTTAATTGTTCTCCATCCTTGCCAACATTGATTACTGTCAATAAAATAGGATGAAAACAGCAATTGTTATTTTAACTGGTATTTTTTGATCACCAGTGAAGTTGAACAGTTTTATAATCTATCTGAAAGTATTTTCCAGAATGTTAATCAGTTGCTTCAGTATCATTTATTCATACCTTCTTCACTTTTATAATAATCTTAACTCAATTACCAGGCTTTATATTCTGTTTTTTTGTTCTATCTATTCTTGGACTAATGCCACACAGTTTGAACTGCTGTAATGGGCCAGGGTTCCTCACATTCTTAATTTTTCCCCCAAATTTTATCAATTACTTTTGTCTTATTACATATAGGCTCATTTTTTTTTTAATTTTCCAAAACCTCCCATAATGATTTTGATCCAAGTTGCATTAGGTTTATAAATTAGGATGATCTGAGTGCTTCATAATATTAACTCTTTCCAACAAGATGTATGGTGTGTTTTTCTAATTATTTAAGTGTATATTTGAAGTTTTGTAGTTTTCTTCACATAGGTTATGCCAGAAGGTCTCAATCTTTTTTGGTTCACAGCACCCATATTGTCTCCGTAATTTTTTCATAGCAGCTTTAGGCAAAAAGATATACTTGGTATTTCTGATTATTGAGTAGTCAGACCCAGAGAGCTTCGTAAGTATTTACGCCGTGAACAACATGGGTTTGAATTTCTTGAGTCCATTTCTGCATGGACATTTTCAACAGTAAATTCAACAGTACTATACCGTCTGTGATTGATTGAATCTATTTATAGACATGGAAGAACCATGTATTAATAATCGAGCACCAACTATAAGTGATACTTAAATTTTCATCTACTGAGGGTGGATGCCCCTAACTCTGGCTGTTTGTTGTTCAAGGGTTAACTGTATAATATATATAATAGCTGAAAAATTTTTTTTATTTCATTCTTAAATAATTGTAGTTACTTCTTATGGGATATTTGCATCTGCACGGCATTGCAGATCTTAGAGTCAGCTTGGACATCTCCACCCTCACATCTTGTTCTGCACTGGCTTTTGTGTAGAACTCCCTCCACCCCGCACCACCTTCAAAACCGAAAACCCATCTTTGCGACGATTATCAGAAGGAATGTAGCACTACCTAGTGTTAAACCACGAACTCCTTGAAACTAGTAGTCACATGGGAGCCATCAGATATCACATAGTGTTTCTCCCAAAACTTCGAAACGTCCTTCAGTGCCCCTGAGGGTTCACTGTGGCACCCATCCCAGGATGTCTTGGTGTACAGTGTAGGTATGGCGGGATTTTGCCGTTTTTTAAACAGCTCTAAATGTTTTGCACTTTTTTCTTGCTACTCTGAACAGGATTCCCACCCCACCCGCGCCATTGTATCTTTTAACTCTTTGTTACTGGTATCTCAGAAGACTTGATTTTTGTATATTGCTTCTGTTAAAATAAGTCAGTTTTCTTCTCTGAGCTTCAGTTTCCTCATCTGTATGAAGAAGAATCAAGTGAGCTTATATATATGTGAAGCCCTTAATGGCACAGTGCTAAGCACATAGTAAGCAATCACAGACCCTGGCTATTATTATCTATGATAATGGAGAGGATATTCCTTATCACACTGTACGGTTGTGAGGGTCAAAAATGACACACACGAATCTTTTGTAATCATATTATGTTACACAAAGGTTTTGATTATAAGAAACATTAAAATGTGGCACTGCCTTCTTGTTTTTTGGCCATGTGATGTGACATGCAGAATCTAGTTCCCTGACCAGGGATCAGACCTGTGCTCTTGCAGTGGAAGTGCAGAGTCTTAACCAATGGATCTCCAGGGAAGTCCCTGGTACTACTTTAAAGAATGATAGTCTTAAAGGTAGAAGACTTAGATCACAGAGCAGAAAATGGGAAATTTTTTATTCTCTTTCATGTAATGCAATAGGAAAAGATGTCATTTAACAAATCATAAACACCCCTGAAGCAGTATGCACTCCTTAGGAGGGAAAAGATCTGCTTTGCAAGGAAGGCTGGCAGGGCCCATGGGTATGTGTGACTCTACGGCATGTGAGCCTTATAAAAAGAACACTTAACCCCCTCCTCCACCACCAAATTACTGTGGCATGTTAACCCATTAAAGCAGATTAACTTGACCTGTAACGTAAGTCTGAAATCTAGAGTCTAGATACAGAGCCAAATGAAGAACTGGGAGAAGGAATTACTGGGAATCTGGGAAGCAGAAACACAAAGCCACAGAACAACAGCGAGAGCAAAGAAAAGGAATTGGTGGAAGGCTGGAAACAGAGAAATATGGGGGCAAAAAAAAAAATAGTTTAAGAGCCACTGTGGGATATTTATTTATTATTTCAGTTTCTAAAACTGCCCAGTGCCAAGGCTTCTGGGTACACGTGGAACAATAAATAACATATGCCCATCTCTATGTCCCACTTTGTATTTTTCCTTTATTAGCTGCATTCCCCATCTCCCATTTCGCATTATCAGCTATCACTCCTAATCTCCCACCGAGAAGACCCATGAGTGGCTCCCCTTGGATCTGCAGGCTGCTTTCTGGACAACTTGCCCAGCATTTCACGTTTACACACAGTCCCCCTGCCCCTCCAGAGCACTGTGCCAGGAACTCTCGTATATACACTGGGTACTTGCCAAGGAGCAGGGATGGAATGCACTGTGTTGACCTTCCCTTCATCCCTGTCTTGGAAAGAGAGAGGATTTGGAACTTGAGAAATTGTTCTTACTGTGCCTCTGGATTTTTTTTTTTTAATTCCTAGGTAACATTCATCTAAAATGTTTGATTTAATGGCTGTGGCTTACTGTAGAGATACATGTCCTGGAAAGTAAGAGGTCTTCTGACACTGGAGCGCCATCTATGTGTCAAACCCTCTCATTGCTGCTTAATTTAATTCTGAACTCAACTCTCAGAAGTGGATACACTCTAATTCCCATCTTACACAAGTTACCTTATCCCTAGAGTTGCGCTGCTGTATGTATCAGAGCAGGGATTTAAACCTGTCTGCTTAGTTCCAGATTTTGCTCTTTCTGCTATACCATGCTGCTTCCAGACAAAATAGGCACCAAGCTAAGAAGGAAAGATATATGAATGACGAGTATAAAAAATGTACAGAGCTGTGGTGTCAAATATAAGAGTTCAGTATGCTTTTAACTGCCTATTAATGGTGGTTATTCTCTTAATGGATTGTTGTTACTGTGTTTAACCTGTCTAATTTGGCATGACTCTATCCACCAGGTACAAGATAACTGACATTATTGGGAAGGAAGAAGGACTTGGAGCAGAGAACCTTCGAGGGTCTGGAATGATTGCTGGGGAATCCTCTTTGGCCTACGACGAGATCATCACCATCAGCCTGGTAAATCTTGGCCGAGTGTGAGATTTTTGGAGAGCTGGCTATGACTAGGATTTGCTTCTGCCACCGTCACTGCTGTTCAGCCTCAAATGAGAGCATTTCTTTAAAAATATATATATATATATATATTGATTTATTGGCTGTGCTGGGTCTTTGTGGCTGAGCGTGCTTTTCTCTACTTGCAGCGAGTGGGAGCTACTCTCTAATTGCGGTGCAGGATTCTCATTGTGGTGACTTCTCTGGTTGTGGACCATGGGCTCGAGGGTGTGCAGGCTTCAGTATTTGCAGTTTCCCGGGCTCTGGAGCACGGGCTTAGTTGCCCCATGGCATGTGGGATCTTCCCAGACCAGGGATCGAACTCATGTCTCCTGCACTGGCAGGCGGATTCCTATCTCTGTGCCACCAGGGAAGCCCCAGGAGCATTGCTTTAAAATTGTAAATCTGCAGTTTTATTTTAATTGTGCATAATAGTAGGACGATAGGGTAATGTACATAATTGGATCCCCCAGATGAAACTGGCACCTTGTGTTAGCTTTTAGTTTAACTTCTTAGTTCTCAAATATTCTACACAGTATTAACAGCTTAAATTTCGTTTCCTCTTAACTGGTTTCCTTTTTCCTCTGGTGTGGATGCCACACATCTGTGGAACAGGCAAAAGTGTAAGAGAAGTAAAGGGTCTGAGACCCTTTAACTGTCACTTGAATCATTGAATGAATTCTGTACCTTCTTGGCTTTAACCAGGAAATTGTGTTTTTGTATTGTCATTTAACCAAACAGATTTCCTAGGAAAAAAAAACAAAAAACAAAAAACCTAGCTTCTGTTCCTGTGAATTTTTTGTGTACTTATAGCTTAATTCTTACAGCTTGCGAGGGAACATAAATATATGACGCATCGAATTTATTCTTTTTTTAAGGTTACGTGCAGGGCCATTGGGATTGGGGCTTACCTCGTCCGACTGGGACAGAGAACCATCCAGGTCGAAAATTCTCACCTAATCCTGACAGGAGCTGGGGCCCTCAACAAAGTAAGTTTCTAGGGTTTGGGAGAAGTGTGTGAAGCTTTTCCAAGACTGTTGTGAATTCTTAATTCTAGGTCTTGATTGGTGGGGGAAGATATTCAGCCCACGCCTTCCTCAGTCTCTCTCTCCTCCTCTCTCCGTCTTCTCTGCCTAGTCATTCATTTGACATAATGAGTGTTATGAGTACCTACTATGTGCCTGACACTATTCCAAGCCCTGTGGATATGTTAACAAACAAACCATATATAACTCCTGCTGCAAAGAGTTTACATTCTGATGTCTTTCTAGAAAGATCAGATTGACTGCATCTGTTCTGCCCTCTCCCTCTCTTTTTGTCATCTGTGAGCAAGCAGTGTGAGATTTATACCTATGAAACATCCTCTGAACATGGCAAGGGTATCAGGTTTTAATGTTTTGAGAAACTGTGAAAGCACCTCTGAAGAGGAACACTTAAGCCGTGGTCCTTTATAGGTAAGGAAGTACTTGGTGAATGTTGAATGGGAAGTGGGCGGGTGGATGCATGGGTGGATTGCTAAGAAAAGAGTGTGACATGGACGTTCACTTTCCCGTCCAAAGAAATGCTTGTGTCTGTTCAATCCAAGTGCATAGTGGCTTTTCCAGAGAGGGGAAAAAATATATAGCTTTCACTCTTACAGTGACCTTAGTACCTAAGAATACCTGCATATACAAAGGACCATGTAGTTCCCCCTTCTTTGCAGGCATAGGAAAATTATTTTCTCTCCAAAGCTAGGAACATGTAATAGTCTAAGGCTGGCTGGCTGACCTCATACAACTCACATAACCTCTCATCTTTCTCTATCTGCCAGAGATGAGTAGCAATTTCCACCTTCAAATGAGGAAACAGAGGTAAAAGCACCTGGAACTTGGCACAAAGCATTGGCCTGTGCTGCGCTTCCAGTCACCTTTTCCTCTCTCTTAACATGGTTTGGGGATCGAATTTGCGGAATTACATGTGTGCTAAGTTAGTTGTTTATTAGACTTGGACAAACTTTTTTTTTTTTTAAATCCAGCCTTGACTTTCAAGTAGAAGGATTGGAATTCAGTGTCCCAGCCTATCATCCCCGTTTAGAATAAGTTGACACTGCTATCAGTCCAGTTAACTTTGGGGGACGCCGGAAATGAGAATGGTGTGAGGTGATAAGCTTGCTCTCTGCACCCCTGTGAACTCTGTATCCTTCTCTGGGTTTGCCTTTCTCTCCAAGGAAAGCAGAGTGGTGCTCACAGAGGCCGGCTTGGATGTCCTGCTCTTTCTTGAGAGAGTAGCCTGGAAATAAAGATTGTGAACTGTCTCTACTGAGGGAGATTATTGCTCTGAATGAAACTGGCTGAGAGTCTTAACGTTTTTAAAAAGAGTTGTTCTTTCGGATCCTTTTTCTTAGAATGAGATATTGATGCATGCTGTAGAGAACTGTACATACCATTATCTGTGAGGATCCACTGTAACAAAGACACCTACATTTCTACAGTGTTCCTCTACCTGAGCAAAGAGCTAATTTCTGAAGTGCCTTGTCACACTGAGTTTCTTCTTTTTTCCCTGATAGCAAAAGACTATTCCAAAAGGCAGAGGTGTTGTCATTGTTGTGTTATTGTCACTGCTGCTGGGGGTTTTGTTTGTTTGTTCCTGAAAGCTTGGTAGTTGAATTTCAATCTTGCTACGAAGAAAGCATTAGGGATTTTGTTTTGTTTTCTTAAAATCTGGTTGAATTGCTGTGATCAAATTCATTATATTCATCTTCCTCTTAGCCTGCAGGGCCGCGGGTTAAAGAAGAAGTGTAGTTGTAGGGAAGAGACAGTGAAGCTGCAGCTGTAACTTACCCTACAATGCTTGTTTCCGGAAGGATATGATCATTTGTAGCTGAAGAGAGTGATCAGTTATAGGGGTTACCTAACCCTGCCCTGACTGCTTCTCTATCCTCTTACATGGAGCTGGCAGACCCCGGATTTCATGCAAATTCATTAAAATGTCCTGTCTGCCCCTGTGCCTCTCAGGTATGAAGAAGGGGACTAGACGGGGGCCACATACTCCGGCTGCCTCCTCCGCCTTCTTGCTTGTGCACATCCTGTGTTTGTGCGCGCCGCTATCGCTCTCCACGCCTTCCTTTTCTTCTATAGGAGTCGGTCCCGCATCCACTGGGCGTGTGTCCAGGTCACTTTGAGTGCGTGTCTCTTCCTGCCCGAGCCCTAGTCTCTGTCTTTGTGTCTGGATCCCTCTCTGTGTGTGTGCTTCCCCGAGTCTCCATGTGTGAGAAAGTCTTTGTGTGTGTGTGAAGCCCCACGGAGCCTCCCCAAGCCCTGACCATCTACCCTGTCATACGTGTGTACCTGTGTAAATGTAGGTGGTGGACGCAAGCCCTTAGACTGTAAACATTTGACCCCTACCTTTCTGAGTCTTCATCCTTTATGTTAAACATTAGGGCGAAGAGTCAGAAGGGAGGGGGCGCATGCAGAGGTTGTAGGGAAAAAAAAAATCTGTGTGTGCAAGTGCCGATCCCGTTGACCCCTTTGAAAATTGAAATAATGATAATGCGCGTCTCCTGACTGCATCAAAGTATCAGCACATCAAAAGCCAGGAGGCATGAAATGCAAATGATAAAGTGAAAGCAGATGGATTGTGCATGATCGCCCGATGCCCAATGAATTTTAAAAGGTGCTGGATTGCAGAGGGGGGGTGGGGGGTGGGGGTGGTACTGAAATAAACACGTTATCCCTGTGATTTTTTTTTTTTTGTTCTTGACGCGCACTCCTGACAGTATTTTTTTCACACTTGAGTGAACACCCACTTCATCTCTCTCTCTCCTCTTCTCTCTTTCTCTCTCCTTTCTAACTCCACCTCCCCCCCCCCCCCCCCCCACCTCTTACACGTCTCAGGTCATGTCGCTGCAGCTCCGGTGGAAATAATAAGATATAAACCACGAGGTTGTTATTTGCATAGAAATAGCATGGAGCCCCAGGCAGCAAGGGAGAAGGACACAGGGATCATTTGTCTAAAATTTTAATGAAAACTTTTGCTGAGGCAGAGATTTTTTAAAAAACTTTCTTTCTCCCTGCTCTTCTCCTCCCCCTCCCCGCCCCCCTCCACCCCATCTCTGCTTTGACTGCACACAGTTGGGTGTGAAGAGAAAGGGTTGACACTCCACAGATCACACTTCTGTAAGGCAGCCACATGTAAATTGTTTGTTCCTTTAATAGAAACGAAGCTGGAAAGACACACATTCCCAACTTAATACACTGCGTGTCTGCGTCAAGCTTTTATGGCTGCACTCCGTCTTAGCACCCACGTGGTGTTGCCCGTCGTTAGCCAACCCGGTTTTAATTAGTTTAGCCCTTCCTACCTCTCTCTTCCGAAAACTCTTACTTTTAAAGGATTTCTTTTCGTAGTCGGCAGTGGTCACCTGCACATAAAACATGACCATCCCCACGGTTTCCTGTCTTTTCCTTTCAGTGGTTTCACTGTTCACTTACCCATCTTTTTTAGCGGCTCCGTCCTCTGCCATCCTGTCTTTTGTTTTCCAAAACCAGAGAGTGCTCCCCGCATGTGTACTTTGATCCCCTGACCTTGTCATCTGAGTGTTTGTACATCCTCGTTCCTTGAATGCCTTGTTCTTTGCTGCCTGTAGTTATGTGTGAAATATTCAGAATGTTACACAGATGAGGAGAGATACAGGATCCAGTCTTCTTAAGCGTCGCAGAAACAGAGTTGACATTTGCACTCAAGGTGATGGGCTGGTGATAGGGGCAGCCTGGATAACTTTATTTGAAACTCAAGAACATCCATGTGGCTCCTTGTTACTTTCTGGGTGGGCCGGTGGCATGGGGGCCATGTTACAGACGGGAAGACGGAAACAGCAGAAGGTAGAAGAATACCTTTGTCTGTTCATTCCACCGACAGAGGCTAGAACTAGCAGCAGAACATGAGCCTCTGCGTCCCTGAGTTTCATTTAAGCTGCGCTCAGTTCCCTGGGCTCCGTGTCCACAAGGCCTGAGAAGAGAAAGTAGTGTGGTCATTTTATTTTTTTTATATTATTTATTTTACTTTAAGAGGCACTGGGTCTTCACTGCTGCGTGGGCCTTCTCCAGTTGCGGCAAACAGGGGCCACTCTTCGTCGTGGGGCTTGAGCTTCTCATTGCGGTGGCTTCTCTTGTTGCGGAGCACTGGCTCTAGGCAAGAGGGCTTCAGTTTTTGCAGTGCGTGGCGTCAGTAGTTGTGGCTTAGTTACTCCTCAGCATGTGGGATCTTCCTGGACCAGGGATTGAACCTGTATTCCCTGCATTGGCAGGCGGACTCTCAGCCACTAGACCATCAGGGACGTCCCAGTGGTCATTTTACTTTTTGTCCAAATGTCACGAGAGTGATAACATTAGTAAGAGAAGCTCCTAAGGGCCTGCTCTTTCATGTCACTCAAGGTGGTGGATCATGGGTTCCCAGTTCTTCAAACAGTAGATGGTGGGTGGGCAGAGCCTTCAAAATACCTCACTGAGTGGTAAGGACGGACTTGATGGACGTGAAAGACTACCTGCCAGAAGGGAGTCAGGCTGGCTTGGCAAAGGCAGCAGCTTGCGTGCTTGGGAAACTGGAAAAAAAGACCCTTAATGGGCTGTGACAATTTGTAGAGTCATAAACTCCTAAGTCAAGGCGACATTGGACGCTTGCAGTGACTTTCAGATCCACTTCCTCTCCTTCCACTCTTTGCTCTGTTCTGTGTTTACTGTAATGTAGGTCAGTAGGCTGGGAGGACCTAGAAATATAAGGGATGTAGACTAGAGCCTGCCAGTTCTCAGTCCACTGCCTAGATGTGGTAAAAGCTCTCTCTTTATACCAAGAAATCAGAATTGCAGTTTATGACTTGTCCTCTGGACAATAACTGTCTCTGGAGGTAAGGCATCTTGCCAGTGGTCTGATAGATTCATTCAAGAGGTGATGTATGATTTTCTTATGCTAAAGCATTTTAAAGCTTCTGCATTAAGGAGGAAAAAATATCCAATAATCTCATTCCCTTTAGAGAGAACAGGTCCCTAGTACCACTGGATTCTGCTAATCTTGCTAATTCTGCTAATCTTGCTTTTGAAACTTGGTATCAGGCCCTCACTGGATCTCAGTTTCCAAATACATATATTTGTGTGTCAGTACGACATGAAATGTGGCTCTTTGGGGTACAGTATCAGAGCTCCTCCCAGGAGCTTGTAGCGCCAGGAGCCTGCACTGTGCATTCTCCATCCTTGCCATGACACTGATGCACAACGTGAGACTCAGCCATGGGGGCTCGAGAAAGGAAGGGATGGTTCTTCAGCTCTGGCTGCCTTGTAACTGTCACGTAACTTAAAGAGGCAGACTGGGGACTTCCCTGGAGGTCCAGTGGTTAAGGCTCAGAGCTCCCAATGCAGGGAGTAGGGGTTCCATCCCTGGCCAGAGAACTAAGATCCCACAAGCCTCATGGTGAAACCAAAAAATAAATAAAAGAAATAGACTGGCCAGGTTTGAATCCAGGCTCTGCCAACTGTGAGTGGAGCAACCTTGAACAATGTACTTAACCCTTCCAGGTCACAGTTGTGTTAACCGTAAAACAAGGCTTGTAACAGGCTCTTGTGAGGATTAAATGAGTTAATACGGGTAATCCACTGGTACTGTTGTCGTCTTCCCTAAGATGCATTTAGGGGCCTGTCTCAGTGCAGCTCTTTATCTAAGACGTGGAAGTGAAATACAAACACAACATTCTCTCTACTTTCTGACCCTTGGAAGGCAAAGATTCCTTTAAGAAAATGTTAGATGTCAGTCCTCACTGCGGCAGTACATCCACATATTGACTTTCCCCATAGATGTTATCTAAAGACAATCACACACTTTGGAAAGCCATTAACGCCAGCGGCACCATGTCCGGTCCTGATAGGGTAGTATATGTGTCAGTCATCTGTCTGCGCAGGTCCCCAAGGACTTGTTGCTACAATAGCCCATAATCACTCTAAGGATCAGTCCAGCAATTTGCATTTTTAAAAGTCCCTAACTACCTATTTTCACAACAGACAGGCCCTGTTCTCCAAAGCTCCAGATGGGATCAGTCTCCTTTCTAAAGAGGGCATGTGAGCTTCCTCTCGGAGTCAGCCTCTCTTTAGCATGAGGAATGAGCTCTCAGAAAAGGTTGCCCATCCCTTTGGTTTTCAAGCTTTTCCCCCTGCGCACACGTAAAATAGGGGCACACCTGACCCCATCTGGGGAGTTGTTTAGTTTCTCATCCAGTGTTCCTCGGGTCTGGTAGGAAACTGTACCAGGTCTGTTTGATGCCATGAGTGCGTGGAGGTAATTGGCCGGCAGTCTGCTCCCCGCTCTCTGGTGGAATTGTCATTCAGGGATCCACTGCCTCCGACCCTCTAAGAGAGCCCGCGTGGGCATGGTGGCCTAGAGACTCAGGATGGGAGAGCCCACACGAGCATCACTCTAGAGCTTCTAGACAAAGTCAGAGTTCTGAGGCTCTGCCTGGGCATTGAGACTCGGGAATGATCGTGTTCAACAGCCTATTATAAATGTGCTAAAACTTTTTGAAGTTTCAAAGCCTTTGATGTTTGTCACTCACTTATGTCCAACTCTTTGTGACCCTCTTTGCGACCCCCTCAGTCATGTCCGACTCTCTGCAACACTATGGACTATAGCCCACCAGGCTCCTCTGTCCATGGGATTCTCCAGGCAAGAATACTGGAGTGGGTTGCCATGCCCTCCTCCAGGGCATCTTTACAACCCAGGGATTGAACCTGTGTCTCTTACGTCTCCTGCATTGGCAGATGGGTTTTTTACCACTAGCACCACCTGGGAAGCCTATCAGAGCCTTTACATTTTTAAAAAATTATTTATTTATTATTTCTTTGGCTGCATGGAATCTTGGTTGGAGCACGCAAGATCTTCATTGCAGAGTTTGGATCCTCTAAATTGTGGTGCTTGGGCTTATTAGTTGCTCCTCGGCACATGAGATCTTAGTTTCCCAACCAGGGATGGACCCCACTGCATTGCAAGGCAGATTCTTAACCACCACCAGGGAAGTCCCTCAGATTTTTTTCCTAAGAAAAAGCAAACAAAATTTTTTTTTATTATTCCTCTCCTTGCCATGTACTAGCAAAGCAACTAGCCCAAAGCAACTTTGGGCTCTTGTCTCTTTGGGGCTCACTTTCCTCTATGTAAAATACATTTCCTATCTTAAGGTGAAGACCAGAGGGTCTCTGAATGTTAAATTCTTTTTCATTTCTAGTACTCTCTTATGCTATGAAGATGTGTCTTGACTTGTAGCCAGGGAGCTGTGTTAGGTTGAGGCAGGGAGAGAATAGATTGGGGCACTGGTGGGGAGTCTGAAAAAGTGACTACATGTGAGAGAATTCTGTGTTAGTGCGATTACATACTAGTGATACGTAAATTACTGTGTTAGCAAGGTTCGGAATGGGAGTTATAGAGCATAACAGTTAAAATTTTTTTTCCGTATTACAGAAGAGTCAAGTGCCATGTGGTGGTGGTGGTGATGTGGTTCCTGATGAGAACAAGTGGTCCTAGAATTATTGCTGGAAGCAGAAGGGTCCTTCAAAGTCCCACTGCCCAACTGTTGTTTGAATTTCCGCTGTAACTCCATTACCAAATAGTCATTCAGTGATGCTTGAAAAACTCGACTGAAGGGCAACCCAGTACTCTTTAAGCCAATCCATTTAATCTGTATGAAGTTCTTCCTAGTCTGTTTCTCTATACAGACAAACTAATTCCTCCTAAATAGTAGTTCAAAATTAACAAAGTGACTCCAGTTTGATGCTCTGGCCTATTGTAGAACTGAATAGAACCACTCTTTCCCATGTATTTTTGCTTTCAAAGTCGTCTTGTCTCAAGAACAAATGTAGTGAAGATGAAAATGCTCTTCAAAGATAGCAAAGAAATTGGATTCATAACATTCTGGCCAGCTGAAAATATGAAATGAGTTTTAATTACCGGAGGAACAGCTAAAACTCACGACTCTGACATAGTACTCTCTAGAACCTTAGGGATCTGCTGCATGCTGTCCGCCCAGGCTTTTATGCCTTCCCATCGCCCGCCTTGTCAAAAGTCAAGGTCGTGATACAGGACTGGAAGATAGGGTCTTTTTTTTTTTTTGCTGCACTGGGTCTTCGTTGCTGCACGTGGGGTTTCTCCAGTTGTGGAGAGTGGGGGCCCCTCTCCAGCTGTGGTGCGTGGGCTCCTCGTCGCGGTGGCTCCTCTTATTGCCAAGCGCTAGCTCTCTGCACACGGGCGTCAGGAGTTGAGGCTCCTGGTCTTAGTTGCTCCTTGCAGCATGTGGATCTTCCCAGACCAGGGATCAAACCTGAGTACCCTGCACTGGCAGTGGATTCAGTGGATTCGCAACCACTGGGCCACCAGGGAAGTCCAAAGATAGGTCTTTTTGAGAGCTATATATTCAGATACTAGTTAAAATTAGTTTAGTGGTACTTGTTTCAGGACTCAGTAGGGTGATGTAGACTGAGGAACTCTGAAGCCCCCTGGGCACACAAAACCAGGATACTAATTTCTCATTCTCTCAGCTCAGGGAGCAATCTCTGGCTCACCCATATGTGTGACCTCCGCTCTATGTCTGCCCTCTCTCCAGAGCATCCTATCCAGTCCCCAGGGCTGGATGCTCCCTGAGTCTTGGAATCAAGAGATGCCTCCACTTCACAGGTTCTGGGGTGTGTAGGGTCTGTACATGTTCTGCCTGTCATAAAACATCGTCCCTGAACTCAAGCTAAGTGCCCCCCAAGGCCTGGTGCCCTCAGCAGAGCAGCTGAGCATCTTCATCTTCCCAGTCATTTAGATGTTATGCCTCCTTGGGCTGGATTTTCTTCACTTTTCTTTCCAGCCATGTTCATCGTTCTGTCTTTGCAAATTAGTGTTCAGTCAAAGTTCTGCTGTTGTGTCTCTCCCTCTCCTCTCCCCTTAACCATTCTTCTCCCCCCAGCCCCTGCCTGAAACCCAAGTAAATTAGCTTCTCACCCCTGCCCCCCAGTTTTAAAAAAATTCCCATACTCCTCCAGCAGTGTCTGTTCTTGGATTTGCAGTCAGCAGCCATCTCCAATAACCATCCGGCTGTCAGCTCTGCAGCTCCCCACTACCTCCCACCTCCCCCATCACTCACCAGAGGAAAAAGAGAGCCAGGGCCAGAGCTTGAAATATATCATGCAATAGTGTATCATGAATTTGTTGTGAATCACAGCGGTGAAGCAGGTTTATTTATTTCTGAGACCTTAAATCAATACAAAGTAGGTCTCTTAGTTCTGAAGCTGGGATGGAGTGTGAAAAAATGAGCCCATTGTACTCTTAAAACTTTGGGGAAAGGAGATGACAGCTATATAATTCCATTTACCAGGCACTAGGGGCTTTAATGTGAAGGTGACAGGGAGCTCTTTGTGCATTTAGAGCACCATATCTTCTAAATAAAAGATCTGTAGACTTGATAGTGGAGCATAGCTCCGAGTTTAATAATCTCCAAGCATTAGACCGAGCCAATATGTTCCCAAGTCAGAGAGGTCCCCCCCAAACACTCATAAATTAAAAGTGCAAGAACTGCACACGGTGGTAGATTAGAAATGCAAGGACTTCAGTCTTCTGGGGCGAAGACGGACCTGGTCCCTGGCTGTGCACAGACTGCTGTGTGAATATGATAAAGACGCAGGAAACGAGACTGTTTAGAAACCTGACTCCTGACTGTTCATCATTCTCAGGAATGTCCCCTGTGCATGGATCCAGATCTGGCTGTGTCCCCTGTCATTCAGAGCGGCTGCCTTCACACAGTCTAATCAGCTAATGTCCACCGTCAGGAGTGTTGAATTATGAAAGGAGAAGCTTTAAGAGCAGTTTAGATTGATACAAATTACCATGCCCAGGCTTCGAGGTTTTCTGGTTTATTCTTGATTGGGTCCTAATAGTTTGAATGTCTCAGAGTCTAGAATTTAAGCCCTTTAAAATAGTTTGCACATAAGAGGAAGTGAGAAATCAGTGTTTATTTAGGAAAGGAACTCATCCGAATTTAACCAAGAGTATAAGATGCAAATATGGGAAGTCAAGACCGTTGGAACATATCATCAGCTTGTGGGTATCTTAATTTTCTATCTAACCCTTTGATAAAATGTCTTCTCAACAGATAAAGCAGGTTTATGCAGCTCAGTAGAGCAACCCTAATGTGATATGACTTTATAGTATATAGAGTTACTAGCTTAATTCTAGCCCAGGTAAAGAATTTTGAAAGAAAAACCCAGCATCTCCACTGGGGAAAACTAAAAGGAGAGGCAAACCAAACTACTCGTTTTGCTTAAGGAGCCCCAACACATATTAGCACTAATAGGAAAGACTTCTGTTGCTTATAGTAGTTCAGCTTGCTGAAAATACCAACCAAGGCTGAGTTTTTATAGAGCAGTGAGAAGGGTGGCAGTTCCCCAGCATTTACTGTGGGAAAGTAAAGGCACAACTGTGCCTGTTGTGTTAAGACAGTAACAGGCTTTTCATGTGTTTTAAGAGGAAAACATTAAATTGCCACCCACCAGATATAGATGAGAAAACACAAACAGAAAGGCTGAAGAGATGAAAGGTCGGTATTACTCCCTAAGAAGCCAGGTCACAGAAGGCACCAAACTCTGTGCCTCCACTGGTGGGCAGAGGCAGTCACACTGCCAGCTGCCTTCCAGTACCAACCTCATGTCCCATATCTAGTCAGAAAAACCACTGGGAGGTGACTAGGGGAAGGAAAAAAAAAAAAAAATATATATATATATATACACACAAGAGTTCTCACAACTCAATAATAGGAAACAACCCAGTAACTTTTTAAATGGGTAAGAAATTTGAACAGACCTTTCACCAAAGGTATAAGGATGGGTAAATAAGCACATAAAAAGATACTATCATTAGCACATAAAAATATATTTATCATTAGTCATTCAGTTCAGTTCAGTCGCTCAGTCATGTCCGACTCTTTGCGACCCCATGAATCGCAGCACGCCAGGCCTCCCTGTCCATCACCAACTCTCGGAGTTCACTCAGATTCACGTCCATCGAGTCAGTGATGCCATCCAGCCATCTCATCCTCTATCGTCCCCTTCTCCTCCTGCCCCCAATCCCTCTCAGCATCAGAGTCTTTTCCAATGAGTCAACTCTTTGCATGAGGTGGCCAAAGTACTGGAGTTTCAGCTTTAGCATCATTCCTTCCAAAGAAATCCAGGGCTGATCTCCTTCAGAATGGACTGGTTGGATCTCCTTGCAGTCCAAGGGACTCTCAAGGGAGACACAAATTAAAACCACAGTTAGACCCTACTAATATAAATTTAAGTTGACATGCTAAATGTTGGTGAGGATGCAAAACAACTGGAAATCTCACACGTGTTGGTGGGACTGCAAAATGGTACACTCACCTAGAAAAAGTTTAGCTTTCTTTTAAAAAAGTTATCCACTTACAGTATATCCTAGCAATCCTGTTGTTGTCCAGTTTCTGAGTCATGTCCAACTCTTTGTGACCCCATGGGCTACAGCAGGCCAGTCTTTACTGTCCTTCCCTGTCTCCTGGAGTTTACCCAGATTCACGTCCATTGAGTCAGTGATGTTATCTAACCACATCATCCTCTGATGCCCTCTTCTCCTTTTGCCAGCAGTCTTACTCCTAGGTATTTACTCAGCAGAAATGAAAACGTGCATTGATACAAAAACCTGTATGGCAATGTATAGCAGCTTTATTCGTAGTTGCCTGACCCTGGAGACAACTCAAATGTCAGCTAACAGCAAGCAGATGGACAGGTGGTAGTATTTCTGTAAAATGGAATACTACTCTGCAGTAAAAAAGGAGCTGCCACCTGTGTGAGCATCAATGACTCTCAGATGTATAATGCTACTGAAAGAAGCTAGCATTCTAGAAAGGGCAACGTTGTTGAGACACAAGGATCCATGTTGGTCAGGAGTGGGAGAAGGGAATTGATTACAAAGGAAATGAGAACATTTTGGGGGCTGATGAAAATTTTGGGGGCAATTGTGGGTGGTGGTTATACACCTGTGTGATGTCAGATTTCATAGAGTTGTACACCTAAAAATGGGCAATTTCACTATATGTGAATTATATGTCAATAGACCAGACTTTTACATTTTTTTTTTTTCTGTATTTGGAAATAATTTATTGTCAGTGTGCTCAAGTCTGCAGCTAAATAAGCAGTTGATGGATCCCTGAGATGAGTGATTTTATCTGGCATCAGTTTTGACTCTGGAAGTCTATGCCTTTTTCTCATACGTTTGACAAGTAAACTGTCATGAGGTTCCTCTCTACCCCAGTTCCTCCTTCTGCCATCTACCTCATTCCTATATTCTCCCTGTATCTCAGTTTCTTTTTGCATAAATATCATTTCTTTTTTAAAACATGTACTTATTTTTGACTGCACTGGGTCTCCGTTGCTACACGCGGCATCTCTCTCGCTTTGGTGCGCTGGCTTCTCATCGCAGTGGCTTCTCTTGTTACAAAGCCCTGACTCTAGAGCGTGGCCTTCAGTCATTGTGGCTCACAGGCTCAGTTGTGGCGTGTGGGACCCTAGTTCCTGGGCCAGGGATCCAGTCTGTGTCCCCTGCGTTGGCAGGCGGATTCTTAACCATGGGACCACGAAGGAAGTCCCGTAAATATCCTTTCTATACCACTGGTAGCACAGTCCCTTTGCTCCAGTTTATCCATCAGCAAACCTGACCAGTTTGTAATTTTGCTGCTTATAAAGAAATTTTGGGGCTTCCCAGGTGGCGCAGTGGTAAAGAATCTACCTGCCAATGCAGGAGACGCCTGAGTCCCCTGGAGAAGGAAACAGCAACCCACTCCAGTATTCTTGCCAGGAAGATTCCATGGACAGTCCATTGAGGTCGCAAAGAGTTGGAGACAAGACTGAGCACGCACACACACACACAAAGAGATTTGGGTCTTGCAGTGGGTGGCATTGAATCCAGCCTCGGCTCACACCAGAGGCTGCCCCATCCTGTGCCACCAGTATGCCACTGTGTCCCTTCTCTAGCCCCAGCCCGCCAGCTGCCAACCAGCTCTCCAGTGATACAATAGAGGCAACAAAGCAGGCGAGGGATTTGCAACCCTGGGTCTCTGTATTAAGGGACTATATTTTGGAACCCCCAAATTTTCTTGGTCTCATCGGCACTGGTCCCGTCTCCCTAGAGGTTTAATTCCATTCACCCTTGGACGTATTCCTGGAGAAACATTTACACAGTAATATGTGCTGCGCCACTTAAAATTGTTAATTGGAGATTGAATTACTTGTCAGCTTTTAAAAATGTAGTCCTCTCAGGTCAAGGAGGAGGGTGTTAGCACCAGGAGTAGATGAGCTATTACATTTTTTTCTTCCCCTTCCTCTCTTCACTCCCCCTCCCTCCTCCTCTCTAGCATCCTTTCTCCTTTCCTTTGTCCCTATTTTAACACTTCTTCCTTCTTCCCACCTTTTCTTTCTCATCTCTCTCTCCCTTTCTGCCTTAACCAAACCTTTATCAATAACCCGACAGATCCCAGAGTGACTTTAATGTCTAAAATCATGGAGGAAATCCAGTGATGACAGTTGCTCAGGAAATTTACAAAACCCCTCCTGAAATCCTCTGGAGAGTGGAGATACCCTAATGAGAAAGGGGATGGACTCCACGTGCATAGCTGAATTTTTAGATCCACCAGGAATGTTTAAAGGGGAAAAGGCTGGATAAAGTGGGAGAAAACAGCAGCAGAATTTTCATTTTTTAATGCATCGATATGCATCATTATTTTTCACATTTGCAGCACACAATTGCAAATATTTGCTTATAAGTCTGAGGGGCCCTGATGTAATATGTATATATCAGGACAAAAGCAATCTTTTTTGAAAAAAATTGAGCTAAAGTTGCATCTATGAAACTTGGAAGGCTCGAAAGCCTGTGTGCTGACAAATATCCTGACAAGTAAATACTACACTCATTCAGTATTACACAGTGATTTCATTTGCACAGAACCTCACAATACTCTGCCACTTCACTCAAACGTCTGGAGCACTGGGGAAGGGAAGAAACGAGTTTATCTTGATCTCCAAAAAGGGATTTAAGGGCGAGAGCAGGCGGTATATTAGACTGTTTTCATTGCCTGTCAGCTGGGGTAAACCTGAGCTGTCTGCAGCGTCTCCAGATAAGCAGCCACAGCAGCAGTGGCTCAGGCCTCTGTGTGCGTGTGCGTGTGTGTGTATGTGTGTGTGTGACTGCATTCATTTGTACTGCCTGTGCATCTCAGAATTTCTAAAGGCTCTGCAGCATCTTTCACGGAGCCTCTAACATTGGCGTCCTGCTAATCACTGGCTAGAGGCAGTGCCCTTGATTCCCAGGTCTGCCAGCTGGAATGACTGAGTGCTGGCTGAGGCTTAATTTTATGTGGAGAGTGAACGGAGATCCTCTTTCAGCCTGAGCCCTCATTCAGCTCTGTCGGCATCGACACTCTTCAGCAGGGGACCTGAGATGGTGCCTGTTCCTAGTATTTCATGGCACTGCCTCTCGACTCAGACTTGGGAGGAGGTGGCAAAGTAGGGCCTCAGCAGAGTCCCCTGTTTTGAGTGGTTCCTGTGTTTAAGTGGTTATTGATGCTGATGGGCAGATAAAGCAAGAGTTTGAATCATGTAGTGTAAAGTGTGCAAGGAATAATTTCGGAAATGGAATGTGGCAAGCAGCATGACCTCTACACGAATGGGTGTGTCCAGGTTGTAAAAAACTGATGAATGAAGCTCACCTACTTCACGAAAATGTTCTATTGATGAGGGTTGTGTACCCCGGGTTTTACCATAGAAGGTTGGTAGGGCAACAGATCGAAGACTGTAACAGTCATTCTGTCTAGGTGGGTCATTTTCTCTGCCCTCCTGATGCTCATCAGGGTTAACGTAACTGCTCCAGTGCCATCATTTCAGAGTTGGGCAGAATGGGTTCAGCTTCTGCAGTTGGAGCTTTTGTTGTGAAGTATTCTAAAATCATTAAGACCACTTGAGTTAGCCCCGACCCCTGTCAGTCAGGAGCTGTTGTACGCCCTCATTCTCCTGGTGCATGCTGCAAACATATGGTCATTGAAGATGAACTGGAGGCTCCTGCCTTCTCTTCCCCAATTGTTAAGTAGCCATGATTGTTTGCATTTGTTTGTGGTTAGTGAAGCAGGCTTCATTTTTTGTGTGTCCTTCCCCTCTGCACCTGCCCCCACCCCCTACCGCCTACCTCCTGCGATAAGGCTGACCAGAGAGAGCTCTTCGGATACTCTGTCTGTCATATAATTTTTATCTTTAGTTCCCAAATGTAATGAATCGTCTCAGATGGCAAACATTTCTTTAGCCCAGGATGGTGTTCTTGGCTGTAGTAAGCCCTGGTTTTCTTCCTCAGAGGAGAGGAAATGTAGAAATACTGCTGCCTTTTCAGAACAATGCCAAGATGTCAGAACCTGAGTTTCCACTGGTAAAGGGAAGACATGCTAAGTGATTAACTCCTGCTCCTTCCTGATCTGACTCCCATTAGATGTAAGAATATGGGGTGGAATGGGTGGGCAAGGAAGCCTCCAGGAGGAACCCAGTTCTGGAGGCTCTCTTCCTCTTTGAAATGAGCGGGGCAAAGATGTCTGAGGAAGGTGTATTTGAACAGCTAAGCATCTCTTCGTCCGTTTCAGCCCCTTTTTCTGAGACTGGTTCTTTATGGGGCCTTACTGATTTGGGAGAGGCGTGAGGTTCTAAGTGGTTGGACGTTATCAAGTCCTAGAGACAGGGTTTCATGGGAAAGGAAATAGCATTTCTGAGTACAAAATAGCCCTAGCTATTTTCTTGCTTCTAGGCAGCAAGGCATTCTGGGCCCCTGACATACTCTCTGGGTATCAGATATTCAGGGTCAGTGCAGTGTCTCCTTTTTATTTCTTTTCCCCCTTTCCAATTTTATTTTAATAATTAAAAATACTGCTGATCACACCAAATGACTTCTGGCAGAGAGGCAGTCTGTCCCAGAAGGACCAGCTGTGGGCCATCGGGTTTATGACGTCCATAAAACCAGAGCCAGATCGGAGCGCGGCCTCCCTGAGTGACAGGGCTTCTGCCTCCACCAGGGTCCCCCGTCATCTGACTGCTCTGGACGTTTGCTGGGGGTTGGGTTTGTTGTTGTTTTTTTTTTTTGCTCTGTCTTGTTTCCTGGTGCGTGTGCGAGTGTGCATGTGTGCACACATTTAAAGATAGAAAGGAAACAGGTATGTAATGCCCTCTGCCTGTTAGAAAGACTAAAGCCATAAAAATAACAAACGGCGTGTATTTGCTAGAATGTCAAAGTTATGAGTTTATTTTGTAATGATGTGCTCCTGCCTTCATGAGGTAAACTGGCCGTGGCGGAGGTGTTATTAGTAATATGGACGCAGTGGAGCAGAAAGCCAAGTGACCGAGAGATCAGTGTATCAGTCAGGGAGAGGGCAAATGGAAAGAGACAGCAGGAGAATGAGAAGAGAACCGTGGCGCCTGGGCTGAGATGAATGACAGACCAGGCGGAGGACGGGAGCCCAGTGGCCAGATTCGGCTTCCCCGCTTCCAGAGGCTCCTTCAAAGGCACTGCTGGGCATGTTGCTCAGCTCAGAGGTGCCTGTGAAGGCTTGTCTCTCTGCTTCCCTAGTAAGGAAAGCAGAAATCTGAGAGCCATTTTGCCTCCCATATTCCTTTCAGAAGAGTCTCTTCCACCTTTCCTCCTGCTGTGTAGTTGCTAAGTGAGTGTCTGATTCTTTTGCGACCCCGTGGACTGTAGCCCTCCAGGCTTCTCTGCCCATGGAATTTTCCAGGCAAGAATACTGGAGTGGATTGTGATTTCCTTCTCTAGGGGTTCTTCCCCACCCAGGGATCGAACCAGCGTCTGCTGCATTGTCAGGCGGATTCTTTACCAGTGAGCCCCCTGGGAAGCCTGCCCCTCTTCCCTTTGTAGCTGAAGCTAAATGGAACCCAGGCCAGCTGGGTCCCAGAGAGGTGATGGCTCTGGCTGCCCCCTTCCTCAGCCTTCGGCAGGTCTTGATCCCGGGGCTGACCCAGCCTGTAGGGGAGCCGCTCACAGCTCTGAACAGGAAGGGGCAAAATGGGAATATACAGGTAGAATTCGCTGGTCTCTCCTTTATTAGGTTCTCCCCCAGAGGCTGGAAATGAATAAAAGTAAGGAATTTTGTGTTGTGGTTATTTCCAGAGGAGGAGGAGAAAGCGGAAAGAAAGAAAAGGTAACATACAGTAAGCGGCTCCACAACTGTTAAGAGCTCTCCAGGGCTACCGTAGATGACTGGCAATTACTACACACTCAGCAGTTTGCAGGAGTCTGTGGTCAGGCTGCCCAGCTTCCATCTGCTGGGTCAGAAAACCTCCCTCCCCAAAAGAAATTATTAACCAGTCTTCAAGGGGAAAAGAAACCCTACAGTTTCCGAGTCGAAGAATGTTCTTTCTTTTTTTTTCTTTTTTAAAGGAAACTTTATGGTTTCCAATCACAAGTGCCCTTTACCCTCACAAGAGCTAAACTCCTCCAGGGGTGGATAGACCAGGAAATTGAGACCCTGAAGTCCCTGGAACCTGGGGAGGAAAGGACCCAGGAGAAGTGGGTTTGGGCGTAAATCACAGCCCAGTGCCCAGCACACAAAGAGGACTTTAGGCTCCAGGCTGCATGTCTGTGTCATGAGTTGCTTCAGGATTTCACTTGAAACATCAAATGTAAAGGGGAAGAGTAACCCTTGGAAAAAATGAGGAGTCCATACCTCTCGATGCTTCTGTTTAACTGAGACTCGTTGCTCGAGGGTGTCAGCAGCCAAGCACCCCCCTTCTGCGTCTGCAGGCAGCAGCGTGGCATGGCCTGCGTCTCGGGGCCCCCGCGTTACCCACCACTGTGATCTCCCTCGAGAGCCCAGGATGCCACCACGCATCTGTGGCGGCTGATAGAGAGGGGCTTGCTGGGGTTTAAACTGCAGCAGAGTATGTGGTTGTCTAAAACGCCCTTTGTGTCTTCTGAGTTTTCTTTTTAGGACAAAGGTCCAGACAGTCCCTCGACACAGCCCGCAGAGGCCGGGCTCTCTGTCTTGCAGAAAAAAGAATCCATTTTAGTGGCAGTTACGAGGCAGACCTTGCCTGTCTCTTTGACTGGATGAATGCCTTCTCTCTGGCCTGTTTCTCTAGGTCCTCGGGAGGGAAGTATACACCTCGAACAACCAGCTGGGGGGCATTCAGATCATGCACAACAACGGGGTGACGCACAGCACCGTCTGTGATGACTTTGAGGGGGTGTTCACCGTCCTGCACTGGCTGTCTTACATGCCGAAGGTGAGTCCTCCCCGCTTGCTGCCAGCACCGAAAAGCCCGAAGAACCCGGCCTTTTCACCACAGCTCACTGCCTCAGCATGTGAGACTCGTTTATGGGAGAAGGATTGTTTTTCTTACAAAATATTCTCTAGAAGCTGTTGATTTCTTTCTCTTTTTTTTTTTTTTCCTTAAAGCCATCTTTTGCCTCCTACCTTTCTTTAAAAACACCTGTGGATTTCAGAGGTCAGGCCCGCTTCTGATGATTTCCAGCCAGGGAAGCCTTGAGTCCTGTCTAGGCTCAGACCCCAGCTTCTCACTGTGGAGCTTTCCCCTTTGTCGTCGGTGTCCACCCCTCTAGGGGACTTCCCAGAGAGCCTGGGCGCACTGAAGTCAAGAGTCCAATCGCCGCACTTTCTACCAGGCTCCCACGTGAGACTTGGCGAGCTGCACCTGTTCCTCAGGGCCTGGCTCTCGATTGGGGTGCTTCCAGCTGATGGATGGGACTAACGGGCGTGCTTCCGTATGTGGGTCCTGCTCTCTCTGTCTGTCACGGTTGTTGCTGAGTTACGAGTTGTTCACTGACCGCTGTGCTCTTTCCCTCCCATCGCCTTCTAGAGTGTATACAGTTCAGTTCCTCTCCTGAATTCCAAGGATCCAATAGACAGAGTCATCGAGTTTGTGCCCACGAAGGCGCCGTATGACCCTCGGTGGATGCTGGCAGGCCGGCCTCACCCAAGTATGTGCATGTTAGAGGGTCTGTGGCACCCTGGCCCCCATGCTTTCAGTCTTTCCTTCCGTCACTAACCGATTCCTGCCCGATAGCATGTGACAAAGGAAAGAGAGCCCCTGTAGTACCTGGGAATGAGGGAAATCTGGAAAAACAACAGCTCTCTGAAGAAAAAGGTAGAAAACCCATCAAGAGCAAATGAAAAATGAATGAAATCAGCTGTTGAGTCAGTTCTAAGCACTGTAGTCATTAGTACATTTCTTCTGTTATTGGAGCCATTATTACCTAATGGCCGCAAAAAACTTTAAAACAGTTAAATATAAGCCATAAAGTCAAAGAGTGATAGGACCAGAATCTGCGAGCACCTAGTCTGTGTAAACAGACGCTTCATTTATTCTGCGGCCGCTTTTGAAGCTGTGTTTCTCTGTTCAGTGCTGTCGGGCCCTAGTGGGGGCGCGGGCTCGCTCCTTGCAGTAGTAAGGACGCTGTTAGTTGTGGTGCCTGGGTTTAGTTGCTCCGCAGCGTGTGGGATCTTCCCAGACCAGGGACTGAATGCAGGTCCCCTGCAGCGGCAGGCGGCTTCATACCCACTGTACCACCAGGGAAGTTACTGTCCGTCCCTGGTTGGAAGATAGAACTTTTAATTTGATAGCTATATTGAGCTAGAACAAGCCCTTCCTCCATATTTATCTAATATATCCCTCTAATAAGTTTTGGGGCTTATTTTACCAAACTTAAAAAGCAACAACAGGGGAAAAGAGAGGTAACTCCACCTAAGGCAAACGTGCATCCTTGTTTGTCAGTCCACTTGGCGATTTTAACAAACTTTATTTAGCAGGAAGTTCTTTTGTGAAGCCCCAAATCCTCCTGCTACATTTCGAATCTACCTTTTTAGGCTTTTGGGGAAAGTGTTTGTTCTTTTTCGCCTGTTTCTTGCAACTATTCCCTCCCCCACCCCCCCTTCAAAGGGCTGTATTTAAAAGAATGGAATGCAGAAGATAAATTTAAAAGTCATTGTGATTTTGCTGAAAGAGAAAGAGGTATTCAGGGACTTCCCTGGCAGTCCAGGGGTTAAGACTTTGCGCTTCCAAAGCAGGGTGCATGAGTTGGATCCCTGGTTGGTGAACTAAGATCCCCATGCCCTGTCGTGCAGCCAAAGAGATAAAAAAGAAAAAAAGAATTCTTCCTAAGGAAAGCTTAGTAATCCTATGTGGGCACCCCCTGAAAAGCCAGGTGGGACTGTGAAGCACTTCCATATACACCATCTTATTTGGATTTCCTGTTTCTCAGAGATAAAATGAGATGACCATTGTACAAGCTCAGAGAAGTTAAGTGATTTGGGCAAGGTCACACAGCTAATACTTAGGAGTTTGGCTTAATTCGGAAACCTAACTATAGACAGAAAAATCACCAGAGTAGGGTTGACTTTAATTTAAAACCTTACCTGTTGCCGCCAATGCCCTTTCTTGTTAATCTTAATAAAATTAAATAGTTTTTCTGACGTAGAAAAGTCACCATAGTAATCTTTGCCCTACCTCTCATTTTTATACCAAAACTTATAATAAGAGCCACGAGCCTAAGATATCTATCAGTCATAAAATGCAGGAATTTCTGGGAGAAATCAGAACAAGACCTAATGAGTGTTCTCCTGGGAATAATGCAGAGCCATGTTAAGTGGCTTCTAAGTTCTGCTGATGATCTGAACATGACCTGCTCTTTGAGGGGACCCAGTAAAGCCCACCGATAATACCTGTAGCCCTCCAGTGACTCCCCTCCATCAACCAACCTATTAGGCAGGAGGGATTTTAAAGAAAAAATATTTCCACTTTGAAATGAATTCTGTAGTTCCAAATCATTGTTATTGAAGTAAGAACCATAAAATGATCCAAGCATACGAAGTTAAAATTTCAGTATCCTGGGCTTCCCCGGTGGCTCAGTGGTAAAGAATCCACCTTCCACGGCAGGGGGCATGGGTTCAATCCCTGGTCTGGGAGGGTCCCACATGCCTCAGAGCAACCAGGCCCAGGCACCAGGACTGCTGAGGTCGTGCTCTAGAGCCTGGGAGCGGCAACTAATGAGCCCATGTGTCCTAGAGCGCATGCTCTGCAACAAGAGAAGCACCCACGCAGCAGTGAAGACCCAGCACAGCCAAAAATAAATGAATGAATACAATTATTTTTAACCAAAACTTCGATAACCCGAGGCACTTAGAAGTTTGGTTTAGAACCCTCGTCAAAATCTGAACCCTTTTTCAGGAGTTGAACAGGTGTGTGTGCACGTGTAGATGGGCATTATCCTGGCTATTATTAATGAGAACCACAGAATAAAATGAATTTGTGATAAACTAAGTTTTCTAGTTTTTGGATAATATTTTTTTCATCAACTCCCTAGTAATTCATCCTGCTGTCTCTGTGCAGCTAACACTCGCTCCCAAATCGAGTGACTTCAGATTTTAATTTAGTGGAAGCGTTAAAGAAAGCAGATGATTCCCTGTGATAAGTTAAAGCAGATATCTTCTAGGTGAAAAGTTAAAGTCATTTATTAGAGGAGATAGTGCCACGATATTCTTCAAACTGACGCCCAACACGAGCCCAGAATCTAAACGATCGGCTTTGGGCTCACGATAGAGAGATAATTTTGAAATGGATGATCACATTTTACACGGGGGCCATAGAGGCAAGGGATGTAGAACACAGTAATTACAAGTTTAGTCTTGATAAAACACTCTCCATCCCGTTTAAGTCAGCAGAGGTTAGCTTGCTCGGATCTCCACTTTTAATTGGTTTTGGACTTGGGTTTTTAGGGGGCGGAGGGCCACGCTCAAATTAGAAGACTCACTGAGAAATGGTGAGCTGAGAGGGCAGCTAGGAAACAGCTGTTTGCAGAGGCTTTGATGGGGCCTTGGTCAAACATGGATACCTGTGGAACAGAAGTTGTTTCTCTTAAAGTAAGATGTTGAAAGTCATGTGTCTTGCCAGTGAAGGAAATCCCATGCACAAGGGAGGTTAATGACATTAAGTTTAGGTATCAGAACCTCCTATTTCTGATACCTTTTAAGAGTATATGGGCATGGCCCTTTCTTTTAGTAGGATTATCCTTGTCAGCGGTAAATAAAGCAAGTGTATCTTGTTGCTTTTCTAGCAGAGAAGCTCTTCCCCAAATTGGAGTCCTCATCTGATCGTTTATATTGATACTTATCATTTGCCTATCTTCATATTTCCATTGAAAGAAAATCAGTGGAATCAAATTTTAAAATATTACCTGTAATAATTCAATCCTGTTTCCCTCCTTCAATGCAGAGCATGACTGTTAAATGAATACAGTTTGTGCTATAATGATATAACAACAGCAAACAAAAGGAAATCAGTGGAATCAAACAAAATTGTAAGCTAAGTTTTAAAGTAGAAATAGGCATTTTGAAAACATCTTTAATGACTCGGCTGCCTTTTGACAAATGTTTGTGGTGTTTCGTGAAAGAAGCCAGGTTATTTATTTAAAAGCATGCAAACTCTGCTAGCTGAACCCCATCGTTTAACAATAAATGATGCTTTCGCTGATAAATGATTCTTTTTATTCAGACTAGCAAATGAAATAGGAGATGAGGTCTGAAGGCAGATGAACATTGAGCTGCCTAATGTTTCCATCTACGGTAATATGTTTAAAAACAACAACAGACTCCCCCAAATAACCCCTCAGGTCCAACCTTCCACTCGCCAGTTCTGGTGTATTTTGAATGAACTGATCATCTTTATATTCTGTTTCCTTGCTTTCCCTCCTGTAGCCCAGAAAGGTCAGTGGTTGAGTGGATTTTTTGACTACGGCTCTTTCTCAGAGATCATGCAACCGTGGGCACAGACTGTGGTGGTTGGCAGAGCCAGGTAAGACCTCTTTTGTTTTGGAAGCAACAAGATGAGGTGGTTAGATAGCATCACTGACTCAGTGGACATGAATTTGAGCACACTCCAGAAGGTAGTGAAGGACCGAGGAGCCTGGTGAGCTGCAGTCCTTGGGGTTGCAGAAAGTTGGACAGGAGTTGGTGACTGAACAACAATAACAAAGGGCCATATAGGTTTTTACCATTAATTCTCTCTTTGGCTAAATTTTCTAACAGTACTGGATTATAGTCATGCCCGAGGCAGCCTGACTGGAGCCCTGGTTCCCAGTGGTCATTCAGCATGTAACTCCAGTGATGCATTTAGTCTGAAGTCTGGTTTTGACAACATTTCCTTTTCACAATGCCAAAAGCAAAGCTCTCTGGGGGCCGTAAAGCCCAACCACAATAGCTCACCAGCAACACCCCCCTACCACGACCTTCAAAGAACATTTACTTTTAAGAGTAGGTTCCCAGTGAATCAGACTCATCCACTTCTCTCTGTGACCCCCCTGAAAGATCGGTGTAACGGAAAGAAGTTCCGTCAGGGCGTCGAGATCATTCTGCTAACAAATGCACTGGACTGGCTTATCATCAGATTTGAATTACAAAAAAAGAAAAAAGGAGTTGACCTGAAACAGGGGTAAAATAAGCTGGAATAGTTTGCAGGAATACCTCTATTTTTCAAGTGGGAAATCGAAGTTTCTATTAAATTTTAATACCCACTCTGAGAAGCGCTTCACTCAACAGCGAGCCCTGCACGGAATAATCTGTGCTGCTCACCGTAACGAGCACCTGCCAAGGCTGATCTTAATCTGGCCCCGCGCCACGGAGACACGCCGCCCCGGGGACCCACATCTGGAGCTCACCTGCCTCTCGGGGGCAATCAGTTTCCCTTATCTTGGTGAAAAGTGGCACCTGCTCCAGATTCTCAAGCATGCCACGTCGGGGGGAGATTTAGATTCCAGCCTCGAAAATAATTCTAGGCTTTGTGGTTGTCTCCGCCCAGCCGGTCAGCAGACCTTGTGTTGCCAGTGACAAGGAGCCATCAGATGGCAAATCCCACAGACGGGCTCTTTCCCTGTGGGTCTGAATAAGAGTCAGCCTGGAGTTGGCCCCAGTCATGGTTCCCTGGGACTAGTTCCAATTTTTTCCCTGGCATCCCAGGCTTCTGCCTTACCATGGGCTTCCAAGTCCCAAGGAGGATTATTCTTTGTGTCTAGAGAAGTCCCACTGGGGAGAGAGCCCCCCTACTTGGGGGGGGGTTTGTTATAGGGAGTCTTTGAAGGACACTGGGACCAACTTTTTGAGAAAGCATCTCTCAACTATACCCTGCTTTAGTTTTCCCGTCCGTAAAAAACATGCCTGATTTTAAGCCTCAGATAAACCAAACCTTTGTTAATGTCTTTAAGATCCTCCCGTGGGAAATAAGAGAATAATGCTTTCCACTTATGATAGGAAGAGGGCTTGTTCTACGAGCAAGATCAGTCAAGCTTGGCTTCGGTTAGCTCCGCCATTGTTTATTGCAGCACTCACCCTGACTTTCTTTCCATCTGATGAGTTCTGGGCTTCTCACTCCAAACCACATACGCATGCTCACAAGTATATAAAACACAAATGGAGCCAGCTTCTTTCTAAAGCAATGGCATTTCGAGAAATAAATATAAATGTATTCTTCTGGGATTGTTACTGTAAGTGCTGCCAAAACTCATCTTTGGTATGTATGTTTGGAATATGTGTGCTATTGGCTGTAAATTGTCTTTTATTATTCCATGGCACCTTGTCCAGGGACACACTATAAAACAAGATGTAGCATCTTCATGTGCTAGCCTGATAAAATTTATATGAAGTATAATAGAAAACAGAAGTTGTTCTGAGCTGTTTTCAAGTTCAATAAATAACTGTAATACTCGGATAAAGATGTTCTTTATTAGGTCACATGGGCCCTAATATATAAGTTATAAGTTACCGATTTAGGGTGGCTTTTGCAATTACAAGTTTCCAGTTGGATTGTTAATCATTGTGAACAGAAATATTTCTGAACCCTCCTGTGTACCTGCCGCTCGTTGTCTGGTTGTCTAGAGGGCTTTTGGTTCTGATTCAGTGCAGGCAAGTGACAAGGGGGTGGGTGGTCCCCACTCTGGCCCCTGTCAGGCCTCTTGTGATGACAGGAATCCATCTCCAGTAGCCAGAGTGACAACTGAAGACCATCCTCCACGGAAAAGTTTGTCGTGGAGATGCTGTGGGGAATGAGAGGCTATAACCCGCTCCAGCCCCAGCCCCAAGGAATGCAGTCAGAAGGTGAAGATTGAAGCACTTTTTCCAGAGTGAGGACTCACCCTTACCTTGCAGACTCGCTCACACTCACCCACTTTCTCTCTGCCTTCCTGATTTTTACTAGGAAATCTTTATGAGGACCAGGTGTGGGAGGGTGTCATGAAGTACAGATGCAGAGGCTTTGGGCCCCTGAAGAACTTTTTTTAATTAACAGGGCATGGAGATTAAATATATCCTTCCAATATAGATCGCCTGTTCCACCAAGGTTACTTCTGAAGGTTATCGCTGGCCCCTTGCTCTTTTCCAATGGAAGAGGAAGTTGAGGGCTTGTTTAACCACCTCCCGACACTTGGTGTATATCTTTGATCATCCTACAACACGCCTGCAAACTCCCCATCCATACGCCCTGTGGTGAGACCTACTCTCCCGTCACGTCTTACCTGGAACCCCGTCATTAGTAGTCCACAGACAACGACAGCTCTGTTACAGTGAAGTTTCAGGTTACCACCACCTGTCCAACCATTCCCCTCCATCTTTACCAAAGACCTGCTGTGAACTGAGCAGTTTCACCGATTACAGTGATTGGATCTGTGCACAAGATCTCATACACGTACTAGGCTGTTGAGTCTCAATGCACAGGCTTCCCTGGTACAACCCTTGGTTTAAATTTATCCTGTGCTGGGGAATAGGAGTGACTCTGAGGGTACTTTCCTTCCAATTTACCATATTTACCAAATCTGTGAAGTAATGTTTTACCCCAGGAAGAGTCCGATTTCCCCCTGCCTCTGTATTTGTTTCCACTTCCCCTCCAGCAAGGTGTTGATGTAGGATTGGAAAATAAATGACTAGCTGTAACAGTGACGTCCACCAGGCCCTCACACGGCTCGTTCTTTATCAGGCTAGGAGGAATACCGGTGGGAGTAGTTGCCGTAGAAACCCGAACAGTGGAGCTGAGTATCCCGGCTGATCCTGCAAACCTGGATTCTGAAGCCAAGGTAGGTCACCTCTAGTACCCTGAGTGCCCATGCTTGGGGCTCTGTTTTCCCCGCTGCAGCGCCGTGGATGTACTGGGAGCATTACGAACCACCAATTTTAGAGGCGAGACAGTCAGCAGCCTTGAATGAGTCTAGACCATCACGTGCTTACTTTTAAGATGACTCGGAATGCACTGCCAGCTAAATTCTTAGGTCTTTACAGTGGTCTTCCGGATGCTAGAAAAAACAGTCTCCTTTTGTGGAGAACGTGGTCTTGCAGGAAGACGGCTGAGATGATGCTGCGGGCTCGCTGGTCCCGGGTTCTCCGAGTACACGCATGGCAGAGCTGCTTCTGGAATTGATAAGGACGCCTGCCCTCAACACCAGACGTGAATGCCGCAGTCTGGATTAGGTTTTCACAGCCTGACTAGGGGTTGGGGGAGGGACAAGAGGAGGTTATGCAGTGGGGGCCCATGCGTGTGTTGACTAAGCAGAGGAGGGAAGCTGCACCAGGCACAGAGGTGGCTGCATGTGGAGACTGACCAGGGGGCTTGCTGGAGTTGTGTAGTCAGGTCACCTCAGGTGGCCCTGGGAAGCACTGATCGAGAACGCCTCAGGTCCCATCCTTCCCTTGGAAAGCAGTAAGGTTCCCCCCTTGGGGCTAAGGAGGGGCGGGTGGTGGAATCAAGGCTGAAAAAGAGGCATATTTAACAAAGTCCAAGAGCCAGGATCCTTTCTTTTTTATTTCAAAGATGCGGATCTTGATGAACAACTTTGGTTTAAATTTTTTTTTTTTTTTTTTTAAGTTTTTAACAGTAAAACCTCGCCCTCTTGAAGAGATTCCCCCTTCAAGCTGTGTCATTATTTGTGTCTTTCTCTTTGGCTTTTCCCAACAGATTATCCAGCAGGCTGGCCAGGTTTGGTTCCCAGACTCTGCGTTTAAGACATATCAGGCCATCAAGGACTTCAACCGTGAAGGGCTGCCTCTGATGGTCTTTGCCAACTGGAGAGGCTTCTCCGGTGGGATGAAAGGTGACTGGTCCGGCCCTGGGCTGGAGGGGTGGGACTAGTACCCTGAACCCTGTAGCAGAGGGTGGGGAGTGTTCATATCACACAGAGCCTCTGGTTGTCCTGAGCACATCACCCTAGGCTTTGGGGGGTTGCTGCTGCTGCTAAGTCGCTTCAGTCGTGTCTGACTCTGTGCAACCCCGTAGACAGCAGCCCACCAGGTTCCCCCTTCCCTGGGATTCTCCAGGCAAGAACACTGGAGTGGGTTGCCATTTCCTTCTCCAGTACATGAAAGTGAAAAGTGAAAGTGAATTCACTCAGTCGTGTCTGACTCTTCGCGACCCAGTGGACTGTAGCCTACCAGGCTCCTCTGTCCATGGGATTTTTCAGGCAAGAGTACTGGAGTGGGGTGCCATTGCCTTCTCCTTGGGGGGGTTACGCTCTGAGATACCTTCCGAGTTGTAACTGGAGTGGGAAAATTCATTTTTAACTGCTCCATACAAAGTTTCAGAACCTTCTAAGGGGGTTATCTAGGTGGACCGCTGTTGGAGGTTTAGTGAGCAGTGGACTTTCTGATGGTCCTGAGTCGTGCTAAGTCCCTATGCCTCGCTTGTGGCCATTCTCTTCGTTGGTGTTACTCTTTAACGCTCTACCCTGACTAAGATAGATACTGAAATTAGCCCTCATCAGGAGAAAATGAACAAATTCGATACCATAGGGTGTTGTCGGTGGCAATCTGTGCTGTGTTTTATGATGATCCGACAGCAGCCCCAAGCCTGTGGCTCCAGCGCATTAGACCGTGATTAGGAAGGCCCTGCTTCGTGCCCGAACTGCCATTGCCGAAACTCCTCTGTGTGCAGAGCCATCGTGGGCGGTTCTGGCAAATGCACTCTCTCTCCCAGTGTCACAGAGCTTTCTCTCCAGTGGCCAGAGGTTCACGGCCGTGTGGAAGCCAGAGAGGACTGACTCAGGGCAAGCGTGAGAGGGGATTAGGGGAGGAGAGGGAGGGGGAGTCGATCCTGTGAAGTGAATAGCGTGATCCGAGGGAAGGCAGAGAATATGTGAGGGAGCGAACTCAGAGTAGCTTGGGGCAGGAGCACCTCCTGCCTTTGAGGGAAGAAAAAAGTGGAGAAGTTATCCTCTTTCAGATCATTAACTGTGTGTGGAGGGAGTGAGAGCCTTTTGCCAACACCTTTCCTTTCCTTGGCCAGGAAAACCCCTGCAAGGATGGCAAGCCTCCCTACCCAAATGTAGACAGCCAGGCAGTTTTTATGGGGTTTTTTTGTTTTGCTTTTAGTTGAAAAGGCCCCCTTTGTCCACATTTATTGGAGAACTACCCCATCTTGCACTTTCTTTGGGGAGACTTGGCCTATACATGCAAATTAGTGTTTGTATACGTTCCTATTCAAGGTGAGTTATTTTTTGACCAAGATAATAAATCAGTGGAACTACCATGAGATACTGAGAGTCTAGGTTAAACAAGTCAATCCTACACATTTTTATTGAGCTCCTATGTGCAGGGAGCTATGCTACTTCAGAGAAAACAAAAATAAGTCAGGAAAGACATTGCCTGCAGGAGTCAAGAAAAATGCCCTGTGCAGAAAGTTAAACCCATGATGTATAAACAAAACATCGCAGTGTTCAAAAGAGAATGATGCTATATGGGCGGGGGGAGCTGAAATCCCTTTCGTTTATTTTTTTGTTTGTTTTTATTTTTGTGGCCATGCCCCATGGCATGTGGGATCTCAGTCCCCTGATCAGGAATCAAATCCATGCCCCCTGCTTCGGAAGCACAGGGTCTTAGCCGTTGGACTGCCAGGGAAGTCTTTGAAATCTCTTTCCTGTATGTATGTTTGAGATGCATCAGATTTCCCTTGATCCCAGATCCCTTGCCTATAAGATTTGCATTAAAAGGCGCTGCCCAGGTGGCACTAGTGGTAAAGAACCCGCCTGCCAACGCAGGAGACACAAAAGATGCAGGTTTGACCCCTGGGTCGGGAAGATCCCCTGGATTGGGAAATGGCAACCCATTCCAGTATTCTTGCCTGGAAAATCCCATGGACAAAGGACCCTGGCAGGCTTCAGTCCATGGGGTCGCAAAGACTTGGACATGACTGAGTGAAAAAAAATAAAAACTTTAAGACTTGGAAGAGAATGCAAATGTTGTTCTTCCTTAGCTACCTCTTTTCTAGGAAACATGAAAATTCACTCATCCTGACATTACTTAGGAGTTAGTCAGCCTGGCTACTTTGTCCCAGCAAATTTAGGGCTCAGAAGCTTGTGATGTGCGGCTTGTAGGGGAAGCTTAATTCTGCTGCACATTTGGCTCTGCCCCAGATTGGCTGCTTGCCCTGTAACCATAAGAGCAACAACAATTAAGATTCATTGAGCTCTTTTCACCAGACACCGCACTCACCATTTTACATGCATTATCTTACATAATCGTCACAACAAGCCCCTCTAAGGGGTGAGTTATATTATTATCCACAATTTACATAAATTGAGACTTTAGGTTAAGTAAATTTCACAAGATCGTTTAGCTAAAAAATGAGAACACAGATCCATTTTAGTTCCTGCAGCACAGTTTAGAGCCACGAGCCAGAACAAGACCAAGTTGTCCCAAGAATAGAATATCTGGGTTCCTGAGAAAGTGTAATTGTCCACCTACCTCCCCTCTCCTTTGGGATGATTGTGACAAGAAACTGCAAGAACTCAGAAAATGAGTTACTATTTTTTTTGTTGTAAAATACACATAACATAATGTTTGTCATATTAACCATTTGTAAATGTATAATTTGTCAGCATTAAATACACTCGCAATGTTGTGTAACCATCACACTTCTCTATACCCCAAACTTTTTCATCATCCCTGACATAAAAGTCTATACCTATTAGATAGTAACTCCCCATCCCCACCCCCATCCCTAATCAAAAATGAATTATTAGCCTGATATGGAACAAGATCAGCTGTGTTTTCTGCATTTGTGGTGCTGCTGCATTCATTTACACATCGCTTAAGACAAATAAGCTTCGGGGAAGATAGAGAACAGTGTGGAGGGGAGGGGAGGAACAGCCTCCCCCCCTCATATTTACATACAGGTCAGGATGTTTCCTACATATTATCTCATGTAAAGGGACCAAAGCTGAGAGTCATTCCATATCCCTTGGGGAGATGTTTGCAGTTTGGGTTTCAATACTGGCTGGGGATTATGCAGGGAGGGAAAATAAACAATTATGCCATCCCTGAGTACACACAAACACACAGCCAGGAGCCGACTGCACTGTGGGTAAAATGACTCCAAAATTGTGTGTAATGAGTAGGAAAAGATTAGAGACAGCTCTTGCTATGCTGAAAATTGACATTAGTGGAGAGGGGGAAAAAAAAAACTCTTTACTAGTCGGCCTAGGAGGTCTAATTCGAGCAGTAAAAATATAAATAAATAAATAAAAGCATGTCAAGATGGTATTGGTGCTTTTTCTCCCAATGAGCTCTATCTGGCCGGAAGGCTATTCAGCATAATGCAAAATTAAATTATAAAAACTGGCTGAATATTTAGATGGAAGAGCCATTTGGAAGCAGTTTATTTAGACGAACCGGCAATGACCCACAACAGGGAGACATCAAGCGTGAAATTTACTAGAAATTAGCACCAGGGTCCCAGCCTCAGCATGAATAGCTTGATAGGATGCAAATCCCAGTGATATTAAGCTGCCTCACTGCTGGTGCTACAGGGTCACTCTCAGTCGGCTTTTCATGTTATACTTATTATTTTTTCCCAGGACGGGTTATAAATAACAATAAAAAAAAAACACATTTATTGAAAACTTTAACTGGAATGAAAGTCTTTTAAAGTCTCTGATTACTTGGATGTTGAAATACCGCACCAGCCGGCCATAATGAACTCATAAGAGACTTGATGTGTCTGTGGCCCGTGTTCGCCTGACGTCTGCCTTCAGCTCCTAAGATAATCTCGCCCCAAGCCAATGAGATCTGTCTCAGTTTGGAGAGCGTGGGGCACTGCAGAAACACCCTACCACCCTCCTCCCTCGTCTGGTGCATGTGGCCGCGAGGAGTATCCGTGTTGGGTAATAATGAAGGCCCTAGACAAAGTTGGTGCTGGGGTGCCAAGAACACCCTGGGAAGGCTGCGTGATCACCGCTGACACAGATGGGTTTTGCTCAGAACACTAGAAATCTGCAGGCTCCCGCCTCTCCGAGGATGAACCTATCAGTATTTTCCATTCCCGTTGCGTTTCTCAGCTCCAGGAATTGACAGTCAGCATATGCATCGCTTTACAGTTCCCCAGACTGATGTCTAGCCGAAACCCTTGGGGATCCCCCTTCTCCTGCTGCTCTGGCCGTGCTTTTGCTCTGTCTCTGAAATATGAAGGGATTTCAAACAAATGTGATTCAGATTGTTGCTAAGCGCTTCAACCTGCCTTGCAGAAATGTCTGGTTTGGGGCAGCTGGGACCCAGTACAAGCATGTTGTGTGTAGAGTTTGTGCATGTGTTTATGATATTCTAACAGCCTTTGTTGCTTTCTGCGTGTTTTGATGGTTTGGATTGGCGGGGGTGGGGGGGTGAGGGGGCTGTTGATGGTCCAGGTTAGATGGGGGCATTGTTTTCCGTTCCGAACTTGTCAGGTTCAGTGAAGCTTGATGCTTCTTTTCTGCTCACAGTCTTGGAGGCCTGAAGATAATTGTTTGGCAGTCAGATGCAAGCCCTGCACAAAGCTGCTAGTACAAGTTCTGCTATCTCTGAACATAATCGAAAGTCCAGGCAAAATTCAGAAATACTCATTTATTCATGTCTCTCTTGAGGCTTTCATTTGGCTCAGCTGTTGCGTCAGATGCAGGACAGCAGATTATTTTGGTCTCATGCTCTTTTCTCGGATTAACAGTGGTGGGCTAGGAATGTAGCAGCAAAGGGACCTCCCCAGTGGTCCAGTGCTTAAGACTTCATCTCCTAAGGCAGGCGGTGTGGGTTCCATCTGTGGTTGGGCACCTAAGATCCTACATGCCTCGTGGCCAAAAAACCAAAACACAAAATAGAAGCAATATTGTAACCCATTCATTAAAGACTCAAAAATAGTCCACATCAAAAAATCTTAAAAAAAAAAAAAAGAAGAAGAAGAATGTAGTAGTAGAATGTTGACTTAATAAGAGCCAGAAAGATCTAGGTTCAAAGTCTCAACTCTGCCTCTTACTTGCTTAAGCCTCGGTTTACTCACCTGTCACTTGGGTACAAGAAGAAGTTTTCTGATGATTGATTCATACATGTGTGTATATGCAGTCATGCTCCCTGGTATACAGTAAGCTAGCTGTGAAGATAAAAAGAGGGACCAAAGTCCATTTCACAAAAATAAAATGCACACATACTCAGCTTTATCCCAAACAATTTGCTTATGCACAAAATCAAGGTTTTTTTAAATTATACACGGGAAGTACATTTTGAATAAAGTCCTCTCCTTTTTTGGGAGCTGGGTCTGTTCATCATAGTACAGAGCTGGATTTTGATGTAGACATGTCTTTAACGGAGCCAACTTCTCTGGTGGGCCAGTGGTTAATAGTTTGCTTTCCCATGCAAAAGGATGCAGGTTTGATCCCTGTTCGTGGAACTAAGATCCCATATGCCTCACAGGCCAAAAACCAGAACATAAGCAACAGAAGCGATCTTGTACCAAATTCAGTGAAGACTTAAAAAACCCAACCCCAACAGAAGTGAGCGAAGAGGCTGGAAACACAGTCATTTGCCTCTTAACTTACTTTTTGTTTTTCGCATGGAACGACTGTTTTGTGCCGTTTCCTGTTGTTCCACATTGTCGGTTCATCTCCGCTTCCCGTTTCTTCTCCGCACGTGATACCACTGAGGGCCACTCCTTCCTGTTACTCAGTTTCTGAGACTATACTCTTGGCAGCACTGAAACATGTACTGCTAAGTACACAATTATTTTATTATGTAGCTCTGGTTGAAATATCCACTAAAGAATTAATTTAGTTAAAATAATTTGAACTGAGCAATTATTTTCATAACCACGGAATTAGCGTAAAGCGCTTTAAGTCCTTTATTCCCTGCTCTTCATACAGCAGTTGGGTAATTAGCAGTAAATTTTTTGGATCTTTGCTTTCCTCCCAAAGGAATAAATGTCTTTGTTCTGATCATATATACGGAGTGTATGACCATTCACATTCCACATAGAGTTTTTCCTGGGGCAACTTCGGAATTGGGGGATTCCTGCACAGACCAGCCAGCCAGGTTGGAGCAGTGGAGAGAGGCGCACTTCCTCCATAGTTCCCTTGTGCTCACTGATGATTCATGTAGAGAGAGGGCCGTTTTTACTTTGGAGAAAGTAGCAGTTTAATTTGCCAGTAACTACAATGAAAGCAATTTCTCTTTGGTCTGCTCTTAAGTTCCTGAAAAAATCCTTCTTTGCTTTGGCTTTCCAGACTGATTTATTCCAAATTGAGATCCTCTCTTTGATAGGAAAGTTTGAACTCAGTTGAACCTGCTCTTTGGTGCTTCAAAGGATCCATTGTGGTTCCACTGAAATACTCATTAAACATCTGGAATCATAAACCTAAAACTTTAGCAGTGTTTAGACTTCAGTGAGCTAGGAAATGGGGAAAAGCCATAGATTATTGGGAAATAAATAACTGATCCCGCTTTCTGAGGACTGACTCTATTTTCACACCAGGGGTCCCTTTTCTTCAGGCGGCTTCTGGCCTTGGCTGGGGGGGAGGGGGCGCGGAGGGGTGTTACAGAGCATGCTTTTTTGCAGAATAAAGAGGTGGTTCCTCTTTTCCTGTGGTTGTGTGATATTTCCAATAAATACATACGCATTTAAAACGTTTTCTCTCATTGATACCCTGATAAAAATGCAACTGATAAAGAATTGATTTTTTTCTTTCTCGCTGTGTTTTTTGCAAAGCCTGCATGTACTCATTCATTTATTCAGCAGACGCTTACTGAGCACTGTGTTCCAGGCACCGGCCAGGACCCTGGGGATGCAGAGATGCAGTTTTTTGGAGATAAAATATTTGAAGGATCCAGTTTCATTAGCTGTGCATTCGGAGGGCTTATCATATGCTAAGTATCATGAGAAGAATTGAAAAGAGCTTGAATAGTTCCTTCAGAAAACTTAATGTAGTGAGAGAGATCACATATTGACATGAAAAATACTCAACACTGGTAGAGCGAGTGTGAATTAATGTGGTGAAACCTGAGCACAGAAATTCAGGGAAGATGTAAA
Organism: Ovis canadensis; assembly: GCF_042477335.2. NCBI lineage: Eukaryota > Metazoa > Chordata > Mammalia > Artiodactyla > Bovidae > Ovis > Ovis canadensis. The sequence goes on along the minus strand of NC_091255.1, from coordinate 21,849,300 downwards.
ATGGAGATGCAGTCCACAGGGCCTGCACCCTGTATCTCCTGAAAGACAGTGCACTTGTTTTTTTTTTTAAAGATGTATTTATTTTAGTTTTGGCAGTGCCGGGTCTCCGTTACCGCGAAGGCTTTCTCTAGTTGCGGCAAGCAGGGGCTCCTCCTCGTTGTGGTGCATGGGCTTCTTGTTGCAGTGACTTGTGTTGTGGAGCACAGGCTTAGCAGCTGTGGCACATGGGCATAGTTGCCCTGCAGCATGTGGGATCTTCCTGGACCAAGTGTCGAACCCGTGTCCCCTGCAGGGGCAGGCGGATTCTTAACCACTAGACCACCAGGGACACCCAGACAGTGCACAGCTGGCATGCTTTTGAAGGTCACCTGGTGTCTTAAACAGGGCACAGCTGGGAACACCAGCCGCTTTAGTCTCCAGGACCTGGGGTGGCTGCACCCCCAGACCTGTCGCCTCTGGCCACGAGCAGCCTTTTTTCTCTGTGTACCATGATGGGAACAGTGTTTGGAAGCACCGCTTCATGGCCTCTGATTTGTCCCTTTCTCCCCAGATATGTACGACCAAGTGCTGAAGTTCGGCGCTTACATCGTGGATGGCTTACGGGAGTGCTCACAGCCCGTGATGGTCTACATCCCTCCTCAGGCCGAGCTCCGAGGTGGCTCCTGGGTGGTGATTGACCCCACCATCAACCCGCGGCACATGGAAATGTACGCGGACCGAGAGAGCAGGTAACGCTCCTTCCGTGCTTCCTCTCGCTGCCCCTGGGGAGCCTTTCGCTGTGGGGTGTCCTCCGGGAGAGCCTGTCTAACCAAGGGGCCTTTATCTGACTCAGACTGTCCCCAGAGGGCTCCAGGGTCACAAAGCTAGGCTTTCTAGGTAGCATCCGCCAGCACGAGAAGGGAGCCAGGCTGGAGTCAGACTTTGCCAGTGTGATCCCCCACCCTCGATTCTTTTACCCTGAAATTCTCCATCTGGGACCCCCAACTTGAGAGATTGTCTCCTCTTCGTTGTTCAGATCGACCTATTCAGTATCTCTTTTTTTTTATTAATATTTTTTTTCTTTTCTTAATATGGACCATTTTTAAAGTCTCCTTTGAATTTGTGACAGTATTGCTTCTATTTCATGTCTTGGTTTTTTGGCCACGAGGCATGTGGAATCCTAGCTCCCCGACTAGGAATCGAGCCCACACTCCCTGCGCTGGAAGGCAGAATCTCAACCACTGGACCGCCAGGGAAGTCCCTCACTGTCTCTTTCTTAGGTGTGTGGCGGAGGTGGCTTACAGCGAGGTGGGGCAGAAGGACTGAGCTGTTAGTCTGGAGTCCTGGAGTCTTCACCAGACCCTGCCGCAGGCTAGAGGGGAGCAGTCCTCACTCCCTGAGCTGCTTCCCCGTGTCTGTGGGACGAGCTGGACGACCAGCTTCGCGGTCGCCGTGGGTGCTTCGCGGCACCCACGTTCTCTGGTTCCAACCCAAGCTTCTCCCCCAGGGCCAGTGCCCCCCTCGAGGCTTGGAGAGCAGTGTCCGCAGCTCGCAGAGGACTGCAATGAAAATCCCAAGCTTCCATTAGTCCTTGGCGCCTGAAACAAAATGGACCAAATCCAACTTCCTTTCGTGATCTGTTATCAGCCCTTTCATAAATCTTACGTCATATTTCCTTGACATTTCCACGCCAGTCCATACATCCAGTTATCTTGTTAGAGCACCTATGTCTCCCCTTCCCCCAAAATTTCAGCCTCTTACTTCAAAAGCTGATTAAGAGAATCCAGTGGTTTTATTGTCAAATCGCTGTGCTAACGTTCTATACTTAAGGACTGACTTTTAAGTCCCAGCTTAGCCTCTGATCTGATATCAGATTATATATATATACACGCATACACATACACATATCAACCAGTGAATGTGTTAGCTGCTCAGTTGTGTCCGACTCTTCGCGACCCCATGGACTGTAGCCTGCCAGGCTCCTCTGAACATGGAATTTTCCAGGCAAGAATAAAGGCGTGGGTTGCCACTTCCTGCTCCAGGGGATGTTCCCCACACAGGGATTGAACCCATGTCTCTTGCACTGCTGCACTGGCAGATTCTTTACCATAGGTGCACCTAGGAAGTCACTATGTGTGTATATATATATTTTTTTAATAAAACCTTCTACACTTAAAAAATTATATAAATGTAAAATAATATACGTATGTATATAATTTTTTTTAATGTGTAGAAGGTTTTCTTAAAGGTGTTTAGGGTGAATTTCCTGGTAATAGAACATCATCAGTATGTTCTAGAAGTGACCCTGAAGCCCTTCACCCTGTCATTTCCACGGCGGCAGGCTGTTTCCTCTCCCGCTTGGCCTGGCCCCGTGAGCCCGAGTGCCAACGGCAGGCTGCCGTGTGTGAGTGGGACTGGTCGGCACCCACGCCCCTCTTTGCGCAGCATGCGTGATGGAGATTGTTCAACTCTCACTGCACCTGCAGCAACTTCTTTCTTTTCTTTTTCTAGAAAATGTGACTTCTTTTACCCTTCTCAGCTGTAGATGGTGGAACCTGTATCTTCTCCCTTTGAGACAGAAGTAGACTGATGTCATAACGAGAATGATTCTATTTGCTTTCTGCCAGGCCTCTCTCGCAGCCCACTTAGACTCTCTGGTGCCTGCTCCTCTCCCCAGGGTTACCTCTGTGAACCGAGGGTGGGCAGAACCATAGCGAAGCTATTTCCTGGTTCACAGACTATAACCGGCCTCTCTCTGTTGTCTCCTTGCATTAAAGTGCCTCTGTTTCTGTTTTGTCTTCCTTCCGTTTTCTCTGATCCAGGGGATCCGTTCTGGAGCCGGAAGGGACAGTAGAAATCAAATTCCGCAGAAAGGATCTGGTGAAAACCATGCGTCGGGTGGACCCAGTCTACATCCACTTGGCTGAGCGACTGGGTATGTCTGCATGTCCTCCTGGCAAGTCAGTGAGCCGTTCAGCTGATTTGCAATGAGTGCATTCATAGGCCAGGGGCAGAGGTGCTGAAGCATTTGATCAGATTCATGATAATCTTTATTTACTGTCCTCTCTATGGCAAGAACCTTGGTAGAATGAAACAGCGTGTGTAATAGGAGGGGAAGCGGGCCCTAAAAAGGCAAAAGTCACCCGATTTTCCTTCCGATATTTCCTTACAATTCAAGCAGCTCATCTTTCTAGGCTTGTGGATGTCCTTGTCCAGAGTGGTTAGCGGGACACCGCTGTTGGGGCAGGCTGGCCAGGCAGAAAGCATGGTCAGCCTAAGTATCCTGTGCCTGCTCGTCTCTTTGGACGAGCCTGCCTCACTGCTGAGGGATGTAAGAGTCCGTGTCACGGGACGGGAAGGCCACAGCCCTTGCCCAGCGGCGTGCTAGGGCCATCCCGAGCTGGAGAAGTGGAAGCAGAGAGCGCCCACTGTGCAGGTACAGCAGAGGCCAGGCAGCAGTGCCCCGGGAGCATCTGTGCTCCGTGCGTCCAGCCTTTACTGGGTTGCTCACTTGTTTCCGGGGCTTTTGGAAGGTTCATGCGATTTGAACATTGGACTAAACCGTGGGAGCCCTGTGTTGAGTCCAGAGCCTGAAAGAGTTTCCAAGTCTCTTAAAACACTCATTTTCTGCCCAGGTCTCCCACTGAGACCTTTGCTATGTTAGTAAAAGATCATCTTTTGTTTGTTGGTTTGGTTTGATTTTGTTTTTTTTTCTAAAGGAACAGAGAGATTATCTTTAAAAGGTAGTGAAATCCAGTGAATGGAAGACGTAAAACGAGATGCTAGCTCTTTATGTTCCACGTAATGGTTTAATTAGTGAAGTACCATTGGTGAGCCCTCTACATCCTCCCCATCTAGAGACACAGAAGCTGCTGGGTGTGCCCGCCCTCACTCTGGAGCCCTGAGCCGTGCACGGGCGTGTGTGCAGGTCACATCCGACTCTGTGCAACCCCACGAACGCAGCCCTCCAGGCTCCTCTGCCCATGGGGCTTTCCAAAGTGTTTGCTGTACACAGCGACTCGGGCTACCATAAACCCTGTTTGTGTCCCATTGTTTGCCGTTAGGAAACAACTGCCAATAACTCTCACCCAGCACAGCCTGATCCTTTTATAGGATCTGCACACAGACAACAAGAAATTGGCCAGGTTTCTAAAATCTGTTGCCACCCAGAATTGTTGAGGTGTTTTTTTTTTTCCCCTTCTTTCTTCTCCAAACAGGATAATTACTTCTGACCAACCCCATACACTTTAATTAAAGTAACTGCAGCTCAAGTGCAAGTTCCTCACAACTGTACACAGAGAGAGCTCTAAAAGCTTCACCACCGATAAGCATCTCGCTCAGATGCTCATAATTGCTCCCAGCATCCGGCGATCGTTGCAGCAGTTTTTAACCCCTCATTCCGTACAAAGGCAGCAACGCCACAATTGCAGGACACTGCGAATTGCATAATTGTTTCTCTCTTTTTTTTTCTTTTTTCCTTTTTTTTTCTTCTTTTTTTTTGCTGGTTTTCTTTCTGGCCAATTTAAAATTTGTCAAAGTCGGTCTTCTTCTGGATCACTGCCCTTTGATATTTCGCGCACTCCATTTGCCACAAACAAGCCGCAGGGCCGCAGTTCATGCTGACTCCAGCAGAAGCAGAGAGAGCTCCATTTATCTTACACTGCCTGCTGAATTCCTCCTCATTAACTGGGGGTTCACTGCCTCTTTTTAACCCCCCAATGGCTGTTATCATCCGTTCAGAGTAACTGGGTGGTAGGCAGAGGGATCCTCTCTGACATCTGTTTGCAGAGTGGCTGGAGGGTGAGGGGTGTGGGGCTGGGAGGCAAATGACATCGCTCCCACCTTCACCCAGCACCTTTCAACTTTTGAAACGTGGGAAGGGGAAAAGGAGGAGCTTCCCAAGTGATGGCCATTTAATCATTTGTTACAAATCATCTCATTATCAATTTCCAATCCACATTGAAGAAAATCAGATTTATTTAACCTTGACCAAAATGGCACAAGAGAAAGACTCCTCAGTGGGCTAAACATGAAGCAGGCTTTGTCCTGGGGCAGCCCAGAACACGAGCAGTGGAGCTGGAGGAAAAATGAACGAAAGTGAAAGTGTTAGTTGCTCAGTGCTGTCTGACTCTCTGCGACCCCATGGACTGTAGCCCACCAGGCTCCTCTGTCCATGGGATTCTCCAGGCAAGAATACTGGAGTGAGTTGCCATTTCTTTCTCCAGGGGATCTTTCCCACCCAGGGATCGAACCCATATCGCTTGTGTCTCCTGCATGTGCGTGTGGAGTGAGATGAGTGTGTACAGGTCCTGGTGTGTTGCTCGCAGGAAGGTTGTTGAACTTCTCCGAGCATCTGTTCTTTCATCCGGAGAGTGGGGGCCGCCACCCCTTCCTGGTCAGCGTCAGGATCGGATGAGTGTGCGTTTGCTCTGAATCTGCAAAGCACCTTCCAGATGTGGGGACTGGCATCCTTTCCTCTCCATCCTAGTCAGAAGCAGCAGCAGGTGCCACGTTTGGAGTCGAGCACTCTGGGTGGCTTTGGCCCACTTTGGGAGCGAGTGGCATAGGGAAGGGAATGTGGAAGGAGCAGCAGCAGTCCCATCTCTCAGGTGCTCTCGGTCGGACGGGGAGACCATGGACCTTCAGGTGTGCTGTGACAGGACAGATCAGCGGCGGTGTAACGGGAACAGTGTCACAAAGGCACCTCCTTTGGGGTTCACATCAGCTTCTGACTCCTTTCTTTGTGCCTAGAAGCAGACTGCCAGAATGCCTTTTTTTTCTTTTACAAAATGGGTGAAAATGACTTAATTTTCCAGATTGGGAGATTGAGGCAGAAGGAAGCGTTAAATAAGTCACCCAAGATACAAAATATACGCTGGTGCCCACAAGGGAATTTCTGGTTCCCTGTGTGCCGCTCTTCTCAGGATTTCCTCCGATTTTCCTTGAATACTGAGCCTGATCAAAATTAAACAAGAGCGCTTCCCTTTGTGATCTGAAGCCAGCTGCCCCGAGAGGAACCTGCTTCAGGAGGAAGCCTGTGGGAGTAGATGTCCTGTGCTCCCCGTCTCTTCCCAGTCGGCCTCGGCCCGGGGAGCGTGCCGTTCAGTCACTTAGACTAGTGCACGGTGACTGAGGGTGGTCAAAATCGTAAATAGTATTTACACATTAATAATACTTAATGAGTAAACAATTTAATTTTGAACAGCTGACTTCAGGGAAGCCTGGCATGCTGCAGTCCATGGGTTGCAAAGAGTCAGACACGACTTAGCGACTGAACAGTAACTTCATCTCTTTCGGATTTTTATTTTTAAGAAAATGACCTTTTGTCATTTTATCCAGTTAGTCTGGATAGCGGTGGTGAATTACTAGTGTACAGTTCTCTGGTAACAACAGAGAGTATGAAATTAGTATGTAGATTGGCCCCTGATGAAGGAAAAGGGGATAATTGCCCCAGCAAAGAATGCGGTGTCGTCCCAGATCCCGGAATCTTGCATTGCTGGACAGGTTCTGACCCTGAGTCCTCGGAACCGGGGCTTGGCAGAGTCAGTGCCAAGGGGAGCATGTCCTCCCATCTGGTTGCCTTGAGGAAATGAAGCTCCATCTCTGGGAGCAGCGCGCAGCCCGCGAGGCCTCGCCTGACTCGCTCTGACATCCTTCTACCTCTGGGACAGGCAGGGTGGCCGGGGAGCGGGTCGGCCTTCACAGCCTGGCCTCTTGATGCCGTGATGCACTGTCCTCCCGAATCTTCGCCCTCTTCCTGTGTTCAGAGGGAAGTGACGAATCAATTTAGGCGGAGGGGAAGCCGTCCGGTCCAAGTGCAAAGCCACTGTTATGCTCCCTCCAGCCCCTGTCCTCAGTGCAAAGAATACCCGGACCTAGGGGCTGCTTGGTGGAGCTGCTTTCTTCTCCAGACACACGCCTTGGCCATGGCCCTGTTCCCGGACAGCCGGGCAGCCTGCCATGCTGCGCACCGGCTGTGCCCATGAGGCGGAGCATGCCCCAGGGGTGGTGATCGGATGCAGGCGGAGGCAGCCCCGGCGAGCTGCCCCTGCCCAGATCTGCACGCACACCTACCCTCACCCTCACGCCTTCCAGCCTGCGGCACCCCGGGCGCAGAGGGAATACCGTGGCTGTGGGTGAGGACCAACGTGTCTGAAGATCCTCAGGCCGGCTTCCCTCCTGAGCTTCCCCTTCAGCCACCAGGAGGGCAGGAAACGGACACGTCCTTGAGTTAAGGGGACTCAGCTGAGCTGCTCTTTCTGGCAGAGATGATGGAGTCGCTGCGCTCCGTGTGCTGTTCCATCTTTTGTGTCCTCTTTAGGATGCTGTAAGCGGAAAAGCCCCCGTGGCCTGTTGAAGCAGGAAGCAGTGTCCCTGCCTGGAAAGCTGAGCACAGGAAAGAAAGAAGCCCTACCAGTCAGCCTGCGGAGTGGCCTCTGGCCCTCTCTCTGCTGTATGTGGAGTGTCTTCCTGGGGGCACCAAGGCCCCCGGGCCCTGGTCTCCGTGATAGGAAGACTGCTGAAGGTTAAATCATGAAGGCGAGGGTGGGATTGTGCCTCCCCTCTTAAGGAAGTGAAGGTGAAAATTGTTAGTCCTTCAGTCATGTCTGACTCTTTATGATGACCCCATGGACTGTAGCCAGCCAGGCTCCTCTGTCCATGGAATTCTCTTGGCAAGAATACTGGAGTGGGTTGCCATTCTCTTCTCCAGGGGATCTTCCTGACCCAGGGATCAAACTCAGGTCTCCTGCATTGCAGGCAGATTTCTTCATGGTCTAAGCCACCAGGGCAACCCCCTCTGAAGGAGACCCAGCTTAAAACCCACCTCATCGCACTGGTTCAGAAGCTCTTTGGCCTCATTCAGTCTAGTGCAGTCGTGACAGCTTCTTCTGGGAAGAAGGGGTCCTTTTGGTGTGATCTGTTAATCGGATTTTGTTTGTTGAAGCATCTGGGCTTGCCTCTTCCCAGGAAGGAGTGAGTCACAAGTCCATCAGGCTGGAGGGACCCAGCAGGCCTTTTGTTAGACTGAACCTAAGCTTCTGCCTGCCCAAGGTTGTCGTCAGAACTTGTCAGAGGGACCCTCTTCCCCTCTGGGTCCCCGGTGACTCAGATCCCTGTCCTTCCACCTTAGGGAGAGCAACCTGGAGAAAGAAAACAGACTGCCAGGCTTCCTGCCACTAGAACTCAGAGAATCTGCGCTGTTTGCTGAGCCTTCTGTGTGGGATGTGTGCAGGGCGGTCCAGAGGACAAGGCTTCAGGGGAAGTAATATATTTAATATCTGTTTGTTAGTCCCACTTGGAAATCTCTGGGTTGACTATAAGGATTCTTAAAAATATGAACAGTAGAGGACTAACACCTTAGCAGAGCACTAAAAGGAACCTCAGGGTTAATGTCCCTTGAGAGGGTTGCTGTTAAAATCAATATGCAAATACAGCTGTATTTAGATAGGTATAGCTCCCTCTGAAGGAAAGCAGATATATGAAAATGGGATTTAAGAAAAAAAAAAAAGATACATTGGGAGAAATTATTCCCATTACAAAAGGATTATTTGCTTTACCAAAGGAGTCACTGCAGGGCTCCTTCTAAATAGCTCCCTTAAGGCATTAAAAACAGGATCTGATTTACACAGTTTTTCAAGA